>NC_086287.1:66749982-67051482 GCF_963924245.1 Chroicocephalus ridibundus
TGACATGACCCCTACTTGGTTTTAGTCTAAGAATGCTTAAGAAAGGGAGTGAGGAAGGAGGAAAACACAAGGGAAGAATCAGGCTACCAGAAAAGAAAGAAAATTGTGGATTAGTCCACCAGCACAGGGACTTCTTTTTCCCCAACATAGCTTCTTATTCCCCTCAAGGCAGGTTATTCTCCAGAAACGCTGGTTATACATAGGAGGCCTCAAAATTATATTGGATGAACTCCAGTATATTTTGCTATAATACATGATCAATTTCTAAACCTGTGATAAGAACTAGTAATACTGGACAGACTTGGAACTGTTCTTTTACAATTCTGTGGTCTAGAGCACACCTTGTTAATAGGGATGCAGGGCCTCTTTTATAAAGGTAACTTGATTTCCCCCATTTATCCCCCCCAATTTTAAAACCCAAGAAAAAGAGGAATATTCAGGCACTACATGCACTTTACATTTTACTCTTAGCTCTGGTTATTTCGAATTCAAGTATATCAACATCTGCTGTACTATATGCTGCTATGGAAATATCATTCAGGTAACTTTTGTCAAGGAAAAAGAAAGAAAGAAAGAAAAAAAAAGTAAAAAGGCAGTAGTTGCACTTGTAATCTACCTCCACCAATGTTATTGCAGGATTAACACTTAGAATATTCAAATTGAAATAGTGAATGCATGAGTAAAATTAATAAAACAAATATACTTAAAGATAAAACTTTTTCCAGGCTTAGATATACTTAAGGAAAAAAAAAAAGAAAACAGAAGGAGGGAGGGTGTACAGCCAAGGAACAGAAAATCTTCCATTTTAGTGTCGGTCTCATCACAACTACAGACGTGAATGGTTTATGCAACGACAGTTCCCTCAAGTCAGCAGGTATATCCTGCTCTATATACATAGTACATGCACTTCCAATATGTCTTGTGCTAGGAGTTTAACTACTCCAGTTTATAGCAGTCTTACCTACTTCTGTAAAGACAGACATTTAAAATATGCTATTTTCTTGTCCTAGCTACAGGACAAAGTAGAACCTTTAAGTTGTCTGTTCAGGTGAGTATCACTGCTACGCTGGCGTATTATTAAGACAGTTCTGCAAGGAGACTTGCACATCTCCCATTCTCTGCTGGTTGAATTTCACCATTCATGAATGGCCTCCTCAGGTTCCAGCCTGAGATTAGCAGCAGCAGAACTCCCAGCAATGGCTGTCACAACAAGAAATCAACCAAAAGCTTATTTAAAAGGGATGGGTAACATAGAAAAGGTTTTGTGAAAGCAAAACAAAAAAAAGAGCACCTCAGGGAAGATTTCAGTTTCCTTTGTGCACTATGCTTTAAAGTACTGGAAGCAGACTGCCACATGTGAAAGTGGGTAGAAGTGTTTTTCCAAGCACCAGACTAGCTGTTATACTTTTTCACTCACGTGAGAATACGCTCATAATAACATCCATACATTTAAAAGTAATTTTTAGAAGCCATTAAAAGAGTGGACAAGAGAGTAAAAAGAAAAAAAAAAAAATTAAGTTCAGTGTTACCTCTGTCTTCCATAAACTTGTAAAGCTGTTGGAGGAAGTTGTCCCTCTCTTCAGGATCAAGCTCTTCCTCAGGCTGTGAAAACATAAAATATGCAAAGGAACAATTTAGTTGTACAAAAGCCTAACAATAAGAGCTAAACCCAAACCACTTCCCATTTGGCCCTGCGCCCATATAATGTTGAAATATGCAGAAAACAAAATTTACTCAGGAGACTCCAGTGCGCACCTCAGGAGGAGAAAAAGAAAACGCAGGTCAGGAAAAGCCTCAATCCACAATAAAAATAATGTGTGACCCTCAAAATTAAAACAATAATATACATAACATTGTTTTAATACAAAAAAAAAGGTCTGTTATTTACAAGACTGAAGCAATTAACAAGAACTCTAGGCTTCTTGGTTTGTTTTTTGTTTGTTCAGGTTTTGGGGTTTTTTTGTTTGTTTAACTAATCTTCCTTATCCCAACTACAGCAGAGGTTGCAGAACAATTCCTTCTCCAGCTGCTCCTGGTTTTGATACTCCAGGCAGTATTAATTTTGTCATTAAGCTCCAATGCTCAACTTCTGCTCGTATTTGGAAACACTTTTAGAGTCACTTCCATAATTCCCTGAACATGTATTTCCACAATTTATTATTACAAATTCTTTAGTTTTATCTTTACAACTTCAAGTTTCAAAGAGATAAACACTTATGAACTTTATGGTAAGCAGTCCACAGCATGAAATAAAAGTTTTCTTTTATTTAGGTGGAAACAATGAAAATACAGTAAATTTACTGGGGAGGTGGGAAAGATGGAATTATGTCTACATATACTTCATGGAATTCTGAGATTCTAGCAGAGACAAAAAAAATAAGATAAAATAAGAATAATCTTTTCCCTACAATACTTTACGCATGCCCCTTTCTTCCTGCCAGCCTGGCAATCACAGGGATTGCTGGTAAGGCAGTTTGCACACGAAAGACTGCAGCTATCTTGAAGGAAAGACGTACAGTACATGTCAAAAAATCTTATCATTACATTATTAAAAATAACAGAAAAGTCACAAGCAGTTCCAGAAGGAAACTAGAACAGCAATTTCAATTTCAGTTGTCTGTGCATTCAGTAAACTTTAAGCTTCAAGGCAGGAAGATAAGCACTAAAATGTGAATGTATAAGCTACTGACTTGTTAACCAGAAAGCAATCTGCACAGCATCAGAATGAATTTCAGCCCTGCCTGCTTCACTGAATTCTGAGCTTCAAAGCCCAACAGGGAATCACCTACAATCAGGCAGAGACAACATCTGTTTCTTATTTTCCTATTTTTTCCTGGGAAATAATTGGAGGAAATTAAATGAATAATCACAACATTGTACAGCATCAGTTACCACTTGCTCATACTGCATGTTATAGGGACTATATAAAGAAAAACAGTTATCTGTAGAATTATTGTGTTCTTCCAGGTTAACAAACGAATTACTGCTATAGAAACCACAGTTTTTTCTCTCCATCTAGATTGCGAACCAACTTCAAGATCGAGAAATTTCTACCATCTACTCTAACGTTTACTGATTAAAGGCAATACGACTCAAACCAGGCAAACTAAATATATCTAAATAACATTAAACATTCAGGAATATTTCTGAATAGTTGAATTGAAATTCTTCTTTTTTTTTAATGCGGGCATAATGCCAAACCAGAACTGTAGGTCAGAACAGCAGAAACATAGGTTAGAAATAGCACTTGTGCAGACAGAATGTTAACCAAGTATTTTCAGCTGAAGAAAAGCAAAAACCTAAGATGAAAAGCTTTTACATGCTTACAGGACCAGGGCATAAAACCTGACTGCAACATTCATTCACCTATGAGAGACATCCTGTACCTACTTCTCTCTGTTGATGGTGTATGAGCTAGGTTGACACCCCTTGACAAAGAGAGTCTGAACCGTGTCTGGTACTAATGCCAGGGTAGACACCAAGTCCTTCTGATAGCTGACTTGAATAAGACCTGAATAATTGTGACCAAGGAATAAATCATGTATCAGCTATTTCAAAGTCGTCTTTTTTTTTTTTTTTTTTTTTTTGCTGCTACTGGCCAAAATTAGAAAGGCCAACCCTTCATGGATATGCCTATTGCAACATTAAGATATATGGACTTTTGTAAAAGGTTATTTTTCATCAAGATTATCTATTTGTAATTGGCTACAATGACTTTGCAGGAGTGTCTACTGTTCTGAGTTAGAGCTGAGTTTTATTTTAAATACATCAACCATCATCTAAGCTGCTGTATCAGCAACCTTAAAAGCTGCACCCAAAGTGAAGAAAACACCCGATAAACGTTGATGCCACAACCTGCCATCATCTGAGAGCTAAAATTCCCAGCACTTCTTTTCAGCAGGCACCAGGGTGACACTGCTACCCTCCAAACCTCACTTATCCTATCCAGACACTTATGACCATTTTAGACTGGGGATAAGTGAGTTCACAGTGACAGTCCTTCAAAATCTGGGTTTTTTTAAGAGTTCTGTCTCTGCGTTTCATTTTTTTCCTATACAGGTGTTACATAAAAAAGGGAGGCTGTAGCCAAAGGTAAGTCCAAGTGAGAAGCAAAACAATATGAAAATTTTAAATGCCGGGAGTTCAAAATTCAGACCTTTCTGTTGTTTATCCAATACCCATAACTAAATGCAACATGAGAATTTTTTTATTTTTTTTTTGTCTCAAGGTTAAGAGGCTGAATTTCATTAAAAAGAATCTCCAAGATGTCCTTTTTTGATTATTAATTAAAAAGCTGAAATTTTATGGGTTTGAGATTTTTTTCCTCCTTTCTGACTAGCAGGTCACTTCTGTTAGAGAATATTGTAAACAATAAAACAATGAAATCAACAATGAACAAAGGATCTCTGTATAAGGGACATACTCCTTTCCCAAGTTGATTTCTTATTGCCTTCCAAGAAACACTAACAGTGTTCAAGTATTTTGTAAAATTATTTTGACAACAATAACCAGCAAATAAGCACAATGTAAAACCCACAGAAAACTTGTAGAAAATTAGTAGCTGGCTTTGCTTCATTTGGTTTAAAGCCACTTTATTCACCACAAGTTTTGACTCTGTTTTTAGCATGATTTTAAACAAGAATATAGCTCTGTTATTCTGACTCATCGTTTCCTCTACAGAAAGATGTTAAAGTTTCTGTGGATAACAACCTGTAGAGCTGAGTGGGAGCACAAAGGATTAAATAGTTTATTTTACAAAACAAAGAATGAATCTCTACTTACAAGCACGTACGCCATATACCATACCAATTCGGGTTAAGGTACCAGGGATGACCTTTCTTTTATGTTATTAACAGACTTACAATACCATAAACTCTTCTGTGAAATAAACAGGATTTGGAGTTCAGAAGAGTATATGATCAAGACAAGCTGACAGAATTAACGTAATTTTGTTGCTTTAGAGTACTTAAATGCATTTTCATCACTTGCACATTTGCTTTCTGATGCCAAGTTTGAACACTAATTAAGGAAATTAAAAAAATTAAACTGATGGCAACAAGTTAACAGCTTTACACCATATGGAGATGAGAGTGATCTTAAAACATTAATTTCTACCAAGATGACCCAGGAATTCAACGACCCTCAACTCGCTCTAGAGCTGGGCCTCAAGTTTGCAACTTCTTTGCTCCTCTTCGAAGAATATTCTGAGAATGCCTGTTCGCATAAAATTGTGAGGAAGAAAGTCTTTGTAAAGAGCATGATGTAGGCAATGCTTTACAGGAGTCAAAGCTCCTACAAACACATTCATGCATAAGAAGGATGATTAGCTAATCAATGTTTAGGTTTTTTTTTTAAAGGCTATTCTGCATATTACGCATCACAGTTGCTTACGGTTTGGGGTTTTTTTTGTGTTTGTTTTTTTACCAATGTAAATAAACCAGTTGTTTCTGGATACCATGCTTCATTAACTTTGAAATTACCGTATTCCTGTATTTAATTTTTATAGTCAGCTTTTTCAACATTATCTTAAAATACACATAGGTTGCAAAGAAATGGACGAGTCAGGTAACATTTTATGCTGTCTCCCAGGGACACTTAGAGAAAAGACTACATGGTAAACAAGAACTACTTTGAAGCACAATGTAAATATTTTAATAGATGACTACTGATCATTTGTAGGAATCTCAAGCCTCCTACAATACATCCCTGGATTTCATATACTCATCCTTCCTTTATGAACTTAGTGCTAATAAAATATATGGTAATGACTTATCATGAGAACTGAAATCCTTCCTTATTTGCAGAATAGGTACATTGAAAAATGCTTCTGGCATTTTCCCTGCTCAACCATGTAAAGCAACTCTGACCCTGACCAATGTTTCTTGATGCTGTTGTGGTGCAACAACCCTAAAAGCTTTAAATGAATGCACACTATTAAGCATACTACAGATACATCCTTCAGGTGACCGTCAAAATGAAGACTAAGAGAAAATTCCTCTACACCTGGAGGTCCTACAACTCTTTCTTGAACGAGGCATGGAGACCAGCTAGCTAGAAGTTGAATTTTTTCTGAACAATTTTTTGCATGTTCCATTCAGGGTGGGGCGGGGGGGGGGGGGGGGGAGGAAGTGAAAGAACAAGGAACTGCTGTTAAAGTGACACAGGTAAGTTGGAAGCGTCTCTCAAGTATGGTGTTATAACCAGTTCTACAGGTAAGATAGAAATCCCTTTTTCCAGCTCTTGATACCATCAAAAGATACAGTTCTGCAACTTGCAAAATTCAGACTCCAAAGAACAAATTCCTTACTTTCATGCTGATCTTATGTGAATGTATTTATTAAGAACACGTACCGAAAATATAGTTCAAAAAATTGCATGTTAAAATCTTGATTCTTCTGGAATCAGAACAGCCTACAGGGAGACTTGAGAGGCAAATGTTGCCTACGTGTTCCCTTGTAAAATGGGGAGTACTTGACTATTTAATCCTGAGAAACAAATACATATGACTTCTTCCCTGACAGAATAACTTAAATACAAGCAAATACAGTAGTACATACTATCTAATTTTTAATAAAAAAGTCAGGTAATGTTCCAAAAATCTTCTATTTCTATGTGGAGATACTGGAATTTAGAGTTTCTCCTTCCTTTTAGCTGCAGTGCATTCTCTGACTGCCAAATGTACCCTCAGAACACAGTTAATTATCTTATTTTTCACACGTTGAAATCTGGATAAGAACCAAAAGCAATATCCAGATTTTTACGTGGACTCAAACCAATTGCATGATTCTCTAAATTTTCATTTGATAAATAGTTTTTTCTATAGTACCTCCTGATTTTTTCACTTCTGTGACATAAACAGCACGTGGTCTGTTATTCAGACCTCACACTGAGAATGAAGTTATCCAGAGTTGCACCATATACTGCAATTATTGCCAAAAAATCCAACAATTTGAACATGCTGAGCAACTCAATGTAACATAATCTCTGCTGAAGTCAATGACAAGCAATTTCCACATTTTTCTCCTTCATAGTCAACTCAGGACCACACAAGTGATCCATCACCAACGAGGAGGATTAACATCTCACCACCACCATATTGGTTCCCACTCCTTAACTTACAAAAGCCATCAAAGAAGAATTGTGTAGAGCCTGGAAACCCGGTTGTACTAATTTTACCATACTCTTTAAGATGTCATTAAAAGCAGCACAATTAGCAAGACAGTCTCTGTCAAAACAAAGCTACAGATTTTAACCCAGCTACTGGAAAAACGGTAGGATCTATTATTACCGGCTACAGTAGGTCTCTCTGCTCCATTATCATTATAAAAGATCTTACTTCAGAAAAATAGGATCCTTTCCATACCCAGAATTAGACTCTTCCGACTCACTTTACGTTCTCATTATATATTAAGTAGGTCTGTGTCATTCGATTGATTTAATGAAGGCCTATCATGGCTGGTCAGCAGCTGTCCAGGCCTTGACAGCAAAGCTGCTGTGCATTTCAGAAGACAGAGGGGTGGAGGGAAATAATTTTAAAAAATCTCCCTCCCATCTCCAGTAATATAACAATTTGCAGTTCTAAAACAAAAGGTCCACTGACAATATTCTGGCAGAGGATGGACAGAAGCTATTTTGACCTTGATTAATAAAAGGAGAAACTCTACAAAACGTAAATGCAAAAATTGAGTAATCAACACTTCTAGACAAATAAACACAAGGCAATTATCATTCACTTGTCAATTCCCTCTGCAACCAGTACTACTGCCTTTCAAGGGAAAACAGAAATTACGATAAATTCCCTAAATGCTCTCTAATTGTAACACCTAGGATGGCCCACAATTAGAATATGTATAGTAACAGCTGAATCAGGAATTTGTTTTAATGGGCTGGAATGACAGTTCTGCTCTGACATAATCTAAAAAGATTAATATCTATCCTCTGCTACGTAGCTTCAGCATGAAGATGCCCACCTTATTTTCACATGTCCACTTGTCACTTGGAAATAATGGATTTTACAGCTCTTCCTACCAGCACATCTACCTGTCTGTAATCCTCGCTCCACTACTCTACATTTAGAGTATTTCTTAAAAACAATCTCCATTTATTTTACAGGAATGCCTTTTTTTTTTAAAAAAAAAAAAAAAAAACACCACCAAGCTTCCCCTCCCCCTTCTTTGTTTAAAACACGTAACACTTTTCTGCAATAGCCATAACAAATTATATTAAAATGCATACCAGAAAACTAGTATAGCAATCCTTGATTTTTAGTATCTGATAATCTGCAATTTCAACCAATGTTAATACGAACAGACCAATAAAGACTGCAACAGTTCACACCCTGCAAAATGTGGCCTATTCAGTCCTTTTCACTGCAGAGGAAAAAACCCAGAGGATTTTATATTCTGCACACATTCATCCTTATATTTATCTAATCGTACCATTCTTCTCATACAGACATCTCCATTTTCCAGAACACTGTTATCAAGGCATAAGATTAACACCTAAAAATAGATTCTTATTGTCTTTTTTTTTTTTTACCTGGAAAGATTTACCCTGGCTGCACGCTCCACCAGTTCCCAGATCAGAAATCCAAGTCAAATCCACATTCTTAACAACCATGCTAACATTACAGATTAAAACACAGAATCCTTACCTAGGAGCTGCATTCTTTCAAATGTAAAGAGGTTTTACTTCCCTTCTATCTAAGCTGCCCACTGCCTAGACATATTTCAGCCTGACTTCCAAATATCTGCCAGCTTTCTCTCTCCCTGCACGGCATCCGCAGTTATACGGCATTACTTACATTCTCTTCCATATACAAAAAATAATAATAATAGAAATAACCAGACATTACATGAGAGGCGAAGAAAAGCGACAGCCCATTTCAAAGCATCTGGCAAGCCTCCCCCTGGCCGCCGGCCAAGCCTCCGCGCCAGCGCCCGCTCCCCCGACCCCGCCCGCCCCGCCCCCGCGCATGCGCGCTGCCGGCCAGCAGCCCGTTACCGTGGCAACGCGGCCGGCCGCCGCCGAGCACGAACGGCCATTCTGTGCCCGGCCTGACAACACCGCACGCCGCGGGGGAAGCCGGAGGGCAACGGCGTTTCACCTGCCCCTAGAAAGGCAAACCTCGCTCGATTATTTCCCCACCCCGCCCAGGTAAAGAAAGTTTCCGAGCGTATTGTGAAAATCGCACGAAAAAAAAACCAAAACCCAAACGAACAAATCCCTCAACTAAACCCCACCCCCTACTTCTAAATAGATCAAGGTTAAAAACGGGTAGCAGAAATAAAAGCAAATTCTGTAAAAAGTTTTGATGACATGAAGAAACTGCCTACCTTTGCAGAAAAGGAGACGTTCAAAGCATTCCAATGCAGCGCAAACCTATTACCACGAGCATTAGACAGAAAGTCCATCCATGATATCACATTCCCAACCCCGAACACCAGCGGCGTTCAGGAAAAAAACTAACACACGCAAAGGTAACTCCTGTACTGCTCTTAAATACCCTCTTCGGCAAACAGCTTTAACAGGGACTGTGCGTTAGCTCATACTTTCAGTCAGCCTATTGCTTTTGCTTTAATAATTCTTTTTTTTTTTTCCTCAAATCAAACTACTGTTTTCAGAAACAAGTTACTTTTTATATAACCTACATATAAAGTACAAAAGAAAAATATAAAGTTACTTTTATTTAAGGTTGGATTACTACTGTTAGGCTAGGCATCAATTTCTTGTTTGTCTCTCCTTTTGACCCACATTCTATCACTCTTCTCTGACTTGAATTCTTAATTTCTGAGATTGGTCTCCAATTTCTGCTCTAGACAATAGGAGGCAGTCTGGCACTGGTCACAAATCCCAGTAAAGACAGCTGTAGCAAAGGGAAGATGAACCGGTCTGAAGAGATGTTGAAGTGAGTAAGCAAAGTCTGAGAGTAAAATGTTGGAAAGTGCAGGATTTTTATGCATGCAAGTTACTCAATTATCTTTGGATAATGACTGAAATTGCTCAGACTTACCACTACTTCTTCCATTTTCTCTTCTCTCTTTTCTTCCTCTTCATCAGTTTCTGCATCAGCTCCATCTTCCTCATCACTGCTAGAGGACTCCAGAATTTCACTTATGTCCATTTTCCAGTTCCGAGGAACACCCTTTGTGTCACGAAACGTGCTTGCCTCCTGTAGCCCTACAGAAGAAGAGGCCCTGGTTTTACCTCACCTGCAGTATTCACAGTCACAACGTATTTTTAATTTCCTTTTCACGCTCTCGTAAATCACAATGCCAACTTAAACCAAAAATGGAATTAAGTAATAAAATAGATACTTCAGCTTTAAACTCCGAGTCTACACACTTTACATTTTGAGACTGTCAAATTTTTTAAATCAAGTATCAGCAACTCAAGGAGCTTAGAGTGGAGAACATCCATCCCACACACAGCATGCAGCTGTTTTCTAGGGATAGGTCTCCACAAATACCACTAAGATTTACACCTATGTATGTGAACAGCACCAAAGATAAGCACCTATACTTATCCACATCTATTCTGTGGAACTGTGAACTCTTCTGTTTCTGTACGAAAGAGATATAAATACTGTAATAAAGCTATTAAAAAAAGGAAAGCTGTCACAGTTAGATAAAGTACCATGACTTGCTTCATTCTTTTCGAAGTATCTTCATGTCTTAAAGTTTAGATTGAAAAAAAAAAAAAAAAAAGGCATATGTTTTAAGAGCACTGCCTAAAGAGATGTTACATTAACGTTTGGAAGAGAGGACAAATGGGACGGGGAGAAGTCACACTTCTACAGTGGGAATACCTCAAATTCTCTTCCTTGAAGAGGTGCTCCAAGGGGGAAACAACAAAGCAACACAAACCTAGATAACACCAAAACACGCCCCCCAGGCACAATAGAACATCTTAATAAAGAGGAATCAGAATACCCAAAAAAGGGACGTATTCCAATGAACTAATCACAGTGTTGCTAGAGAAGAAAAAGCACCAGATTCTAATAGGTGTTGATAGAGTAACCTCCAGAAAATTGTCTAAACTATTTTTCAAAACCACTAGTACCTTTGGTTCCACAATATTCCCTTATGGCAATGAATGTCACAAACCAATTACGTTCTTCAAGAAAAAAAAAAAATCCCTTTCTTCAGTTTATCTTAAACCTGGCATCTGATCATTTTTTTGGCTGCTCTAAAGTTCTTGTACTGTGAAATAGTTATTAAAAAGAAAGTGTAAGAGAAATCATTATGTCCATTTTCCAGTTCCAAGGAACACCCTTTGTGTCAAGAAACGTGCTTGCCTCCTGTAGCCCTACAGAAGAAAAGGCCCTGGTTTTACCTCACCTGCAGTATTCACAGTCACAAAGCATTTTTAATTTTTTATTTTAATAATTTAATTTTAATAATTAACACAAACCAATCAAAACCTTCTCAAGCTCCCCTTTGTTGAGTATCATGTTAAATCTTTACTTGTTAAGGAGCTGTTTCAGACCTTTACTCAAACCCAAGGAACTACTGTTGTTGAGTGGGAGTTTTTTGTTGCTGGGTTGTGGTTTTTTTAAAATTATTTTTAATAAACAGATTTTAAATATTTCTCCTTAACAAACATCGTAGTTTAAGGTCTGATTGGGAGAAACAACACGAAAAGAATTATTTACGTTAGAGTGAAAATCTGGACTTTTATAAGCTCACTAAAACCACGGGATTATTGTAGTCACATCACCCATCCATCCAGAAATCAAGTTCTGTAATTATACTTTTAAACCAAATATTAATCACAGGCAGGCCGTTCTAATAAAGTTTACACCTTGCTGTCTGGGTATTTTTGATGTAAAGACAAAGCGGTCTGAACAACAGCACAAAACTTTGTTGTTGGGAGAGGTAAATATATTCCATTATTCAATGACATTTCAAATACACTACCTTGAAAATACTCTATTCACTTTGCATGAATTCGGAGTGGATCAAATGAAGGAAATAAAAAAAAAAAATCAAATAAACAAGACTTCTACTAGGTGCTATTTTAATAATAAGGCAGCTATATCCAAACTTTCTTTAAATTATTACATTTAAAAATGCTTGCAAAATATCCAAGACAATTATCAGAAATCAGCAGACCACCATTTATCTGCAAAAGTTAAAAGTACTATTGCACGAGATTACTTTTTTGAAATACATAGAATTTATTCTAACTTACCTTTTTTAGGAGAGGACTCAGATTTTGGTAAGTTTTGAACATCTAGTTCTTTAATGTCTTTTCTTGCTACTGAGTAACTGAAAAAGAGAAAGGTTCTGATATTATTTTTAAATCACAGTAAAGCAAGCATTTGACTTAGAAAACCAGCAATTTCTAAAGTTTTCAAGATTTATCATTCACTTTCAAGTTCCTTTCTAACAACTCAATTCATAAGGCATTTGTTATTATAGGTCCTAATACAAAATTCAAACACAGAGTAGATTTCCAATCTTTTTGTGAAATTCTGACACTAAAAGAACCCTTGTAATTAAATAATTAAGTTCATAAAACTTTAAGTGTTTAACCTGCACAAATTTGCAACAGTGAAATACTCTATGTAGGCAAAAAACATTTTCTAAATTGAAAATATTCACATCAATCAGTAGTTGCTACCAAAATAGCAATCTAGCTGAGATGAAAGAAAGAAGCCCTCTGTTTTCCGAATGCAATGCTACTAGCACAGAACAGTGAAGCCAAATTCACCTATCTGCACTGATCAATAGCTGATTTTTATTTTTAGGTTACAAAAGTGTTCTCACAGCAAAATATATGGCACTTGCTCTGTTCTAAAGTTACACTGAATATTCAGTTACTGAATTATTACAACAGAAATGCTAACCAACCTGCAAGGAAAGCCTTACAAGTGAGTTATTATAATAAGATTTTTTTTTTTTTCCTTCTTTCATTATTTCAGAAAAACTGGAGTAAAACCTCAGGAATTGGAGGCCGCCATTTTCTGAAGTTAAAGCCATAATACTATGGGGAAAAAAAAAAAGTAAAACAGAGCAAGTCTGCATGCTTTTCCAATAACATTTTACCTTCAGCATATAAAGAACCAGACTTATCTAGACGATACAAGTCTACACTAAAAGGCCAGAATGAATTAAGTCTCCGGTTACTTGAAATACATTTCAGTAATCAATTTTTTGCACCTTACTCAAAATCATGGCTATTAAAAACATCACAAATTGTTCACTTTGAAAGAAAGAGGAAAAGACGGGTGACAGCTAGCCTTTGGCACGGAAGTTTTTAGTTACAATATGCTGAGACAGATGCATTAGAAGTAAGAATTAAGAGGAGTAAAGGCAGACACCTTTAAAGAACAGTCTTAGTACTCTTGAATATACTATTTCTTAAGACACACATCTATGTCTCCCTCTCTCTCCCCTCTCCCCCTTTTTGGGGGTGTGGACTAATAGGACCTTTCTTTCTTTTTATAGGAATCTTGGTTCAGATTCTGTAAAAATTTTAAACAGTTACTTTACTTTTTTTTTTAATTAAAAAACATAGACTAAACACTTTTAAAACTTTGCTATTTAAACAGCCATGGATATCTGGCCACTGGAGGTAATTAATCAACCAGATACACAAACTACTACAACAGACACCCATAAAGGCGTAATAATTAAGACATTAGGGAATATACTTAGAACCAAAACTCATACTTCAAAGAACAGGAAAAAACCTGTATTTTTTTAAGTTGGTTTGTTTGTTTTTTAAATGAAGAAACAACACAAATTTTACTAATCAGATGAACTCTTATCAGTACCCACAATGTAAAGGTGGGTGAGTAAAAGCACAGAAGTAGTTAGGTGGACATGGACTATGAATGAGAAATGTGTACAACCAGCATTACACAAAATTGTATGCTTTCCTTTTGGAAGAAATAATGTCTTCAGAAGCAATATACAATTAGTTTTGCATTTTTCTCCTATATACATCTAACAAAAGTAGGCTATTACTTACAATTTGGAATCTGCAAAGGATCGAACTAAACACTGGTCCTTTTTCACTATGACGTCATCATTACAGCTGGGAGACACAACCTGAAGTTTCAAATAAAACACTTTTTTTTTTAAGAAGAAGAAAAAAAGCTGATTTTGAAAGGAAAGAAAGATGGACAGCAGGAAAACTGCTGTTTTCCTGTTTCTTTTATTATAATTTCCAGTTCTGAGAAAAGAAGCCTACTCCAATTTGTATTACTAAGGCCAACAATGACAAGTTTCAAGCAGCAGCTTACCTTAGACAATTAACTTAACTTGTTATGTACAAGCCAGAAAAGTTTGCAATTTCATTTCTAAACTCGAAACTAATCTACTGGGGTAACACCATGGGATCCTGTTTATTCACTTTGCTTTTTTTCTCTTCTTCATACAAAACCTGTTGAAAGCATCTATTTAAAAAGCCACAGACCCACTTTTTTTATACCAGCTTCTGATATTTGGCGTTCACACTGAGAGGTAAGCAGTACAGGTTTTTTTGAGAAGTGGATTAATATAAGCTAGTATGGAATCCAGCGCATCCCTTCACAGCACTAGCATGTCTAAGTCTGAAAAGATGATAAAAATGCGTTTGCAGTATTTGTATTACCACAAACAGAACAAGTTTACATTTTGCTCTAGACCACATACAGACAAAAAACGTGAAATGTAGAGGAACTTGTGGACCTATCAGGACTCAGTGGAACCTGTGCCATCCCACTCAGATGAGTCAGAAGTTTTACCCCAGATATCAAGATAAGACATTGCTGTTTCTCAGGTAGCAGAGAACAGGACAGGTACACTGCCTCCAGTAACTTAATTCCCTAGTTAGAACCATGTTAAGTTAACATCTGCTGTTAGTAAAGGGATATACAACAATCAGAACATGTACAATACCACATTTCACATTTTAAATAGATACATACAGCTGGATAAGTCAGTGTCAACTATTCAGCCTACATTACATCTTAATGTTCTTTCAAGGAGGGGAAGACAACTGGTCTGTGTCAGTTACCTTTTGATCCTGGATTCACACAGGAAAATAAAACGTTAAACTAAGTTAGAAGACTGTAACAGCTGAGCTCTTTCCAGCTAACCCTGAAGACTCAAAATAAAGGACCACAGAATTTACAGTTAAGTAAATAAAATCTGCAAAAATTAGTGATCCAAACCTGCCTGTTTAATTCTCCAAATGATTTTTTTTTCAAAAACAAACACATCAAAATAACAGAATACGTGTATTCAGCTTGTCTGACAATACCAAAAAGTTTACCAAAGAAAGCAACTTTTAAGATGCAACTCTGAACTTTTCTGTGTGTATAAAGAATCTGCAAAGTGTCCACCTTTACAGTACAAGTCTAGTTGTACTTGAATTTATTTCACATGTATTTATTATCAGCAATGGCAATGAACACCGTATCCTATACTGACAGTCAAATAAAAATAACCACCAATCTCTACCGCTAGAGTAGCTGGCCATTTATGTAAATGGTAGCCTGGAAGAAACTAGTATTACATAAAATCGAAAGTCTAAGGAAAAAGGTAATCATTAAACACAAAAAGATAAAAATTCCACTGCCATTAAGATTCATACATCTAGTTGTTCCTGAATTGCCTGGGAGAGCAAATCCTAACATATCGTATTTATAAAAGAAAAATATTGTTACATACTGACCATTTTACGTGCAGTTTTGAAAGACTTAAGAGTATAACCCTGTAATTTACACATAAACATTGATCTTTGCTTTCCCACTTTTCACAGATACTGTAGAATATTTCTATTTTTAGAAAATAGGGGCAGCAGAGCTTAGCCTGACTACATTCGCAACTTTTCTGTAAAAGCTGTGACATTTGCAAACCATTCTATCCAGGAAAACCACCGTACAAGTAATGTAACAAGTCAGATGACATTCCTGTCTAAAAAGATAGTAGTAGTAGAGTTGTCAGCATCTTAAGTAACTTACCAAAGCTGGATACCAGTCTGCCTTCTCGGAATTACAAGTCACACTCACAACTTTGCCAAGCAATTCATCATTGAGGCGCCTTTTATCTTCATCCTCTTCTTCACTACTTTCTTCTTCCTTTTCATCTTCAGCGCTAAATTATTAAAACATACAGTATTTTAAAGTTTTTTTCTGCAGTTAATATTTGAAAGTAAATACGGCTTACAACCAATCTTTCTTCCTGTTCTGCAAAGCTTAAAAAACAAAACTAGTTTTTAGGACTGAAATTGCTTGAAATACACTTAAATATTAAGTGCACTTACTTAGTAAGAGGAATTTTGTAGAAATTCTTTCCAAGTAGTAGTATTTTACAACAGCATCATGTTGGAATTGGAGGCATGAATCAGGATTTGATTGTGCAGACATGAAATAAAGAGAAATTGTCTCTAACGCAGAAATTTAAAAGCATCTTTTTTTTTTTCTACTTTGTGCAGTATAAAGAAGGTTAAAAATCCTACATTTCCTGGCATATGAGTTCCTATTATATGAAAGAAGCATGAACATTCTTAAGGCTACTACACAGAAAAAAACCCATCGATTTCATAATACTGCTAACATATGAACATGTCTGCATGAACTGAATTACTTAAGTCCATAAGCTGTGCATACAACTTACGTGATAGAGCATTTAGACCATTATACAGCTTCAATGATACAACTTCGGTTTTAGCAATGGACACTAAAGGAAAGGAAAGCAACAGAGCACTACCAAAACTCACACAGGAAGAGATGATCTTCTTCCTCTATTAGATTTCTTGCCAATAACTGGAGTTCCAAAGTGCTCTGGATTGGTTAGTGGCAGTTGATCAAGTGTCTACGTAGAAAAATAGGAGACAAAAATAGTTTACAATTTCTTCTTATTATAAAAAAAAAAAAAACACCCCCCCCCACTAACTCCTTAGTTTTCATTGCATGTCTATCATTGTCTTACCTCACTTTCTGCAAAGTGCCTTTCTCCCTTCAAGCATAATGAAGTTCGTCTCAAGGTCCTTTCATCACCATCATCAAAAACTATTATGAAGCCAAGAAAACACATTGGCACAAGATGATCAGATCTCTTTTCCAAGCTGACAAAACAAGTCTACTATTTATCTGACAATTTAGAATAGTCTCTAAAATATAACTTGCAAGATCGCCATTTAAACATCTCTTTCATTCACAAGCAAAATAAAGGGTGGCATTCAAGATCCAGTCTAAGAACCGATAACATTTTCACGCAGTAACAAAAGTCAATATAAAGTAAGGCTTTTGGATGCAACAGTCTCAGTCTAATTTAGACAACCTTCTTATCAATACAGTGCACATTTCAAACCATAGCTACTGGCTGCATACCAGTTGCTATTATTTAACAATCTTAGGGTTTTGTTTGGTTTTGTGTTTGTGGGGTTTTTTTAAACCTATCCATTTATTCCTTACTTACGCTACTTCTTAATCCTCACAAAACCAAAAAATGAATAGAAAGAAAAACAAGTGGGATAGTTTTTTGCTCCACTATCAATACTGTGCTAACAACAGATTGGGAGTACCGGAAACTTGCAACCGTAAGTCTGACTGATCTATAAAAAATACTTAGTAGACATCATGTTACCTTAAAACATGTATAAGTGAAAGGGAAGTTCCATCAATTTCCATCAATACACAGCTGAAGAAAACTAGAATGCTATGAGGCTACTGCAAGCTTTGCCTGAGAAACATCTACTCTTTAGTCAGTTTAAATAAAACCTTTTCAAGAAAACTTCCTTGAAGAGAAGGAAAGAAAAGTTACTTCCCCCCACCAGTGCTTCAGATCCCACTGTCTGAGTCATGTGAACAGACCCTTTTCAAAGAGCAGAGACCAGGTGGCTGCAGTCTGGCATTCCAGTAAGGTAAAAGTTTATGTGTATGGGTCAAGGTGCAAAATACTACTCCATATTTAAACCACTTTAAACATGCTTTTTCCAGTAGTGAACTTCCAAAAAAAATTTTGAAAGTGTTGTGCATATCAGTATGATAATTTTGGCATACTTCTATTAAAAAAAGAATAAATCTCTTGAGCTAGCATGTATAGCAAATACATGTGCATTGTCAGCAAAAACACAGATTGGCTGCAGCAAGAGAAGCACTTGTTTTATTTGTCAACTAAATAGAAGAGTCACATTCTCATAATCTTAGATTAAAATCACAGACTGCAATAACAACTATATAAAAAGGTATGAGTACAAATTTAATTAAGCTTAATAAGATAAGCTTTAAGGTTCCTCCAGCTTTAGAGCAGAGATAGTGCTGTGGTATGCTCCACTACTGAATTATCTTAATGGTTTATAATACTTGTACACACAAAGCAACTAACTTTCCCCCCTCCAAAACGTAATATTTTAAGAATGGCAGATACCTCTATGCCTAATTAGCTATCCTAGTTAATAATATTTTCAAAACTTTATAATATAAATATCAGTAAGATTTATCAACCCAACCACTCAAGGACGCCACGACTGTGACACTTCGCACTAACTGGGAAAACAAAGTATGAGCTCTTCCCCTCTGCATTACTAACTCAGCATTGGTACCCACTGATCAGCTAAGTGCAAAGACCAGAGTGCTCACAGTAATTCTGAAGTTCAGCATCGTCATAGGTTTCATTAATTAAAAAAACCCACACATTACAGATTGCAAATGTATTTGAACTTATATTTCACTTCCATGGACAAAACAACACGGAAGAAAAAATAATTAATGCTGGATAATTACATTTTCCTAATCACTCCTCAGACCGAGAGACAAGGAAAGCATGAATATGCTTTCAGAGCTTGGCAGTCATGCTTTCAGAACTATTCCCAGTTTCATACCTGAATGAAGACAAGTCTACCCCACACCTCCAAAGCAGCCCTCTTCCTCCCAGCCATTTCCTGACATTTCTCTCTGTTTTCTCTAACTGAAGGTACAGAACTGGACTGTTCTACAAAAGCTGCTTGTCCCTTGCCATACAGGGAAAGAGTATTAGGCCACTCCACGTTTTCCAGAACTGAAACACATGGATTACCAAAAGAGAAAACAAACCCCAAAGCCCCTTCTGAAACCCCTCTCCTGCCCATAAGAGGAAAGCCACTCGTTCCAAAAGGATAGAGTACTTTCTTTCATGTGAGAGGCAGTTATCACACAACTTCAGGAAAGGACGGTGGAAAAGCACAAATTCTCAGACCTCCTTCCTGAACTGCAGCAGGCCAAAAGAACTGGCATAACGTAAATGCAAGCGTAGAAAAAACATCTCTGTTCAGCAGCCATGTGAGAGTGTCCTGTCCCAGGGAAATGAAAATGCATGGCAGAGCGTAAGAATGCATGATTCCTTCAAAGTAATCAAGTCCAATGTTCCAATTTACCTGGGTAATTTTCTTCCAGGACTGAAGTTTCTATCTTGATGGGGACCAGTAAGGGCAGAGGTAGAAGGACCATGAGGGGCAGAAACAGAAGGCACTAATCTCTCTCGTATTTCAAAGTCATTTAATTGCTTCAAGGACAAACTGAAAATTTCTTTGACCACGTAAGAGTTTTTAGATAGATAAGCATTTGTTTTCTCATTCTACAATGATTTATGTTGTAATGACAGCCTAGCTGCACAACTTAGTACAAAACAACACCTTTGCAGAAGATCAAAATATGTAACAGGACAGCATAAAAAGAAAGATTTCCTTAGCTAAATTAGTGATCACTTTATACAGTGTCAATGGAAAAAGGAGAGCACCACTTTTCATATAAAAATATCAACTATTTGAATTACTAAAGTGGGCCCAAGTAAGAAGTCTCTCCAATTATTCACAATGCATGAAATATTCTGTAATTGTAGTTACTTTAAACTTGCTTCTTTTCTAGGGAAAATATTTGTTTGCACATTACTGAAATGTGTAATGAGAAACACACATTGATTGTCTCAGCACTTTTAAAAATATATAACTTTCTTAAACTAAGTAGGCCTTGTGGTTTCCATCTCACTTTTAAGAATAATCTACTTCACCAAAGTACTGTTCGTACTGCTGTCACCCTACACATGACTTTTTAATGCTAGTCCTAGAGGCTTTAAGAGAATGTCTTTTTGATGTACAGCATCATACATCAAGGATTTCATAAATAAAAGCAGTATGGCAGATGGCACATTTTTTGGCTACGCAATACTTTGATACTATGATAGCAGTCACGTCAGAAGAACTTAAGACGCTAAGTTGCAAATTCATTCCTCTTTTTAACCTCATCCAGAACTAAGACTGTTCAACTCCTGTTAAAATGCCTAGTACAAACAGACAAATTAAAAACTGTTAAATTAATGTTGAATAACTTGTATTAATTCCTTAATAAGGTTATTGTTACAACTCCAAATTCTCCAACAGCAGGAATTCTAGAGGTTGCATTCCGTAAGAATTCACTGAACAGTATCAGTTGTGTTAAGGAGGGAAAGAAATAGGAATGGAAGACAGAAAGGTATCTCCCCCATACACATGTAATGTAGTCATCAAAAGATGTGTCTACAGTGCCACAGTATTTATCTTAGAAGAGGAACTTACAATCCTGTCCTTCCAAAGAAACAAGTCTGAAAAAGCAGAAGCCCGTGAAGTATTACCATCGCCTAATCTTGTAGTGGGCATGTACTTGTTGAGGAAACAGGGCGTACCATACTTCAGTAAATACTTCTGGAAAGAGAATGATACACACTACCCAGGAACTTATATACTACTATTTAAGAGTCAATATAACAAAGTAGGAATGACAGAAAGAAAAGCAACGTTTCTGCTGGCTGGAGGCTTTTCTTCCACATATGTTGCTTAATGACGAACACTGACAAAAGGGAAAAAAATACAACTAAGCAGCACAACCTGGAGGAACAGTCTCTGGCCAATGTGCTCCACAGAGAGCATATTCAAATAATGAAAATAAAATGGAAGTTTTCAGAATTTTGCTGCGTCCCAATCTTTTTGATAATAACAGGAAAGAAACAGAATTGATTTTTTTTCTGTTTGTGGAAGTCTAGGCAAGTCAAAGTTACAACACAAAAACAAAGCTTCCCAGTGGGAATCAATACAATACTTCCCAAAAGTTAGAAAAAAAAAAAATCTCTCAATTCAAAGTTGAGTATGTCAAAAATAAATTAAACAGCACAACTTTCAACTCACTACTGATGAGCAGGTATCTTCCATTCCCTGTCTGAAGCAGGCCTGTATATGCCATTAACAAAAATAATGCTAACACTAACAAAAACACTGTCTCAACATTAGTTCTCATTTATTTATGGAAGAAATATTAACAAGACGACTAATCAAAATCATTTTAGGAACTGTGAAGAAGCTTGCCACAAAATACTGCAGATCAATTTAACTACATCGTGTTTATAAACATCACTAAGATTAAAAAAAAAGCAAAGAAAAAGGAGAATATAGCAGGACACTAGCAATAATATCCTTATAATATTTATCATATTACTTATACACAGAGCAATCAGTGTTACCAGAACAAGGCAGTCCTGTAATAGACAAGTAAACAGGGAAAACAACCCTCAAAGCTGCATCTGCTTGCTAACTTCAAATCCAACAAGTTATGTTGTTCAAACCCAACAAGTATGTTGCTGCCCAAAGGAGGAGAAATTCTACACTGCACAGCAAGCAAACATTTTTTCCCCTCATTTCCCACCCCATTCAGAAACTTTAAAATTTAGCAAAACAATGAAGTACATACCAAGAAGTAGAAACTGCTCTAGTGTCACTATGCACACTGAATTATTTTCAGTGGCTGCCTGACAAAGTAGTAATTTGCGAGCTATCAGAAATGCTATCTATGAATGTCTTGATAAATGTATGCAAGTTTTAATGATTTTTGTTTTTCAGCTGTGGAAACAATATAGAAAGTACAAAGAGTCATGCAATACTTGTTGAATGACCTAATAGGCAAGGACTGTACTAACTACCAATTCATCACTGTAAGAGGGCTTAAAAGCAAGATACTGCAGTGTATTGTGCTACTGAAGAGGCAACAGAACTCTAATTGGAGGAAAAAAAAAAAAACAAGTCGTTTTAAATGAGCTTCAGTTCCTCTTAGAAAAGTACATTAAATATCATTGAAACACAGAAGCGTGACCTCTGAGTCTACTCATAGAAGGTTATCACCTTAGAAACAAAAACCCGCTTTCTGAAACTGCTTTTTTTCTGAGCTGTTAGTCATCTTACTATCTTTACATATAGATTTTTTAAAAAAAAAAAATCTCCTTCCTTGCTTTCCCTACAGTATTCTTTGTACTTTTTTTTTTTTAAACACTCAGTCCACACTGTAATAAAGATGGTTTTATAACCAAAGGCTCTATGCAGTTGAATTGCAACAAAGTTCAGTTAATACACTTTTTCACTATCACATCTGCTCTTCTACCTGCATGTTGCCTAAACATGCGTAAGCACAAAGTGTGGTGCTACTATTTTTTCCTAGATTCTCCAGAAAGCTATCAACACAGCTACTGCAGAGTTCCTATGTGCCACAGGTGCACTTAAACAACAACATGTCCTACTGAAGGACTCCAGGTAAATACAGTGTTTCCTCAAAATCCACCCAAGCAACATTTTGAAGACAGAAATAACAAATCTATGGTGGGTCAGGGTGGTATAGAGCAAAGTGGGGCAACCGTACACTTCCCCTGCCACACTTGTTTTGGATTCCTGGATGACACATGCACAGCCAGGAGATGAAGTGATGCTTCTGGGATGTAGAACTCAACAGGATGCTGGGAAGAACTGTCAAACCAGCCACACAAACATGACTAGCGCCTTGCCACTTACTAAAAGTGTGCTGTTCAAGTTATAAAAAGACAAACCGACAAGCCTGTGGCATGGATGAAATAAATTGACTGTAGTGGCACTGATAGCTTTTATCATCATACAGGAAAAAGGCATGGTAGGATCTTAAAGTTGTAGTGGAGCCAGGATCAAGTCAATTTTTCCTGTTAGCATAGATATCTCCATACAGCATCAGAAGAGTAAAACTTATTTGAAAAATAGGAAAATGTGACTATAAATAGCAATCCTGCTCCTGAAAGTCCTCAGGAGTTGGTTGGTTCGTTTTCTGATAAATATTCTCACTTAATGAATCAGAATTTTCAAAATCCATGCAACATGAGAGAGGACTGGAACCAAATACTTTTTTACCTTTCATTTCTGTCACCTGCCTTCCCAAATGCAGTACCCCAGAGCGATGCAACTGGTGGCTGAGATTATACTTCCTTTTCAGAACAACTCAAGCAGACTACCTAAAACCTCGCTGGCACAAGGATGAGCACTCAGCATCTAAATCCTCTCAGCACACACTCTCTCACCATTCCCTGCAAACTGCCACAGCGACTGCATGAGAGGAGGAAGTTACGACCATGTGAGGCCGGAGAGCAGAATAAGCAGAGGTATGGGGCTCACAGAGGTGTCTCAAGTGGTGTCTGGCTTACAGCACAGGCAAAGTTGGGCCATGTTAATGTACAACTCCGCATTAGAGCCAAAAAGGAAAAACTCTGTTGGCTTTGCAGACTCATGCAGTGTTGAAAAGAATGAGAAAAATAAATTCTTTACTATTTATGTTAAAATATTCTGCCATTTCATGATAACTTTTAGAAGGATAAAAGACATGTCTTCTCTTATCTAAAAATACTAGATGAAGCCCAAAAGCCATAATTCTAAAAAAATAAATCCTTTTCACTCTAAACAGTATATGAAGTCCTACTGTTGACAGCAAGGTCTGCTAGAAACCGCAAATGCCTCTCACTGTTCAGTGTTTTTTTCCTATTTCCTACTCATTGCAGAGCAAAAATTCTTAAAGTTAACACGTTTTCTCTTTCTCTCTTTAGAAAAACTTTTCCATGATTTTATCTAGCAAAATAAAAGGCACAAGGCTCAAGGTATTTATCTGGTTTTTTTTGTTTTGTTTAAAGTTATAGACAGGTTAAATTACATACACTTAACGAGATCTAAGCATATACAGATTATTGACCTGAGTTTTGTCAAAAGAGAGACAACACTTTTGTTTTGATGGGGCAATAAAAAAAAAGGCAATTCTAACAGCAACTCTTTGGATGCTTGTTCAATTGAAATACTATTTCTCACTTCTATATAGATATTACATTGCTTCTAGTTCTGTACAGACGGGATACAAAAGTGTTTCCTTAAAGAACGTATACATAAATATTTCTGTTTTCTGAAATTCTGGTAATGCTTGTAAGATTCCAGATAGAATGTGAAAGAAGAAAAATACAACTATGCACTTTGTAAGGTGCGGTCTGGATTGCGGGTTTGTTTTTTGGTTTTGGTTTTTTGGGGTTTTTTTTTGTGTTTTGGGGTTTTTTTTTTTTAGTCATTTCAGACATTTCAGTAATTACCTGAAGCACTTTACAAGTTAACAGAGAATCAGGTGGACGGTATGCTAAATAAGCCATAATTCAAACCTGGCTCAGCTGAAAGCAGATCTGATGGACATTCTAATGCTATGCAATTATCACCTAGCAATATATTCAGTACTTCAAAAGCATCAATGCAGCACTTTAAGATTTGTAAATTAAGTTCATTTTTAAAAAATTGCATTTTAAAGATTAAAACATCCAACTGAGCCATTTGCTACCCAAAGAACTTAAAATGCCATTACTGTCATCCCACTTCAGATGCAACTGAGCAGATGAGAGGGCTGACTTGTGCCATGACGTTTCTAGACATTGTTAAACTTTCACTCCAAACAGCATTTTTTCTTCACCTGCTTACACTGAAAAATTTGTTTCAAAAGTATTTCCAAATCACAGCTGAAAATTTCAATACAACTAAATGGCTACAGTAGCATCACTATTATGTAAAAATAGGTGAAAAAGTGATTCCATGGCAGCTACAATAAAAATAAATCCTTATTTATTTTGGGTACATGAACACCACCAATATACAGGAGATACTTTTAAAACAGACCAACTGAGCATCATTGGGGCTCTTTCATTATGTTGGTGGCAAACTCAGCATTTCTACTGTCTCACCTTACTGAACAAAGCAAAGTTGTTTCAGCTGACTTTTCTTCTTCTTTAGATACCTATCTGAAGCAGAGAACCTGATTTACAAATGTGAACATCATTACTTCTCACTAGTCATACATGCAATTTGTTTTGGTGGATTTTTTAGATATTTGTACTTAATACTTTGAAAGTGTTTGTCTGTATCGTTTCCCTATCCATATCAGTCTACTTTTAGATCACTGAGAAAGAGATGCTACATAACACAGAAAATAAATAGTACAGGAAAAGCACATATTACTGAAACACCAGCTTTGCTGTGTACTTTCCATCTCAAGCCTGATCACATCAAGAAGACATTCTAGAAACCCGAAGGCTGTTTAATCCACTTCCTTCTCAAGCTTTTAGCTTTGACTGAATCAGTCAATAAGACCGCCAGGTAGCATGGCCCACCATCTATTAAAAGGGAACCAATTCAACTCTGTTTGCTTCACAGCAACATAAACGTACATCTAATATCTATCCACAACTTAAAACACAATGGAAGCAGCAGGCAAAAGATAAGGCTTATTTTTCACATCTCAATGTTTCTGTAGTCAACCTAGAACACTTCCCCAATTTTAAAGTAAAATTTTTTTTTTTTTTTAATGACCCGGAACTTTACAATCTGCTTAGTTCGGTCAATGTTACCTGTGCTTTCAATACCAATAAGCACACCACCACACACAACTCACAAAACCATTCATAAGATCTAAATACAATTCCAATATATTACAATTGTATTTTCATAGTCATAGGTATACTCTACATGCCATATTACAGTACTGCATGTTAACGTACCATAAGATTACTTAAATCCCACACACCCCCCCCAGCTCCAAATTTTTACGAAATCATAGCCGTCTTAATACATTTGCATATGGCAAACATGAGTTTATTTTCCCACCTGTCAAAAAATATTTTGGGGAGAAAGAAAATGACAATAAATTAATCCACTGGTTCAAGTTTCTGAGGAACTGCACTTTATTTAATAAAGTAAAAATCATGGCATGCACTATTTATCTCTTACATTAGTGGGGAAGAGTTCAACAACTTACTAAATCTAAACAACAATCCACTAATACAGGGCAGAGCATGTATTCACCGTACAAATTACCTGCTCATCAAGTAAAGATTTTTGGCAGAAGTGTACTGATCAAAAGAAAAAAAAAAAAAAAAAAAGAGACAAATATGTTTTTTTTATCAATGAACAGTTTAAAGCTGTTTTTAATCACTGAAGCAGGAATATGTAGGGTTAGTTTATTGATGTACATCTTCTGGTCCAAATTCAAACAGAATTAGCTAAAAATACTACTTCAAAACTAAAATAAGTAAGAGTTTTAAAATTGAAATGATAATTCATAAACCATGAACTTATTAGTGCAAGACTGTGTTTCTTATCTCTTCTGTATCAGAACCGTGAATCTTTAAGTCAATATAAACCAAAGTTGAAGGTCCAGTGTTCTTCATTAGGTATGTTACCTCATAGTACTAAACCAAGTAGATTTTACATCTTCTGCATTCCAAAATAATCCTGCCTTTCCTCCCTGACCTGACGTATCCTACAATTTTACAGCAATGTTAAAATCTTGACAAAAAACGCAAAGAGCAGTGAGCTTTGTCGACCGGTAAGTCAACCGGTTTATATTTAAAGCACAAGATAACAATAATAATCATGAAGTAGTAAATCCTTCCAAATTATCTGCCTTATCCTGATCCCAACAAAGATGACATAACCTCACCTACTGCAATGGAAACATTGGATTACTGAAAATATCGTCTTTATATTCTAAAAAGAGGGGTTCATGAATCAAAATAATTGACACTTCATCTAATGGAGGACTTCTCAAGAGAGTACAAAAGATTATGAAGTAAAGCTGAATACATTTGGTACACAAGGCAGCTAGTAAGAAAGAAAGTTTAAATTTGAGAGTACCAATCTCAGAAGCAATGCCAAAGAGCAGCATGCACAGGACAATTAAGAGGAGCACATTCCCTCCATGCTATTACTGAATACAATGCTCCACTGGTGTAAGAAAATTGTGCAAAAAAGGACAGGTGCTTGCAAAGCTCTTTCTGTTGTTTCATACAAAACACAACCGTCAACTCTACAAAAGATGGAGGAATGACTTCAGAATGCATAGTGGTGCTCCCCATGTTTTTCTTACGTATAAGATTGCACATAGTGAAAGAAGGCTTGCATTTCAGTCATTCATTACATGCCACAGATTTTCAGCTAGAGGTGCAATTACAAGGTTTAGTCTTAAAATCTGCAAAAAACATTCTGAATTCCAGGGAGTGACACTAATATCAGTATACAGACGTTGTGCCAAATAAAACCTAACTGCTCAGCCCTGCAACCTTTGCAGGTTGCAACCTTTGCAACAGCCCCTCTGAACATCAAATAATTATTATCCTACCTTAAAAGAAAAGGAAATAAGACCTGAAAGACTTTAAAAAGTTCCCTACAAAATCTAGCTCTGATTTTACAATACAAAATATAATTGCTTACATTATTACCTATTATTAGAAACATAGTGTTCAAAGATTAGAGACCATAAATGAAAGGAAGTGTTTACTCACCTACAGTATACCAACTAGCATCTGTCAACTTGCTGATAACAGCTTCTTGAAAGGATCCATCAGGCATTTTGGTTTCAACCATTGCACCAACCTGCAAAGGAGCATCTCAAGGTTACATGTAATCCCAAACTCACATAATGGGGAAACACACGTAGGCATTAATTCTTCTGGCAAGCTACTTTTTTTTTTTTGTTTAAAGACTCATTTTAATTAAATGGTACTTTGTAAAGTTTAGTTACTTAGGGGGTAAGAACAAACATTCTTAAGTATGAAGGCTGAATTGCAAGTAAAGCAGTAAAACTCAGAAGATCTAATTTCAGCATGACTTACATCATCACAAGAAATAACAGAAGGCTAACTGGAAATAAACATTCAAATATTCAGTCAAAGTAATTATTATTCTATTACTGATATGCATTCAATGACTACTATTTCTTATATTTTAACATTGTTATACTGTCAACTAAGTCAGTAGCTGATTTCAGCAGCAGCATACAACATTGGTGTTCTTGCAGTAGCTAGGGAAAAAACAAAGACAAAAAAAGATGATCTGCTCTAGAGCTCTATTTGCAGTCACCGTTTTATAATGCAGCTATGTATTTTAGCAGACAACTGTTACATGTAAAAATACAAACCAACATATATTTTTATATAAAATACATCAAGTCTTTTAAAACACAGTTAGAGCAACCGTATGTCTATCAGGCTTGAACTTAGCTTCGTAATCAAGCTCTCCATTACTTATAAGAAGTTTCAAAGTTTCATTACATAAAAGAAGTTTTGTATCTTATAGGAAGATACAAAAACAATTGTGTGTGCAAAACTGTTTGCATATGAAGTATACGACATGGAGAAGCACAGCCTCTATAAACTAGAAGAGTTAAGACTAATTACTTAGGATCAATCCAATCTAAAGCAATAGGCCTCCTCCTGTTGATTTAAATTCTGTAGAACAGGTACTCACATAAACGGCATCAGAATTTTACAAATTAATTATGTGATAACAAGAAAAAGGCAAGCAATATACATACTCTTAGAGGTCCTTTCACTTGGTCATCCTGCACTAACTGAGTTGAGTTATCCCCCTTAAGGACCACCTGAAAGACATTCATAAACATTTATATACATATATCTTAATAGCATAGAAAAAGCCCATGGAACTGTATATATAATAATATTTTGGAAAACAAGATCTTTATCAATCAAATGGACTCAAACATTATAGAACACAAAACACTTAGCATGAATACTTTTACAGTCAGGAAGCCCCAGGTATCACATTTAATATTTAATCCGAAACATTCACCAACGTTTAGTAACAGGGCAAATCAAACACCAGCCATTCCAAGGAAAAGAAAATACGTTTTGCTGTGAGTTTGGATATTGATGCAATCCAGGGCACACCTGGAACTGGGCTTCCAGATCAGAAGATTAAGCAGGCTTTTTCTCTCTTCAACCATAGCACTTTCCGAACAACACACAGAGTATTAAACTACAACCAAAATAAAAAAACCTCTTTATTAAATATATATTAAAATATATATGTATATATAAATAGAAATATATATTTTTATATAAATACAAATATATATTTTAATATATATATATGAGATAAATATGTATCAAAAAATCACCGAACCGACCACAATACCACCATTCCTGCTACCTCGAGCAAGAGAAAGTGTTTATGGTAAAGATGTGGATCACTGCAAGTGTAATGAAAATAAGGATCAGTTACAGTGCAAGTAAATTGTGCTTCTCCTTTTAAAAATCCTACGTTTGAGAAAGTCACAGCGATGAGACAAAGTGGATGTAAACCTATACAATGTGAATGACCGAGTCTGCAGAGACTCGGTTAGAAACAAAAAAGATGAATATTTAGATGTCAATGCTACTAACGGTTTCACTGCTGTTTGTTATAGCAAAAACTTCTATGGTGTTTTAATAAAAAAAAATATCCAAAATTCCTTTTTTTTCCAGGAATCAAAAGTTCCAGCAGCTTCCTTGCCACCTAGAAAGATGTCCAGTTTTCTAGCTCCCCCAATTACCCCCCAACCATAGTCTACAGTGTAGCTGCCTGTATTTATAAATAGAACACTAATGGTACGCTAAAATAGTGCTGGTATTAACACATATATGGGTTAATAATGCAGTTTATGCAATTTTTATTTAAAATTTTGTATCGGCATTGAGGTGAATACAAATTGTCCTGCTACTCAGGAAAGACTACTGGACTTTTTCAACTCTTTGCACTCTTGGCAAGCATGCCAGGGTCTTAATTACAATATCAGGCTTAGCTTGTTAAAACTTCAATTGTTAGAATATAATTGAGATACAGTGACAGGAATTTCCACCAAGTCACAGCAGCCTCATATACTCCAAATGTTACAAAGGAGTAATAAACCATATGATTTTAACGAGAGAAAGAAACTCACACCTATCAACAGTCTAAATAACTCTATCAGACCAAAGTTGCAGATACAAAATCAAGGACATCAGACCAGGAAGGGCAGCACGCTGCTTCCTACGGAGCTTCTCACTAACACACGTTTCACAGAACATCACAAATTTCTAAAAGTACTCATTAAGAGCAGGGAAAAAGACTCCGAGGTCTAAACTGCGGGTTTTTTTTCTAATCATGAAAAGCACTCTGATAAAGTGATACGATCTATGCGTGTAACTGAAGAGGCTGATAGCTTGTTCTATTTGATCTAAGCATTAAAACACATGAAAACTTAGATGTATAGTTATAAGAAGCAGCTTTCATCTCTATTCGTTAGGGGTTTTCAAGTCACTAAAGCATTATTTACATATCCTGGACAGTAGACAAGAAAGTAGGAAGTGGGAGGATTTTGACAAAACAGAGCAGAACAATTTCTGTATATACTATAGAAATTTCTATATATACTATATATATGTCTATATATACCCTTTTAATTCTTAACTTGTAGCTAATTACATTTTAGTTTTGTTTTCCTATATTAGCATCAACAACAGTACTGCAAAATCAAAATAATTATTTTCCTTTTTGTTTGTTTTGGCCTAAGACCTGTAAACGTGGATGAATATTATGCATCAGTACTATGCATGTGCAGAAACTCAGCTACAGCCAGAGCACAGTTTTAGAAGCAGCGTCAAGATGCTGAAACTTAACAAATTTTATCCTGGACATTTCTAAAACCCGGTCTAAGAAACTAATTATTGCCACCATTTTTGCTCTTATGTTGATTTATTTTGGCATTGCCTCTTAAATTCAGAGCTATAAAACTGAGAATGTCAGCTGGAACGAAATGGAACTTTTGCATCTGAAGAGGTTACTCTTACTCATTATTCATGTAAAGTCATAATTCTCTCCCTTGTGACATCAGAACTGACTGCTGTGAAACTGATGCATTCTTAAACAGAAGACAACCATCATCAGGAAATAAGTAGCAAGAACAGGTAATTTGAAAGCTCATTCTTGTTCCAGCATGCTCCTAGAAAAATAGAAAAGACACCAGCCCCAAGAGAACAAAAAACAAACAAAACCCACCCCAAACTCAACACCAAAATATGAAAAAAAACATTCAAGTGTTCTTTAAAACCCATACAGTAGGGTGATGAACATTTCCTAATCTTCAGGACTACGATCTCCTCTGACAGTCCTCTCAACACAGTGCTCTAATAAAATCAGCAACAACAACAGTACACTACCTTGACTTTCACAAGCCTTTTCACTGTCTTAATCTTTGCCTCACAGAAGGCACCACGGTACTTGGCACTGACATCAGTTCCCACTGTCAGGTAGGCAGGCTCATCTGCTGCCTATTAAGAAGAGAAAATAAGAACAAAGTTTAGTTCTTCTCATTTACTTTTCCAGCTACATCATTATATATTTAATTCTCCATCTATACTTTTAAACCTATTAACTCTTAAGTGATACAACACCACCTGTACTCAGAACTACAATCAGACTGTTCTTGAAACCAACAAGTTACAGAAGTTTTGTTTTACCAGTGGTGACCACCACCACCCAGCCGATTTTGTCAGGCTATGTAAGCTGTACTCAGAGACAGTGAGAAGAAACACAACTTTTTCCTCCGGGCAGTTTCTATGTGGGAGTAATTGCTATACATTTGCTGCTTCTGAGCCCAGCTCTGGGATGAGTGTTTGTCCCAGGTTTAGACGGGCAATGCAAGCTATATCCAGAGACAGTGAGAACAAGCACCACTTTTTCCTTTTGGCACTTTCTATGTGCAAGGTATCTCCAGACCTATGCTGGTTTTGAGACCACCTCTGGGGAGAGTGTTAGCACAGAGCTTAGTAAGGCAATGAAACTGTCCCCGTCATCCCCCCAGCCGATTTTGTCAGCCTAAGTACTCTCCCAGAAGTATCTCTGAAGGTATTGAACCCACATGTGGAACCACCTCCTTACGAAAAGGGTAATAACGTATAGGAGTGACTGTTAATTCACATCATTCTGATACAGCACATACAGAAAATATTTCAATTGCAAAAAGGCAGTATAAAAGATAGTTGTACTTTTTTTCAGGTATGAGCAATGAAACGATACCCGTTATTTAAAACATTTGTGATTGCTCTTATCCCAATACTTACAATTAAGTATATAACATTCTATAGATAGGATTATTTTTTTTTCTTTCTGACTAATAGAAGATCTCTAGAGAAATTTGTTGTAATCTTTCAAACAGCTGTTAACTAGTATTTCTCTTTTCTGAAATGCCTTTATCAAAGCTTAATTGCTTATGCATTTTAAGAAAAAAAATGGTTTTCATCATGTTTTCCTTAATCTGGACTTTATTACTCAACATTCCACTTTATTACACTTGGGGCAACTGATAAACAAGGACAAAATTACCACATTGAAAATGTCTATCAAGACAGGAAATCAGCTCAGAATATTAAATAACTGTTTTTCTGTTATGGGTGTCGGGGTTTTTATTTAATTGTTATTATTTCTTCAATTCTAAAGGCAAAAACGTTTTTCTCTCTTGTGAATTATACTGTAACTCTTAAGCCTTTGTACTGAAAAAAAAAACAGCAACAGCTAAGGCAGGACAAAAGTTGACGTTCTGCAAACTTGAAAAAGCAGCTGCTGATACAGGAAGTATTTAAAGACCGTAGCCCAAAGGACAACAACTCAAAGACGTTATGAATTTTAAGACGACTTCTGCGAGACGGTAAGAGCTCCGCTCACCCACACCTCGGCTGGAGGGCAAAACCAGGATTTGCAGCACGCACCGAGACCCCGGCCAGCGTTATCCTACTGTTGCTTTGCCCAGGCAGGCGATTAAAAAAATGAAAATGCCAGAGCAGCCAGCCGCGGGGGGGAAAGGGAGCCCTTCCCCGCTCCGGAGTACACCTACCTTCATCTTTAAAGGTTATTTGAGGGATTCCAGCTCAGTCTTCTCCTCCCCGCGAGCACACGAGAAAACACTGCAAAACATGAAGGGGGTCGGGGGGGGGGGACGACGGTGAAGGCTGAGCCGCGAGAGCGTGGGGTCTCCCCGTGAGGGGGCAGCGGGCCGCAAGGAGAGGCCAGCGCGGGCGCGCGGCAGCCGCCGCTCCGTCCCAGCCCCGCCGGGCCGCGGAGGGAGGGAGGCGGACAGGGCCCCCGCCCGCCGCTTCCCGCCCGGCGGCCCCCTCTGTATGTCACGTCGCCATTGCTCCCGCTCCCCACCTCAGGGCGGAGAGAACGGGGCAGGCGTTCAAGCCGGGAGGGAAACCCGACGCAGGCCCGCCGCCGCTACCTTTCCCGGCACTCCTCGGCCCTCACAACTTTCTGCTGCCCACGGAGGGACGCCCCGCCACCCCCTCCTCTCCACCCCCCCTCAGCCGCCGGCCAGGCGGACTTCTCGCTTCCACCGCCCCGCCCCCGCCCCCCCCCCCCCTCCGCCCCCGGACACCCGCCGCAGCCCCCGGGCCGGGGCAGGGGGAGGTGGAGCGAGGGCGGGCCGGCGCCGCACGGCTGAGGATGGAGGGCGGCGCGGGCGGGCGGTCCCCAACGCCAAGCGTCGGGGCAGCGACGGGGGGAAGGCAGCCGGGGCGCTCAAAAGGGGCACGGAGCGGAGTTCGGCGGGAAAGGGAGTCCCCGTCCCCGCTGTGAGGAGAGCGGCGGGCGTCCCCGTTCCCTCACGGGATGGTGCGGGGGGGGGGGCAAGTGATGGGGGAGCTCCGGGCGCCGCTCCACGTCCCCTTCCCCGGGACGGCGGTGGAGTTGCAGCTGCTGAGGCGTTCCCGCCACCCTCGCCGCCTCCTACCTGGAAACTCGGAGCGAAGTGGGCAGCGCGGGGCTCCCGCGGCGCCGCGGCCCCCTCCGAGACGACGACAGCCCCGCGAGCGGCGGCGGCTGAGCGCGGCCCCGCTCCACCCTCTCCAGCCCGGACTCGCACCAAATCAGCAGCGACGAGCCCAATAACAAGCTGTTGAGCAGAATCTGTCCTGCTTGAACTCCCATTGGCCTCCTCGTGACGCCCCGGGTGCTCTGCCCCACCCGGATTGGGCGCCGCGGACAGCACCCCCATTGGACACAGGGCGGCCGACAGAGGGCATTGGTCGGCTGTTGACGCAGGTAGGGTTACGGAGCCTTTTAATTGGCTCTCCTTCGGAGCGCTAGGCGATTGGTGGAGATTGAAGTGAAGTCAGCGTCCCCCTGCGGGCGATTGGTAGGAGTTGGATCCGGATGTAGCTCTGGGCGCGGTGATTAGCCACGATCGGGGGACAGGAAGAACAACAGCACTGCCTGATTGGTGCGGGCCGTCTCTTGGAGACGCGGTGGGGCGGGGACAAGCGGGAGGGAGGGGGACGACGGGGGGGGTTGGCCACGGCGTTCTGCGGCGGCGGCGGGGGTCCGGGGCACGCAGGGCGCATGCGCAGCGGTCAGCCTCCCGGCGCCATTTTGTGTGCGGCTCTTTCCCATTTTAGGCCGCGGGAGGAAGGCAGTGGGAGTGGCCAGCGCCTCTCCCACGGGGGGAGGCTGGGGAGCTGCCAGCAGCGGTGACGGGCTCGTCTCCCTCCTCCTCTCTCTCCCTCCTCTCCCGCGCTCCAAAGAGGCGGCGCTTCCTCGTTTCTCCCCCACGGTTCAACCACCGCGTCGTTCCCTCTCACGCTCGGTGGCGGCGATAGACCCGGAAGTGAACCGGTGCCTATGGAGGGGTGGTGGTGGCGCCTCTGGCGGCGTCCGGCGGAGCTGTCCGCCGAGAGGGCGTGGAGGAGCCGAACGGCCGCGTGAGGTGCGGGCCTGCCGGCGGCTGTTCCCCGCTGCTCTTCCCCCGGAGCCCTTCGGAATCGAGCGGCGGCGCTGAGGCGGCTCGTGGCGGTCGCGGCCGAGCGCCCCAGCAGAGACACCGCTGAGGCTGCAGGTAGGGGCCGTAGGCACTGCCCGTGCCGCTCTCCCCTCACACCGGTCCCGTGGGCGGGGCATGGGTGGCCGCGCTTCCCTGGGAGGAGGAAGGCGTTACTCTCTCGCCATTAATCATCCCCTGCTGCCCATGACGCATTCGGGATGAAGCCCGGCGAGGGGGACGTGACCGTCTGTCGCTGCCCGGTCGCTGCTGTACACGGTCCTGGCGGTTGTGATGGCCGCCGGGCTTCTTGCCAGGCGGCTGAGGTCATCTCTCCCCAGGAAGAGCAGCAAGGACAGGGGAAGACTAAGTGTTGACGGGGCTGAGCGCTTTGCGGGGTGCGTGCGGGGGTGATCGTAGCCTTGCCCAGCCCTTCCGTCCCGATGACACGCTCTCTGAAGGTGCGGTCTCGCAGGGCAGCACGCCGGTGCCTGTCAAAGGTTCTCTAAGAGAGCTGTTCCCAGGGGCTAGCTTGGACACTACTAAACAGTAGTTACTAACTGGAGCCTATCATAAACTACATATATTTTTTTTTTTTAACGTTAGTTTCACATTTTGGCATCTTGTATAAGGCTTTATGCATGGTTGAATGTAATGCAGATCTGTTATTTTTCAGCAAAGTAATAAGCATCTCTCTGATAGTGCTCACTCTCAGCTACGAGACCCATGTTAAGTTTATCCAAAGCAATAGTGGAGGGACCTGTCAATATAGTTAGGACATCCATTGTGCTAATTTGACAGAAAAGGATTGTTAGTTTAGGTGTAGTTCCCGTGCAGGTTCTGGTTTGAGGGTGGGGTTTGTATTTATTTTTTTTTAATATTAAATCCGATGCTTTGGAAAGCAGCAGGCAAAAGGACAGTTCTCTAGGGAGTTTAATGAGTAGTGATGTATAGTATAGATAAGCTGTGAAGGTTTAATAAGGCATAATGCATACTAGGTATGTTTAGAATTGACTGAATGAGATGTCTGACATGGGGGAAGGGTAGCTCTAGATTTCTGGTGTTTGGATCTGGGTTGTAAATACAAAGATGCTCGAAGGTGCATTTAGTTTCAAGGTTTGAGGCATTTAGTGCTGAGGGAACTTTGATTCTGTTCTGTAGCTCTGCTTTATGCAGCGGATAAACTGAAGAGCAAACTATTCTATAGAATACATTAAATCTAACCCAAATGTTAACAAAACTTCAAAAATTCACTTTGAATGTGAACTTCTCGTCTCTCTCTGCAATGTATTGACCAAATCATGACTTAGAGTGTGAGTTTTTCTTGATGCACGATTTGTATCTCTGTGCTAAGTATAGTATCATTCAATAAATAACAGTTTGTAACAAAAATAATCAGTCTTGTTTCTGATTTCTAGCAGAAAACTCCTGTCCATCTGGATGTATCTGTTGCAGCCGGCGTGCTTAGGAAGTTCATGGCACATCACCCATCTAGCTATCGTGAGCGATAGGACTCTCTTGCTATATAGCCAGTCAGCAGGAGGGGTGACTTGTTCTTTTATGGTATTTAAACCACCTAAGAATGCCTACCTAGGCAGCTCAACAAAGAGTGTAAACATTCTCACACAACTTAGGGATGACGTCTAGTATAATGGAATGAAAAGCTGTGCTTTTGGCAAACCAGAGGAAGTGTCTAATTTTGGTTTAAAGTAACTTTTTGTTGGAATATGAACTTCAGGACTCAGAGTTACACCATGGTAATGAATTTTTACATCCTAAATGCATGTCAGTGTTAACTAGCCCCGGGACTTCAAGATAGCTTGCTTGTACTGTATCCTCGCAGCTGTGCCCCATCCCCCAGCGCTACCCCTAACAGGGAAACAGTTGAAATGAGTGGAAGAAATGAGCAGTGGACTTTTCTGTTGTGAGCCACTTTATCGTGAGCCTCTCTGTTAATTTTACAGAGCTAACGCTTTAGAAGCTCTAGAATGAGACAAATCATGGTAAATCCTTTGAATATCTAATCTCTCTAGACGTTCTATAAGGTACAAATTTTTTTAACGTCATCGTTCAAAACAGTAGTGCTTGTATTATGTGTACTTTGTTAGTACCAAAGTTCTTGCAGATACAGTACAGAAGATTCACCTGAAGATATGCATTTTGGTCTTAGCTTGTGCAAATTAGCACTAGGCTTCTTACTTTTGTGTTTACTGTTCTTAAATTATCAAGGCACTCTTAAGCATGACACCGGTCTTTGGTAATATGTAACTTTAGAGTTTAGGTAATGGCTGTAGGTAAATTAGAAAAAATAATGTATTTTGGTGTATTAGTTGCAGAATGTACAGAAATTTTGCCCAAAGTCTTCCACGTACGTGGTGCTTGACAGGACAAGGCAAGTATAGGAATGTCTCTGTCTTACAGCATTCTTTCTACGAATAGGAGAGTAAGTAGCAGCCAAATAAAACTGTTGAATGTATCATGTGGCTTTCTTGAGAAGAGAGATTTCTGGGATAAATAAGATATTTTAATTCTGTTCAGTAGTCACATACTGTTCTTGACATACTGCACTTACACGTAGATGAAAGAACTCGGAATACACATACAATCACAGCCAAAATATTTAAAAAACATTAAAAATACTGATTCTTGTTCTAACATTGAGCTTCTTTGTATGTAATGAAAGGGAAAGACTGCTGCTTTTATGTGAGATTTTACAGATGTTCAGGAGACTCTTGGCTTCTTTTATTTCTGTCTCAAGTGTTTAGTGTTTGGTTTGGTTTGGTGTTTTTTTTGTTTGGTTGGTTTGTTTTTGTTTTTTAATGCTCTTCCTCTTGGTGTCTCTATTTTGTAAGTAAATAGGCAACGCTTTTACCAGCGCTGGTTGAGAAAGCATCTGCCTTGCGGTTCAGAACCTCTGCCTGTGTGGAACTGCTCTATTTCTGTAAAAATGAAGGAAGCAAAAGTGTGCGTCCCACAGAGCTTTATTATCGAAGTGATTGCAAACTGCTCAGACAAGAGTGTGTTAAGAAGTTGTGAAGTACTAATGTGCAGGTAGAAAGGAAAAAAAATCCCAATGAATGTGAAGTTAACAACAGAAAGTTAATTCAGTAATAGCTGGATTATAAAAGTGAAAGGTCAGACCTTCTTTCCTAGTCATGGATAAAATTTTGCTTTACTGTTAGCTATCAGCAATAAGTTCCTTCATATTTATTATTGTGTGTGAGAGAGAGAAAACAAACAAAAACATCTGGTAATGCTAAATGCTTACCTACAGTTTCCCCAGCTCTGGTAGATTCCTGTCCCCATGTTCAGAAAAATGGATATTTAGTTATTCAAACATAACTGTGCATGCTGTTTGTATTGCGATTGTTGCTGCTGGAGAAGACAGGAAGTCCGGCAACCCCTTAGGAAGCCTGAATTAGCACATTATATCCACTGAAGTTTAGTAGTGGTTTCTTGAATCTGACATGGGTATGTTTTGCAGCAGTGCAGTATCTCTTCTTGATATGAATAATCATAAAAATACTTGCTGCATAGTATTTTGTATGAGAAAAATCTGGGAATTGGGTTTCCTGTCAGCTCTGCTGACTCACCTTGTAGTTGCTTTTTCCAGTAACGCTTGTAAAAGGATGTTATGTGCTCAGCTTGTTGAAGTAGAGTAACTCTTGTTAGCAACTTCAAAGATTGCCAGGCAGAAGTAGTCCCGTTTTTACTGAATAAACTACATCCAGACTTCGTTATACTTTGTGGCTGCAGATGTTAACTACAATCCCACGTGTTGCAAAATGCCTGCAGAAATCAGTGATGCATTAACTGATGTGTGTTATTAGCAGCCTAGCAGCAAGAGAAGAGGTTTTGGTTTTCAACTGGTGTAACTGCTGCTTTCATCCCAGCCTGGTGTTTTGGCATGTATCATGCAATCTTTTAATTCCAAACGTAAAATGTTCCTTTTTTAAGACTGATTTGGTAATCTTGTGTTTGGACAGAATAAATGCTGTGTTATAAAAGCCTGGTTTTATTCTTTCTGGTAAGTAATTTTCTATTATGATAGCTAACTTATTTGTATTAAATGTTAATGCTAGCTAATTTAGCAACTATGGAAAAAGGGTGCCTATTGCCAGGGTTTATTTAAGATTGGATTCTAAAGCCAGATTTTGCATGTTTTGTCACGTGCTGTTAAATTATCTGAATATAGATGTTTAACTTCTCTTCTGTTGCCTCGTAAAGGGATGCAAGATATGGAATTTGACTACAAATATACTTAAATTCCTGTATTATTTCTAAGGACTACAAGTTCACATTGGTGACAATAGTGAGGGTATTTACAACTACATTGGGGAGGTCATGCAGTGTCGCAAAACAATAGCGCACAGTACTATAGAGAAAAGCAGCTTTAATTTAGATGTGGCAAAGGACTTTTGTTGTCATCATCTGCAATCAAATAATCAGTCTGTCTTTTAAAGTTTGAAGTCAAATGAGAATTTAGTTGCTCTTCTGGATGGTAACGTTACTTCACGTGACTGCTGAAGGAGAGCATCCTTACATATTCTTCAAAATAACATTGTCTCTGAATGCAAGCAGTAAAGGCAAAGGATTAGATCTGCCTGTCATTAGTGAATAATCGAACCTTCTGTTTCAGACTTTATAAATATCTTTTTTTTTGTGACAGGCACAAGACACAAGTTATACTAGAAATGTATCCTATGCACATAACACATATGGCCTATGTTAGTGCATCAGTCATTGCACTATTGTAAATTTTAACTTTTAAAACTCTATTTTTTAACTGGCTTCTAAATTCTCTCTGCAGCTTTTTTCTGACTTCTGAGCTGTAGATGTTATTACTGATGTAAACATTTTATCTGTGGAAGTTTTGATCTTTCAAAGTGAGAAGAGATGGCTTTCCTACAGGATTGGACAAGTGGTTTTCTGTGTAAATACAGTCAGTCACCAGTCTACAGAGCAGATACGGTTTTAGTGTTCCTAGAATAAACTTAAGTTTAAAACATTTAAACTTGCATCTGAATCTCTAAATAGTCTGTATTCTTCCTAACAGACCACCTGAGCTTATTTATAAATAAGCTTGAGTAACCTTCCACTTAAAGCAAACATACAGGGTAAAACTTGAATGCAAAATCCATGTGTTCTGGGGAGTGGCAATTACATACTTCATTGCTATGAAAACTAACAGGAGAAAAAGTCTTTAAAGTTTTAACAATTAAATGAGGTTGCATGTTGAAGAACCTTACTGCAATGTTCTGAATAAATTAAGCTTCTGAAATACTTAAGAAGTACTTCTTAAATGTTTTAAGTTCTGATACCTACATTGGAGCAACAGCATGGATACTTTTTCAACCTTTTGTGATACCAGACTGGGAGTAAATGTATACTGAATAGCTGTCTAATGCTATCCATATCTAAGATGTTGATTGATGCTGAAGCTAGAGAGCTGAAACAGGCTGTTGTTTCACTTTGGCAAAGAGAACAAACTCCAGGTGGATTAATTTCTCAATACCTGTTTTAATAGATTCAGCATTTTCTTGTTTTTCAGAAGTAGTTTTGAGTTATCTGTTACGACCAATCTCAATTAAGAATCTTCCTTGCTTATGCTATGTTGCTAGTTTGTATCTTGGAAGGCTTCCCCCACCACCACCCCCCCCCCGCCATCTCCTGACAGGACTTCTTGCTGCAGAAGTATCCATGTTAAAAAGCACAAGAAGGAAATAAAACTGTTAAAGAGTTATGTTCTCATATATACAGGCCTTTCCAGACATTGGTAAGTGGCTTGTTCAGCTTGGATTTTTACTAAAATATCTTTCCATACTTGTAGAGATTAAAAAATAGGATTCTAATACTGATGGTGAGTCCTTGGACATGGTCCACCTGCCAGCAAAGGTGTCACTCTCAAGCTTGTCAACACCGATAAGGTGTTGATTAAAATGATGGATTATTACAGATGCAGGTTGTAGAGCAACGTGATCCAACTGAATTGGGACTATAGATGCACGGTCTTTCCTTGTAACTAGTTTCCAGAAAGCAATGTGTATGCCACTATAGTATGCAGCCTAGCACAAAGAAGCAAGAACTACTTCTGCAAAGCATGGCTGCTCAGCAAAAGAAAGCTTGTGAAGGCAGTAGTTCCATGTGGCCTTTCTTCTAAAGCTTCTGCTTGTCCAAATTACTTTTGGACTAGATGACCTTTAAAGGTCCCTTCCAACCCAAACTATTGTATGATTCTATGATGCTTAGCGTTAACTTGCTTTTCATCCTCAGCTAACAAGACAGCAGCTGGTCAGTACTGATTCTTTTTTAAAAGTATTAATGCCCTCAATCTTTTCAATTTAATAACATTTAATTATTTTTGGATTTAATAACATTATTTGCTGTAAGTAACTGCTGTTAGTGAGAATCTACTGTTTGGCCAGTGATTATATTCTGATTTTTTCCTACTTTGCTGCCTTTTTCAAAATATACTTTTTATTTGTGTATATTGTTCGGAGGATATTATTACCAGTAGCTAATTTCCACGTGGTTAGGGAGTTAGCTGACCAATCAACACTGCGTAATGCACGTTTAACTTGTGAATTAATTGCAAGAACATACCGTTTGCAGGACCTTCAGGGATATAGAATCACAGAACGGCTCGGGTTGGAAGGGACATAAAGATCATCTAGTTCCAACCCCCCTGCCCTGGGCAGGGACACCTCCCACTAGACCAGGCTGCTCAAAGCCCCATCCAGCCTGGCCTTGAACGCCTCCAGGGATGGGGCATCCACTGCCTCCCTGGGCAACCTGTTCCACTGCCTCACCACCCTCACAGTAAATAGTTTCTTCCTAATATCCAATCTAAACACCCCATGTTTTTTCTAAACTCTTACTTGGCTTGTCTTACCATGTCACCTAAAATGGTATTTTCAGTGGGTAGTTCTTACACTGTCTTTAGGGGAGACTTCTGCTTTTTCTGTATGTGATTATACACACGTGTTTGGACTATGCTGCTGCCTGCTTTATTCTAGTTGTCCATTTTTGGTTGGCACAGCAACTTGTAAGAACCATTTTTAACCAACTGTCTCAGAGTCCTTTAACAGCTACGTACTGAAGATGAAAGAGCATCTGGAAATAGGAAACTTGGTTTGAGCTTGGTTGTACATCCCATGTTCTCAAATACTAGAGTGTACTTACTGGACAAAGAGTAAGGCTACACCCTTACCTTTTCTACTACCACCTGTTTTCTGCAACTCTGTATAATTAAACATAATAGGTAGCAAGACCTTCTACGATGGAAAGTTACAAGCAGTTGGCGTCTCAAAATAGCTCTCAGTTCTGAAGTAAAAGTAACTTCCTTGTTGCATGTAACTTGAAAAACTGGTGGGTAGAGAAAAAGCTAGTCCATGTCTTACAGGCATACGCAACTGAAGGAAGAAAATGAGGGGGAGAGAACAGTCTCCATACTGTATTTTTGGTGCTGTTAGAGTCTTAAAATTGTAATGACAACTAATACCGTTTTTCTCTTCAGAATCTTGAAATTGTGCACTTTATTTTAAGGTCATGATTATCTTCCAGCTGATAAATGCTTAAGATGCATTGTTGAATTTGCTGTTTTGTGTTTCCTTCTATGGTTACAGTTTTATCTTAAGGAAGAGACTTGCAAAACAGCGTATGTAGGTATTCCAAATCTCCCTTAAGCGTGACTTGGACTATATAGCCAGATAGCATCCCAAGCACTATTGTGTCTGTACAGTCACACTTTCAGCACGTGGGGCTTTTACCTCTGGCCATCCAGCTATTTTTGGTCATGAGAAGGAAGTAACAAGTGACTTGATGCTTGGCATACTTCAGATCTGCATGAGACAAATTCTGTTTGAAATGTTTCCTTTCTGAGAGTCAGTACCAAATACATATTAGTACTATTTCTTTTGGAGGTACCCTTATGGATATCTGCCACACAGGAGATTTTACATATGCATTACTTCTATAAGCTGTTGTTCTATAAGCTTCTAACAGCTCAATCATACCATAATTTCATCAGCAGTACTGGTCAGTTGTAATGAGGATACTATCCAAACCAGTACTTTTCATGGCCTTCTAAAGGTAGTACAAACAATGAAAACTGATTAACCTGATGCAGTAGCCTAAACTTGACTTTTTGAACTCTGCAAGTCCAGTTGCACATTCTAAAATCTGTCATAGAGATGTATGTAAGTAAACTAGATACTGGAACGTGGTTTTGGGTTTTTTGTTTTTTTTTTTTAATTTGTCACCTGCAGTTCACCATAGTCCCCTTCTTAAGTCTTTTTAACACAGCTTCTGTATGTGGACTTGCTGTCTAAATAATTATAACAGGGTATGTGAAATATCCAGTCTTATTAAATATCAGAGTAGTGATTCATCAGGCACTAAGTAGCAGTCAGTGGATGTATGAGACTTAAAGGGAGAGGAAGCATCTTCCTGTACATCCTACTCTCGTGCCATTATTGGATCTATGTATAACACTCCTTGGTGGAGGGATGACTAAGCTAAGAGATCAGTTTGTCTATGCAGTCTTACTTTCTAGTGTTCTGTTAAAGTCTGTGCTTTGGGTCTTAAGCAACAGCATATGCTATTAAAACTCTGAGCTTTAAGCGTTTCAACATGGCAAGAACTTGTTATGCGTTCCAAGTGTGTATTTGACTTTCTGCTCTATTATGTATTCTCACGCATGGCCAGAACCTGGACTAAGTAGGTTACTTGTGGAGCTCAAAGCAAGAAGTGCTGCTTGGTATGGGCTAACTATGCTTCCTTCTGTTATCTTTAGAACTGAAACTTCCCAGTGCTTTGGACAGAAATAATTAAAATGAGACTGTTAAGAAGAACCTCCTGCTCAAATCTCTAATTCAGAAACTCTCACCTTGCCCATTTATTAGCGTTGCAATGCATTTTCACATTTCAGTGTTAAACTGAAGTTATAATTGACCATTTTCAAGCCAATTATAAAAGCTAATTTTAATTTTAGGGAAGGGGATCTAAGCCCTACTTTTGTAAGAAAGCATGTTGCCTCTGCTGCTGAAGGCCAGTTCTGGGAGCCTTCAGAAGTCAATGTCACAGACTGCTGCTATTAGGTCTGTCATATTGGGCCTGCACGTGTTGCAAGCACCTTTGAATCAAGTCAGCCAACTGGCCTGTCCTAGTCCCTTGGCATGTTACAAGACTCACTGCTCTCAGAGTGAGCTTACTCAAAAGTAGTAATATTTAAGTAGGTGCATGTGATATTGTCTCAAGGAACAGCTCTTCTAGAGCTTCAGCTCCACAGACTCTGAGCATACATACTTCATCCAGATGAAGCTACAAGAGACTGACTGGTGAAAGCTTTCAAATCTTTGTTTTATCTGATCAGTCAGTGTTCTCTGGGCTTAAATCAAACTCTTCCTGCTAGATATTTTTTAAGACTGGAGGGTAAGGGATTATCTACAATACAGCTAGATAATTTTTTTCATAGTCCTGTACTTAAAAGAGAGCCTCTGCTAAAAGTAACCTCTTTTTGTTGAGATTTAATATTCTTTTCTCTTGTTCTATAACAGATCTAGTCCTCACTTAAATAATAATCTCAGATCCAGCTTGAGCCCTTCTGGAGCTTAACTTTCACCAAGTGATTTGCCTCAGACAGCTCTATATATTTAGAAGAAAAACCCATGGTCTTCAACACCTAATCAAAGTTTAATGATGCTGTGCTGTCCCACTGCATTTTTAAGTTTTTATGTGGTCAGTGTTGCCATGAGTAGCCACTTCTTTTTGGAAGATTTCTTCCATTGTTCGACACAGCAACACGTAAATACTAATTCTCAGCAAAATTCATTAAAGTTGGCATTTAGCCTATCAGATGTGGACTAAATTAGTGAAACATTACGATGGCTACTGCACAACTGTATAATTAAGCATTAAGTAACTAGCTTCAAGTTAAATGCAATGTGGTTGTCGCATTGGTTATCCCAGCTGGAACTGCGACTAGGTTAAGGCTACAAAAATAGCTGTAATGGGGAGTTTGCAGCAGGTTTTCTGCTGAAATGAGAGTCCTTCTGGACTAGAAATCTATTTTAATGGGCCTTATTGTTAAAAGTTACCAATGCTTAATTTCAGATCAAATAGAAGCCTGCTAGGTTTCAGTTTCTAAATTTAAGGGAAATTTCAATGTTTAAATAGCGCACGCAGAATTTTCCTGCTTTTTTTCCTCCTTGACCCACCCCTGCTCCTGAATAAATGCAAATATTTTTTCCCCACGTTCTAATGCTCACTTTTTTTACTCTTTCCCCATCTGCAGTCAATGGAAATGGAAGTAATAGATTATTTTTTTCTTTACCATAGATAAAGATCAGTTCTCATAAACAGGTTAAGCCTATACTCTGATAACTTAGTGATTTAATTTGGAAAAGAACCTGACAGTAATAATCACCTTGGTATTGCTTAACTCAGTATAGCCACAACAGGCAAGACTGCTGTGCAACACTTTGTAAATTTTGCAGTAGGTAGTAATACATACATACTCTTGAACTGCTTCTCATTGAACTTTACTATACACCTTTACACAACAAGTGAAAAATCAGAGCATGGTTCCTCAAAGGAGCTTTTTGGCTAGCTACTTATTAGAGAACATGGCAACCTGGAAATGCTGAATAAGTAACTACCTTGCTCTGTTCCTACCTGTATCTTTTCACATATTGTAGAACATAGTCCTTCTACTTCATCCGGTAAACACACAACTATCTTGCTCTTCTCACTTAACCCTGAAACTGTGTAACTGTTTTACTTCTGTCCCTAATTCCGAACAGCCGTCACTGAAAGCTCTGGATGGATATGTGTAACCACACATGGGGATGGCTTTTAACTTCCATTTATCAGTGTGTCGGCAACACTTTCAGTACAGACTAAAGACAAAGTGAACAGGATCGGGTAGTTCTGCTGTCATATACAGTAAGTTAAAGATTATCCCTCAGCTAATGCTTAGAGCGATGATAGGAGTTTCCTGACTGGCACTCACTAATGACTCAAACAGCTGAATCAGCAGTAAACTTCAGTAGTAAATTCAGTTTGAAGAAATGCAACATAGAACTAAAGGCTGCCTCGGTGTAACTGCTGTATTATTACCTCACGAGGAGACACTGAAGGAGGCTATCTGGCATGTCATGATTAACACTGGCTGAGGCAGGCCTGATCAAGAGTTCTAGCAGCCTTTGAAAGCTATGCCCAGCTTGAGTGGAAAGAGTTCAGGTACCTTGACTCCAGCTACGGCTTAAGCCTGAGACAGTCACTAAGTATCAAGACAGATCCATCTATATCTGTTGACTTTCCCTTGCCGCAAAAAGTAGAACCTGTATCTTGTAATCCCATTAGAAAAGAGACTGCAGAGGCCAAGGGTTGTTTTTTTCAAAAGGAAAAAACTGTATAAAAAAATAAACCTTTAAAGGAAAGCTTTTGTTTTAAGGGCTGGTGATCATTAATACTTAGCATTAAAGCTGAGGAGTTTAATTCATTAGAAAAGTATGCATTTTTAGATTAAGATGACTATTTTAACTGCATGTTCAAATAAGACTTCAATTTTAACTGAGCTTTAAGTTGGTGAAGTTTGTTACTTTGTCTTTCAAGACTTAAAAGTGGCTAGAATAGACACTCTTTCTTTCCTAGGAAGTGGGGAACGAAAGCAGGAAAGCTTCTTTTCAACTCCTAGGAAGGTCAACAATTGATAAAGATGATTCAGAAGTGGTTTAAGAAACTACAGCTGAATGAAGCTGTTTAAAAATATGTTAGCTCTTCAAGCAGTTACATAGATCTCTCAGCTTTAGAACTTAACCCAAGCACTATTTTAAACTGAATTAGTTTTTAATTTCTCCTACTCTTCAGATGAACCTAAGTTTAATACGTCAGAGTAAAACTCCTTTTCCTGAACTCTTGCTTGTTATGTAGGCTGTAGCTATGCACATCACCTTAACTGTAAAACAGCCATTTACAGGTTAAGTATGTTCTCATCTCTTCTCCCAAGAGCAATCACAGAATATGGCTATGAATGAACCACAAATTGTTATACTGGTTAATCAAGGAATAACCAAGTACTAGTTTTTAATACTAAACTCTGCAGTATAAACAAAAGGCTTTCAAATTTCTAAGCAGATTGTTTTTCTGTACCTAGCCTGGCTCAAATAGAGTGCTGTAGTAAGAGAAAGCAACAAGAGCCTGATAATATCTTTCCTTCTTAATGTCTGTTTTGATATGGAGTGCAGTTGCTTCTTTATGATGCTGGCCTATACTCTTTTGAAGTAAAAGCCAGTAGGCAGTAAAATGGAAAATTTATTAGTCACTCAACTGGTCACTCAGTTTCTTTCAAGTACATAATAGCATCCCATGCTTAATACATTATAAACAAACCTGTTCTAAGTTAAGAAAAGTTGAACTTGTCTTGAAGTAACATGTTACATGTTGTCATCATCTGATTCATCTTCCTCTTTCAAAGATTCCTATTTTAAAAAGAAGTTTAATTAAAAATAGTTTAACAGTTGTTTTATAATGTGGGCTATAATTAGCAAAACTAGTTTTGCTGTAGCTCTCAATCTATCCAAAGCCTTGTATTCACCAGCTAGTTCATATCTTTAGGAGGTAATACTGAGCACCATCATTACTTTTAGAACAAAAGCAAAGCTGTTAAATGCTGTAAGTCTAACTTAACTTAGTCCATATAGTCTTTAAAAACTGATCTAGGCAACATGACTTACTACCTCTCCTACTCACTTACATAATTGTTGAAGAGTTAATACATTTACTTTTGAAGGAGAAACATGCCATCTGTGCAAGCCTGCTGAATTACGCTGTTTTTGAAAGTAAGATCTAACCCTGGATTACACTAAACTTCACAATTCTTCCTTCAGAATAACATCAGCTAGTGCTCAAGTGATGTGTGTTTTAACTATGCATTTTCCAGCCATCCCAACAGTTAGTTAGTTCAGTTAGTTCCTTCTACTCTAGACTTGATTGTCAAGTGAAGCACTGAAACACTGCCAAAGTCAGACCTTACCTTGGCATATTTTTCTGCTTCTTCCCTGATGTCTCTGGGAACAATTTCATGTTTTCCATTGGTTACTGCCAATAAAAAGAGTACACCTTAAGTAGAATTCAAACAAAAGACTTGACATACAGAGTGAAGTTAAGGAGCAATGTTTTACTTTAGTTACAGAAAGTTATAAGTTTTATATAGTGCTTATAGAAATTACAGAAATGCATTACTTTCTCCAACCCAGCTGAGTTCCAGCTCAAAAGCTTTGTCCTTTACTTCATCATGAACTATGTAGATTCTGGAAGGAACAGAGAAATCACAGATTAGAAAAGATTGATCAATAGGCTAAAAATACTTTCATCCTTTCACAGGTTGCTTCTGTTGAAGTACTCTTCTTACGGTTAACAGAAGCTCTCCCCATGCTTTCTCCCCTGCCCGTACACACACAAAAACCATCAGAGAATTTTTCAGTCTTAATTGCTAGTATAACAATACATTAAATGATTACAGCTAAGATGCAGGTTGAGATGTTCGAGTTATCCTAATCAGAACAAACATTAACATTCAAACACTGCAGAACCAAGGCTACATCATCATTGCCTGCTTCTGCTAGATTAGGTGTAATACAGTTAAGAGTGTCCTATATTTCCCCTGTAAATCTTATTCCCGTTTACACTTAAGACTAAATCTCAACATCATAGTATCTTGTGTCTAATTAGAAGCCTGTACACAGATCTCCATATAGACTGCCATGCTTATGTCAAATATGATGGTAATCAGAATTTAAACTACAAGTGGTATTAGCAGCATACACAGTACCATCCAGACTAGTAAAATCCCTCCTTAGTCTGTGGGACAAAAATTTTACGCTATAATAGCAATACTGATTTGACTGCATCATAGTATTCAGTACTCAGTGGCAGAACGTGTAAACAAACTGTAACAACCCTCAGTTGAGACATACACTGAAAACAACAGAACTTACAATAACCTGTGGCTTCACTTTTTGAGAAGGTTGTATTCCTTAGTTTGTTTCGGAAAGTATTAATAAGTCAAAATCTGAAAAATACCAGCTGCTTCTAGCCAACATAGAAAGCTTGGCAATAGTGGAGGAAGGAAGGACACCTTCAGCACCACACAAAATGCTTTCAATTAAAGTTGATAAAAGTTAACATTGGTGTCCAGGGAAGTATCACTATATGCTTATGTTCTTCTGACACCCTTCTGTCACCGTTACACTGGACTTACTACTCATCATCGCTTAAGATGATCTATAGGCCTTTCTTATGTGTTCAGCTGGGTACAAGCTTTTTGCAACAACATGTACCATTACAAGCTCTTGAAGAAATCGTTACTCTGGGCTCTGTCTACTATTTTAGGGTTAAAAAAAAATAATTAAAATCTTTGCTATCTTGCTAAATGCTCCTAAGGAGCTGAACTTAAGCTGAAAAACAGAGTTATACCTAGAGCTGCTGTTAAGTTTTGAGCTGAGGCAGAATTAAAGAACAGAAGCCTTTTTATTACTTGAAAAATCCGTGCCTTACTTGAGCCATGACTGCTGTGAGGTCCTTGCTGGGTTTCAAGAACAGAGATCCTACAAATTTTTTCCTCTAGCTGCTGCCTTGACAGCCTCAGACACAAACTTTGAAATAAACTCACATGCTCAAACACCAATGATAGAAGCACATTTATTACTTCTTTATAATCTTCTAAGCAATAGCCATAAAATAACTGGAGAATACAGTTTTGCAGCTGCAGATTATTAAATTTGTGACAAGCACAAGACATGTCCCTAAAGCATTAAAATGAAGTGTTGTAGATACCTGAAAGGATGGTTGTATTTGTTTGAAGAGATACTAATTCATAAAGTATTTTCAAGTTAGATTACTACTGGCCAATTACAGAATCACAGAATTGTAGGGTTGGAAGGGACCTCTGGAGATCATCTAGTCCAACCCCCCTGCCAGAGCAGGGTCACCTAGAGCAGGCTGCACAGGAACACGTCCAGGCGGGTTTTGAATGTCTCCAGAGATGGAGACTCCACCACCTCTCTGGGCAGCCTGTGCCAGGGCTCTGCCACCCTCAAAGGAAAGAAGTTCCTCCTCATGTTTAGGTGGAACTTCCTATGCTTAAGTTTGTGCCCATCACCTCTTGTCCTGTTAATGGGCACCACTGAAAAGAGCCCGGCCCCATCCTCCTGACACCCATCCTTTAAGTATTTATAAGCACTGCTAAGATCCCCCCTCATCCGTCTTTTTTCCAGACTGAAGAGACCCAAATCCCTCAGCCTTTCTTCATAAGAGAGGTGTTCCAGTCCCCTAATCATCTTAGTAGCCCTTTGCTGCACCCTCTCCAGCAGTTCCCTGTCCCTCTTGAACTGGGGAGCCCAGAACTGGACACAGTGCTCCAGATAAGGCCTCACCAAGGCAGAGTAGAGGGGGAGGATGACCTCCCTTGACCTGCTGGCCACACTCTTCTGGATGCACCCCAGGATGCCACTGGCCTTCTTGGCCACAAGGGCACATTGCTGGCTCATGGTCATCCTGTTGTCCACCAGGACTCCCAGGTCTCTTTCCACACAGCTGCTCTCCAGCAGGACAGCCCCCAACCTGTACTGGTGCATGGGGTTATTCCTCCCCAGGTGCAGCACCCTACACTTGCCCTTATTGAATTTCATAAGGTTCCTCTCTGCCCAACTCTCCAACCTGTCCAGGTCTCTCTGTATGGCGGCACAGCCTTCTGGTGTGTCAGCCACCCCTCCCAGCTTTGTGTCATCAGCAAACTTGCTGAGGGTGCACTCTATCCCTTCATCCAGGTCATTGATGAATATATTGAACAGGACTGGACCCAGTACTGACCCCTGGGGAACACCACTCGTCACTGACCTCCAACTAGACTCTGTGCCCCTAATCACAACCCTCTGAGCTCTGTCTTTCAACCAGTTTTCTGTCCACCCCACTGTCCATTCATCTAACCCACACTTCCTAAGCTTCCGTATGAGGATGCTGTGGGAGACCGTGTCAAAAGCCTTGCTGAAGTCAAGGTTGGACAACATCCACTGCCCTCCCCTCATCTATCCACCCAGTCATGCCATCATAGAAGGCTATCAGATTAGTCAGACATGATTTCCCCTTGGTGAATCCATGTTGAGTACTTCTGATAGCTTTCTTTTCCTCCACATCCCTTGAGATGACACCCAGAACAAGCTGTTCCATCATCTTTCCAGGGATGGAGGTGAGGCTGACCAGCCTGTAGTTCCCTGGGTCTTCCCTCTTGCCCTTTTTGAAGGCTGGAGTGACACTGGCTTTCCTCAGGCACCTTGCCTGTTCTCCAGGACCTGTCAAAGATTATGGAGAGCAGCCCAGCAATAACTTCCGCCAGCTCCCTCAGCACTCTCGGGTGCATCCCATCAGGACCCATGGACTTGTGGATATCTAATTGACCTAACTGATCTCTCACTTGATCCTCCTCAACCAAAGGGAAGTCTTCCTCTTTTCCTGTTAGTTTCTCCCAAGTCTGGGACTCCTGAGGGCTGGGCCAAGCAGTAAAGACTGAAGCAAAGAAGGCATTCAGTAACTCCACCTTCTCTGCGTCCTCCGTCACCATGGCTCCTATCTCATTCAACAGCGGGCCCACAACTTCTCTAGTTTTCCTTTTGCCTCTGATATATTTGAAGAAGCCCTTCCTGTTGAGTTTGACATCCCTAGCCAGGTTTAATTCCAAGGAGGCCTTGGCTTTCCTCGTTTCATCCCTGCATACTCTGACAGCATTCTTGTAATCTTCCCAAGTGGTCAGTCCCTTCTTCCACTTACTGTAAGCTTCCTTCTTCCACTTGAGCTTTTTCAGAGGCTCCCTGCTCAACTATGCAGGCCTCCTGCGTCCCTTGCCTGATTTCTTGCTCTTAGGGGTGCACCGATCCTGAGCTTGGAGGAAGTGGTGAATACCAACCAGCTCTCTTAAGCGCCCCTGCCTTCCAGAGCCCTCACCCACAGGATCTCTCCAAGCAGTTTCTTGAAGAGGTCAAAGTTAGCCCTCCTGAAGTCCAAGGTTGCGATTTTACTTCTTGTTGTTTTGTGAATACCGCCCACGATCCTGAACTCTTATCTTCTCATGATCACTACAGCCAAGGCTGCCCCCAACCTTAATGTCCTCCACCAGTCCCTCTGTGTTTGTCAGTACTAGGTTCAGTAGTGCTCCTCTCCTTGTTGACTCCTGTGTCAATTCATGCTCTACCTAGAGATACTAATTCACAAAGTATTTTCAGGTTAGATTACTACTGGCCAATTCGTGCTCTACCTAGAAGAAAGTCTTCTCTCTTCCTACTATCTTTTTTCTCCCTCATTAATACATGACTTACTGAATGGTACCTTCCCCCCGCCCCCAAGTACACTATACTCACATAGAGTTTGTGGAATAGTAGTAGAAACTACAGGCGATTCTATCACTGATGTGCTGTCCTAAATTGCGTCAGTAAATTGCAAATTAAATATCTCCGGTCTTTTTATGTGGTATCAAGCTTTATCATTTAAATGAGATGAGCTATACCTTATATATATATATATATATATATATATATCTTTAAACAAAGGGTTATGCTTTGCTTCTTTCCTAAGCACTTGAGTTTTTTAGGCAAATAGGAAGGCTGGGTCAAAGACCTCAGCTCTGTTTCTGGACTGCTACTTGATGTCTAAAGCATCAGTTCATTGTGTAATCTGCATAACAAAAGTGTACAGCTCTTTCTTCAAAATCAGGACACCAAGGAGTTTCCCCCATCTGTCACCTGGTTTATATATTTTAAAGCCAGTGACTATATTCAGACAGTTTAACCTTTAATCCACTGGTGCTACAAGTTGCACCTATAAAAAGTAGCAGATGACATCAAAAGCCATATTTTTCACATCCTTTGGCATTTTTCAGTACTGAGTAGCATATCCCATCTCACAAGAAGAGAAAAAATATTAATAGCAGAAGATACTAGAGTCTGCACGAACACTCATCTAGTACAAATGAAACCTGGTACCCAATTTAAAAGGAATAGCTTCAGTTTGAAACCACAGTAAGCTCACCAGTACAGATTTTTGTCGAGTTGGAAAAACAGGCTGGAGACTTACATTTTCGCAACCTCTTTAACAACATCACGGCACGTCATGTCCTTCATCTGCAGACAAAAAATACACAGCTAAAGAGAATATACTGTTTTCCATTTTCATAAGGCCAGAACAGGAATGGCTGCACACATGCCTAATGAGCTTACTGTTTAGTAGTGATAAAAGTGACAAAAAGTTAAAAGAACCAAATTTATTCTCTAGTATGTGTCTTTCAGCCTGATATATGCAAGTCATTCTTCCAGTGAAGAATTCTACAACTGAAAGATTCTATGAAAAAAAACATTACGTGGAAACTTCCACAGTTTAAAGCACTCATCAGCTGGAAGCTGAGAAGCTGAACAGATAAACCTTGGCATCGTAAAAGCTTGACTTGTTCTTAGATGCTTTATGATCAACTGACATAAATTAATCACATGCACAGTTGAGTATGGGGGACGCACCGTACCTTCATGTATAATATTCATGTTCTTTCTAGGTAGTATAGTAATACTTTTGCTCTTAGCAACATTTTAGGCAAGCAATTTTGACTTAAGTAACACCCCTAAGAGGAGAATATTGTTGAGTGTTAACAACCAATGCGTGCCTGAGCAAGGTATCAGCATCTCATTTTATATTTTCTCACTGTTAAATCACAGTCTTCTGACAGTTTCACAGTTAGTCAAAACAAAGTGGTGCCAATTTCCATGACAAAATAATCTTATGTTTTATAGGTCAAATCTCTTGCCAGTCAACTATTCTGGACTACAACGCAGTAATAGGTACATTTCATTAATGCAGGTTCAAAACAAGGTTAGCCTCATTTCCTTTCTCAAGGTCTCATTTGCACAAAAAAGATGGACATCAGCCTTTGATACTGCACTCACAAAAATGCACCTGTCATTATTCATTGGAACCAACAGGATATCAGTCACAAAACACAGCCCAATACATTACACATTTTACTGACACTTCCCCTAGCATAAAATGATTTTCAAGTTCAAAATAAGTTACAATTTCTTTCTTTCCCTATTATTTACACTGAGCTCAGAATGTAATGCAGTAATTATATATGTATTTTACCATCTCTGATTCTCAAAATGTTTTCAAAACCTTAATATGGAAGCTAGTTTTGAGACACTGGTGAAGGAATTAAGATGACAACAGTCCTTTGTTCATGTTGAGTGTCACAGCACTTTCTGGGGAAGCAGTGGGTGAGAGAAAAAATGCCCATGTCTAGTTAGACATGCCATCACAGTCCCATCCCAAGAAGTTTCCAAAACAGAGACCTATTGCCCCAGTCCCTACATTTCTGACACTGGACCCGTAACACACACAGCACAGGCTGCTGTGTACAAATATAACTTGTGTCACACAAACGTTTAAATTGCTGTATGTATTTGTCCATACAAAGTTAGTAGTGAAATACAAAAACCCAAAAGTCTGCTACTATCACACATAATTCCAAGAGAGAAAACCGATGTAAATTTATTTTTTGCCATTACCCTTTTCCCATCCCAGGTATGTTAATTCTGCAGACAATAAGAGTAAACACTGTAACAGTTTATCACAGGAGTTAATTACGATTATGTTCATATATCAAAAAGTCGTATGTAGCATCAGAGCTGCACAAGCAGCACTGTAGAACAGATCAGGAGATTCAGCACTCTCCACAAGACTACAAGTTTTCCCACAGCTGAAGATATCAGACATCTGCAGAAGAAGTAACAGATGTGATTCATGCAGTGTTTTCTGCTTGCACCCTCAGCTACATATGAGGGGTTTGCATACTATGGCCCCTCCCAGATACAGCATCTGCTTTGCAGTACCTGTAAGGTGGGTTTAAAGTTTTGACTACCTGCTTGCCTCTTACTTTCCACCTGTAGTCTTCTCTTCCACGGGAAAAATCTTAGTTGACAGGCTACCGTAGGCAGTGTCACCCCACAAAAGCTTTTGTACTTCTATCTTTTTCCCATTTCAGTTTTGACAAATTCATCTTGTCAAAATTAACTCTGACCTGGAAATCTGCCCAATCTACGGTTAACAAAAAACAACGGCACGCAATACTTGACTTGTTTCACATTCCCGTGACAAGATCATACACGTTACTGAAGACATTCTGCAAACAAGCCATTAAACAAATAAATACAGTTAGGCCATATGGCACATCACTGTTCCCACGTACTAAATTTTACAGGGTCTACTGTAAAGTTAAAGCAATACGCATACTTATTATCTGTACAAAAATCAGTCAATAAAACAGAAGTGCTTGAAAATCCCAGCACTACACAGAAAGTAGATTATATGGAGTAGATTATGTGTTACCCAACATACCACTGTTCTGACAATTTGTACACATGGAAACTGAAATTATGATTTCTCAGATGCCACAAGATCAGATGATCTCGTAGGTTTCTTATACATTTAATTTGGTATTCAAGCATCTGACCAGATTCAAGACTGAACGAATCAAGTCTAGGAACATTTTAATTTTTCCTGTAAGTTTTCAGTTATGATGCTACAGCACCATAAACAGACTACTCTTAAAAGCATGAACCATATGAACTCTGAACCTTTCCATGAATAACTGTGATGCACTTCTCCAGACCAAAACCATAAGTGAGATGCAAGCAGAGTCTAAAGTAAAAATTACATGAGGCAGACCATAAGTAGGCTCATCCCCTGTTAACTGTCTCCAATTCCAAGAGTGTCAAATAGTAAAACACAAGAGAAGGACAGACATCTTTTAGGATTCTAACATAGTTCTAAATCAGCTTAAGGCACACTTTAGTCCATTTCAGTAGCCTTCTCTCCACAGACTAGTTTTGCACAGCCAACTGTTTGCATGCTCATTCAGAAGGCTATAAACAACTTCTCGGTGTGCTCTCACGGAACTTCCTTGTAACACTTCATAAGTTATAATATTGTGCAAGCAGGAAATGCTGAACAGAAACAGCTCTTTTTGGTCACAATGATGGTGTGCCATATAGTTGTACTCTTCCAACATTCACAGCAGTAAAGTCCTTTTCATCAGACATGTAAAAACGTTTTGAAAGGTGTATTACAGCCAGCAACAACAAACTACTTGAACAGATCTTTTGAAAAAAGGTAGTACCTCAACACTAGCCAGCTGTGAAACACTGTCTTACCCGGCAAGGACTTTATTTCTTGCCATTTCATTTTCAGAGTCATAATATTCCAGAGGTTCAGTATTCTGCAGTTCCACTCACTGTCCTTAACAAGACCAGATTTCTCAACTTTTTTAACAAAAGGATCATCTAAAACCTTTGGAAAAAAAAATAGATATACCACCCTGTACAATGCTGCCCTAAGGTTTTCATTCACAACTAAAAACTTATACTTTTATATTAACTCAATTATTTTGCTTGCTAGCATGCACAGTATATGTTTATGCTTCCTGTTTTAAACATCTGCATTCCCTATGAACAACCCATTGCCCAGGGGCAAGACTTGAGGAATACTGCTGTTATAGAGGCTAAAACAGCTAGAATGCACAAAGAAGTATTCCATCTGCTTCTCCTGTATTTTATGTATACAAAAAGGTAACATAATAAGCTAGGAATATTTGTCTTTAAACAGCACCACAAAACTGTAACATCATACCTGAAGTTTCTCTATCTCTGTTTTTGCAGCCTGCCTGGCTTTACCAATGGCACATCCCCAATAACCCTAAAAAAAGAAACAAAACAAAACAAAACCACCACACAATAAAAATTATGCAAATTTCATTAAATACTAAGCCCTCTGTAGTTCTTACTGTCACTTGCATACGACAATCCTCACCCTACCCACATAGCAAGAAGGCTATAATATACAGTAAAGCTTGGTATTGTTGTCTCTTGGGGCACATTCCCAAATTGTTTAATAGAACCCAATCACTATATTAAGTACTACCACTCTTGACAGAAAACAGAGATGCTCAGTAGTTCCTGGAGAGAAATCTACCTGCTCAATTTGTTATTCCAGTGAATGGAAGAACAAACTAGAATTAGAGAAGTTCGCCTACTATGAAAATATATTAAAGTGTAAACCCATAGAAATTAAGCACTTCTACTTCCCTCAACAGCTATGGTATTGGATATATTGAACAAAAATTTTTAAAAAAAATCAGAACAGTTACACTGTGTATTGTCCTGTGCCTAATACAGGGCTGAAGAAGCAGCACTAGCAACAATTAACAAAAGTATCTATTTTGATTTGACTTGCTGTTAGCAGCCAGCGTCAGAGTAAAAGCCTTCTCTTATCTGAAGCTCTCTTATCTGAAGTATTTTGTGAATGGGTTATCGCTACAATACTTGCCCTTTTAGGGCAGTGCATGGGATTTTTAATTGGATATAGCCAGGTGGAATGAACTCCCAAATTTGTGACAGACAAGCTTTAACTAGTTTCTCAGAGACTGTACTTCTAAGAAATACACAATGTGTGTTCAACAAGGGTATGCAAAACCCAGCTCTGTTCATTTTAAGCAGCGATTCACCAGATAGCTCTTTTGGAATGACATTTACTATTATCCTAAGTAGGAACTTTTAAGAGGGGAACTTATGCCAAGCTGGAAATACTTTTGACACACTCACATATGAAACTCCCGATGGATCAATCATGTACAGTTGTGCACCATCATCATCATCATAGGACCCTAACATGAAACTGGAAGGGAAAACATGAAGTTAGAAACGTTTCTTTTACCAACTCACACAGAATTACAGAGACTACAACAACTCAGGTTTCCTACGTTCTTCTTGGAGCAGAGCTCCTCCTATCTTACTACATTCTATTAAGCAATTTATCTGAACAGTTAGGTGTTAACCATGACAGCCCAGCACCTGCAAGTTGCAAGAAGAGTTTCACTTATCTGTAACTAGACAGCAGATCTCAGTTTAGTAGTCCCTTTACTAGAACCGTACAGTAATTGTAACCTAGTCTTTAGCTAGCAGGGCAAGCAGGATGATTGCAGAGGAAGGTTCTGCTTTCGTCACCGTCACAGATTTAATCGCATCAAATCTTCAACTTTAAAATTCAGGGACAAACTGGCAATCTATCTATGTAGAAGCCTGGCATACTGTTACGCAAATACAAATTCTTCACCTCACATTCTCCATACACAAAAAAGGAGGGGAATCTGTTTATAAGATGACTTTTAGGTTACTAATTCCAAGTTTAAAAAAGACCTCAGACAACCTAAGGAGTTTCAGTGATTGTTAAACGAAAGATCCTTACAAACAGCGTATGTTCGAAAGACTTACCTGCAACCAAAAGGTCTGACAGCACTGTATAATGTGTACGCATGCACATACATAGCCACTCTATCTGCAAGATGCTAGGCAGGAAAAGAAAAAAAAATAATTCAAAACCTTTACTTACAGATATAAGTAAGCCTCAAGTAACAGAATTTAATTCTCCATGTCAAGACTAAGAAAGCCAGAAAACCAAAGTGAACTGTGCCAATTTCTTACCTTCAGTGGAATATCATAGCCATAGTTAGATCTAAAGTTAGAAGCTTCTTCTCTAGCTATGTCTGCCAAAGAACGAGCGTCTGCCAGAAGTCCTGCTACTGCCTGAAATGAGAATTGTCATCAGCTAGGCCAAAATACCTTGCAATAACTTAATAAACTTAGTGGACAAAAGTCTAATTACGTGACTTAACCAAGATCTTTACTGAATTCTACATACTACTACAAATGAACTCAGTCAGACTATCCATCTGCTAGCAAGCTCAAAACATGTCAATATAATTATATATTGATACAGAATAGAATTTTTCTCTAGGAAAATCAAGAACCAAAGTTATCTTCATGTTAAATAGTGTCATATGATTTGCCACGACTACACTAACCTAAACAATACTTCATATAATATATATTCAACAGATAGCTTCAGTCATTTCTGTCACACAGTAACCACTACTTGATATCATTCTGACATCACTATTAAGGATTAGCCAGTAATACGTACACCAGTCTTTAAAGAATTCAGCTGACTCCCACACTATTGAGAAGAGAATCTTTTACGTGGCATGTTTTCCCCTTAAGACACGTTATTTGTTAAGTGTGTAAAAAAGCACCACTTTAACACTCGCATTTGTGTTTGCATTTGAGTTCGAACAACTGGAATGCCGAAAAGCATTTTAAAAAAATTAAAACAGCCTCCAAATATGTGTATCTTCCATTTTAAATTTGGATTTTATTCACATATGTGTGCAATCAAGAATAAATTGCAGAAAACAGTATAAAACCCCACTGACATTTCTGACTCTGTAGACAGAAACATTAAAATTACTTTCTTAATCTACTTATTACTGATTCTCCGATTCATGGATTTCTATTTTTGAGGGGGGTCCTTTTCAATTTATGAAAAACTAATATTAAGTAGCACCTTACCATTCCAACATGTCGATCGACATTAAAGAGACGTTTATTGGAACCCTCTTCATAAAGCTTAGACAGAACTAGTTTTTCTACTCCAAAGACAACACCATCCTTGCATCTTATCCCAATTGCTGTACTGAAACACAAGATAAATGTAAGTTTCTCACACAGAACTGTAGTGTAAAATACATAGCAGAGAATTAACAAAACATGAGAAACAATGACATAATTTCCACTGAAGTAGATCTGTTACAACTCCACTTTGGCATTGAAGCCAACAAGGGTGGGGGTGGGAGGAAGCCAAAGCTCACTAAACCTACAAACATTTTCTTAAACAAAGAAGGACAGGGCTGCCAGAAGTCACTACCCAAATAGCTTTGGTGGCATTGTTTGGAGCTGTCACATAGCCGCTGCCCCATCACTGAGCTGAACAACAGTAGTATGAAAACCATGGACTGTTTAACCTCTCCTTTTGGTAAATTCATTGTTGATCTAGGAGATGTGACAACTCTTTCTCTAACCCTCAAGAAGTGCACCGTCAGGCATAATTACCAACCATGGCATACATGAAATACTTCTTTGGCAGCCTGTAGCTACAATGAGACACTTGGGAGATCCAGTCCATGCCTTGCTAATCGATCATCTCACTGCCACTAGAGCACAGTTGGTATTTTCACTTTACAGCACTCCTTTGCAACATACTCAAGGGAAGACAGATACTCACAGAGAAGCTGATGTGCCTTTAGCAGAATTTGGATTCCTCAGTTTCTTGATAATGGCATATGAACTTATAATAAATTTCTGAGGCCCTAAGCATGTCAGTCTTTCAGTGCTTCAATTAACATCTATAAAATGGATTTAGATACTGCCACAGCAGCTCTACTACCATGACAGCTGAGCAGCTTACACAGGGAAATGAGACCTACAGTCAGATTTTGCCCTAAAGCATAATTTTTTTTATTGCCCTTAACACACACAACTGAGTTGACTGCCTTCCTATGCACTCTCCACAACGTAACCGTTTCTAGCAAGCAAAATGATTATACTACTTTTACGCTTAATTTGAAGCCTCCTAAAATGACCCTAGGGAGACAGTTGCTCGGAACTAATTTTAACAACATAATTTTATCTGCAATGCCATCATGCTTCTCTAGTCCAATTACGCTCTTTCAAAAAGTCCAGCCAACAGACAGAGATGCAGATACTTGTATCTTACCTACTATTCTCCACAGCTTTCATAGCGTATTCAACTTGAAATACTCTGCCATCTGGAGAAAACGTGGAAGCTGACAAGTCATACTGAAGAAGAAAACACAATTCAGAAAAAAAAAATTATATCTCAGTATTTTCAGAAGTTTATTTACTTAAAAATGCAAGACTCTCACTGCATGATATCAATGGCCATGAAGTACCAGAAGCAGGCTGCCCTCTTGCATAAGATGCATGAACAGCAGCAAACACACACTAACAGCTACAAGAAGTCATTGCGTCACTACTGGATATACTCACACTTCAAATCTCATCAATCCAGATATTGCACAGGTCCGAAATCACCATGCATTATACAATACTTAGAGCCTAAGGGGGATTTCTGTGTGCCTTTTAAATTTATTTTATATTTTTTGGAAAAAAAAAAAGATATTTAATAACAGGAATATACTTGAAATGTTTAGAACTGTATTATGCACAGAGGCAGGCTCACTCCCTACTGGACAAGCACCACACGAGTGCACAGCTGCCTGTGGGGCAGGACCAAAGGCACGAGAGTGCAGGAGCTCCATGAACGCCTGTGAACGACCCACCATCTAATCCAAACATGCAGCCCTGCTTTATTCCTGCTGAACTCCCCGGTCCACGCTCGAGGTGGAGGGCGGTAGGAGACCGCGGCTCAGCAGCCGCTCTCGGCAGGTAGCAAGCCCTAGGGACAGCCGACAGCCTGCCCGAGGGCCACCAAGGCGGTTCGGCCAGACGTCCGCCAGCCCCGTAAGGCCCGTGCGAGACCTGGGCCGTCACCCGCAGAGCGGAACAAAGCGCCACTCTGCAGCCACCCCCGCGCCCGGAGCGTGGGCTCGCCCCGCGGCCGTTGCAGCGGCGGCAGACCCCTCCCGGCCTGTTTCATCCCCGCACCGGCCAAGACCGAGTCAAGGGAGGCCGATCTCCGCCCGGGTCCCCACCGGCAGCCCCGCCCCCGACCTCTGATTCCCTCGGCCTAGCGGGCCACAGTGACTCAGCAGCGGCTCCGGCCCCAGCCCCGCTGCGACGAGGCGACCGAGCTGATAGGCCGCCCGCGCCCCGCCAGCCTCCGCGGCGGCCCACCGGGGGCGAGCACGGGAGGCAGCTGCTCGCTCCAGGGCCGCCTCCCCCCCCTCACCGCCAGCACAAAGCGGACCGCTGGGCGGCGCTGCACGTGCTGCCGCCAGGGCCACCCGAGCGAAGAGGCCGCACTCACCCCGGTACCGATAGAGCTCATGGTGGCGGCGGCTCAGCCACAGCTGGACGGAGCCCCCCTCCCGCCTCGGCCTCGTTCACGCTCTGCACGGCCCAACAAGACGCGCTCCCATTGGCTCGCACACCGGCCAACCAGCGCCGGCCAAGAGGGGAGCGCAATCCCCAGCCGTTCACAAGCCGGGAAGGGAGGGGCCAGTGGGCGGGACCACGCGGCAAGGCGATGACGTCAGCCCACCAGGAAGGCGGGCAGGGGGAACGCGGAGCGCCGGGCCGGCGCAGCTGAGGGAGCGCGGGGTTTGAACCCGCGAGCGACCCCGCGTCGCTTTGCTGGGGACGGCGGGCAGGGGGTGCCGCTCAGCTGAGCTAGGCCGTTCTGCGGAAGGGCTGGTGCAGGGGGCTCGGGTTTCGTGATTCCCTGGGCTTCGGCTTCCCAGGCGTTGTGGGTTAATCCCAGTAGGCAGCTTGGCCTCACACAGCTGCTCCAACTCTTGTCCCAGGGGGATGGTGGAGAGAACCTGAAAAGTAAAAGGGGGGGAAACTTGTGGGATCATCTAAGGCAGTTGAGTAGGTAAAGAAAGAGCTACATATAATAAATAAAGAATTCCTTCACTACTCCCCTGTTCTGCCAACCAGACCTGCCTTTCTGGGAAGCGTTCTGCCTCCCTGGGGCTCAGGCTGCCATGAAACTTCCTAGCCTCGTACAGCCCTCAGAATATTATCGTAGAATCGTAGCATGTCACAGCCTGGAGGGGATCACTGAGCCCAACTCCCTGCTCCTCGCGGGACTACTGAAAATTAAGTCTTATGACTAAGAGCATCATCCAGACGGTCCTCGAACTCTGCCAGGCTGGTGCTGTGGTCACTTCCCTGGGAAGCCTGTTCCAGGGACTGACCACCCTCTTCGTGAAGAGCTTTTTTCTACTGTCCAATTTGAACTTTCCCTGACACAGCTTCACTTCATTTCCTCCTGTCCTATCGCTGGTCACCAGAGAGCGGGGACCAGCGCCTCTCCCTTGAGGACGCTGAAGACTGCCATGAGGTCACCCCTCAGCCTTCTCCAAGCTGAACAAGCCAAGTGAGCTCAGGCACTCCTCCTATACATTGTATAGATTTAATTATTTTCTTTTTTGATATTATTATTATTATCTTTTTATTATTTTTATTTTTCTTTAAAGTAGTTTAGTTTCTTTTCAACTCATAAGTTTCTTTTCAACTCATAACTCTCTCATTTTCTCTCCTGTCCTCTGAAGGGAGGTGGCAGAGGGAAAAAAAAGGAGAGGGAAAAAGGGCAACAGGGGAGGGGCCGGAGGGAAAGAAAGCAGACAGAGGGACAGGGGAGGAAGAAAAGGGAAAGGGGCAACCAGGCATGGCAGGGGTGGGAAGCAGAAAGAAGGAAAGGGGGGGACAGAAGATAAAGGGAGAAGGGGGGGAAGAGAAGACAATGGGTGGAGAGGAGTGGGAAGAAAGGTGGAAAAGGGGATGGGGGGGAAGAATGGGGAAAGAAGGAAAGAGGTGACAAAGGATGGGGGCAAGGGGGAGAAAGGGAAAGGTGAGAGGGGGGAGAAAATGAAACTGGGGAAAGGGGAAACGAGGGGGAAAGAAAGGGAAAAGAGAGGACAGGGGTGCGGGGAAAAAAAGGGGAAAGAGGGACAAGGGAATAAGAGGGAAAAGGGGGACAGGGGAGGCTGAAAGAGAAAAGGGGGGAAAAGGCGACATAGGACAGAGGAAAGAACGGGTAAAGGAAGTAGAAAGGGGGAACACGGGAGAAGGAGGAACCAAGACAGGGAAAGGGCCGACAGGGATTTATGGGGGATAATGGGGACAGAGAATGGGAAAAGGGGAGGTAGTGAGTGAAGCATAGGGAAAGGGAGGGACAGGGGACGGAGAGGAATAGGGGCAGAAAAAGGAAGAAAGGCAGCGTAAAGATGAAAGGGGGAAAGGGGAGACTTGGAACGGGGGGAATAAAGGGTAAAGGAAGTGGAAAGCTGAGACGTGGGAGGAGGAGCGTCAAAGAGAGAGGAAAGGGGTGACGTGAAACAGGGGGGGAGAATGGGGAAAGAGTGGAAAGGTGGACAGGGGGAGGAAAGGGGAGGCACGGGAGAAGACAAGGGGAAACGGGGAAAGAGGTGACAGCAAGCAGGGGGGTTAGAAATGGGGAAACACGGGATGGTGGGAAAGTAAGGGGGAAAGGGAGGACTCGAGATGCTCACCCTACCCCCTGCAAAATACTTTCACCATCACCCAAATAAAGAAAAACGATATCACCAACTTACACGGTACGCAGCAAAACCCTTGAAAAAAACCCAAGTTCTGTCTTCAGTCAAGTTGGGAATTCCTCAAAATGCAGTACACCTGGAATAAAAAAAAAAAAGCCTCCTATTCAACTCCTCCCCCACAATACTTCCCAGAGGCACGGTGGCTCATCTGGCAGCTCACACGCACAGCCAACGAAGGCAGCGAGCTCCGAGTGCTCTGTGCTGGTGGTGCGCTCTGTCAGGGATGGCTGGGAGGGGTCCTTCCTCGCTGCAGGGACCGTCTGTTCCCGGCTGGAGGCACCTGCCTGGTGGAACCCCTTCGTTTTCCTCCTCAGCCAGTGCTGGCAGGCGGCTGTACCCAGGCACCCCCTTGGAAGCTAGAGACCCTTGGCAAAGCAGACCCATCCCCACTGCAGCTTTTTTAAGCCCTTGGCCCAGCCCCTGCTCACCTCATGGGTCCCACCTGGGCTGCCTCAGCCCCAGCTGGAGCCCGCTGGGAACAGGGACCTTTGCCGAAGCCCCACAGCACATCACCCCCTCACCTGAGCCTGTCCCCCCCATGGCCACCTCTGCATCATCTTCCTAGATGCTCTCTCTCCGCTTTTAGGGGGAACCCCATGTGACACACACCGTCCCCCCCAAAAAAAGGTCTTGTTTTGACTTAAAAATACCATCCAGAGTAACACTACAACCTGCCGTTAAAAAAAAGAAAAAAACCACAAACAAACAAAACAAAAAACACAAAACCACAAACATTACACCCCACACAAAGCAGCCTTAGCATCGCAGAGATGCAGTCTGCTTCACTGCTGAACAGCCCCTCCCACATAGATCTGCTCATCCCAAGACAACCCCACTAATTAAAGAGCTGCCCACACCACCTGCTGATAGCTACTTGATGGGAGTTGACTCTACCACCTTTGCCTCAACAGCCTTGTTAGATCCCGAGGAACATGCCGAGCCCCTTGAGTGCAAAGAGCAACAAGGACGTCAAAACCTAAGGAAAGCCCAAGACACAGAAGACAGAGCACACAAACTACGCGAGGGCAGACACAGGCCGGAGCTGCCCTGCCCAGCACACACTGGCTTCGTGCTGAAGAGGCACCCGCTCCCGTTACCTCCTCAGAGGAGACTGCTCCCGCACAGCCCTCTGCTCTACCCTGACTTTAAAACTCCTCCCTGAAACCCTCAACCTTGGCCCCCTGACACAATCTACGAGGGGCCTGCTACAAGCTGCAAAAACCCCAGCGACACCGTGGCACTCTGCGGGCGATGGGGAAAGGTGATGAGCCATGCCATACCCTGAATGGCGCTATGCCTTACATCCCTGCTGCTTTCTTGAGAAACGCTGAAGTGCCATATATGCAGATGCATACAAAACGCTCAACCTAACCCCTACAAGATATTTTCTCATCATCAACCCAATTAAGAGAAACAACATCAGCAACTCACACAGCACACTGCAAAACTGATATAAACAGACCAGCTGCCTCTTCAATGCAGTCAGGAATTATAGGAAAACGCAGCGCTCCTAAAATAAAGGAAAGCGTACTATTAAACCATCTGGGCACCCCTAAACACTCATCACAAAGTTACTGACCTGAAAAAAAGGAAACAAAAAAGCAGCACACCAGTCAACTTTCTACTATCCAGGTGGCTGGAGGTTTACTGGTTCCTGAAGGTCTTAGCTCAGCCTTCTTACCCTCACCTCTGCCTCCCTAAACGCCGAAACACGCCGGCCCAAACAGCTGAGCCTGCCCCACGGCTGCAGCCAACTGAAGGCCCAGCAGAGCACGAACCCCGGGGGGGGGCCAGCAGCAGAACCAGCCCCTCTGCCGGGGCTGCGGCTCACGCACCCCGGGCCCCGCCCTTCCCACAATCCCCTGGGAAAGGGGCGGGCCCAGAAGACGCGCAGGCGGCCCCAGAGGCAGCAGGCCAAGCGCCACCCCTTTTGAGTTCCATTTGGGACTCGTCTCTGGTGATTCTCTTACCGCTTTTGTTGCCGTGGAGAAGGGAGTTCTGCAGGGGTGGCTTTATTTTGGCGATCTTCAGATATTTTTGTGGTTAACTCTTAATCGTGCTGTATGGTTTTGTAAGAGTGCTGGAAACATGCGATTTCCAGAATACCGAAGAGCACTTCCGGGAACCTGGCGGACCAAAGTGCCATAGAGACGCGCGTCGGCGGACTGAGGGGGCCCCCTGGAGGACCAAAGTGCCATAGAGACGCGCGTCGGCGGACTGAGGGGGCCCCCTGGAGGACCAAAGTGCCATAGAGACGCGCGTCGGCGGACTGAGGGGGGCACTTTCCGGGTCCTGGAGGAGCCGGGCCATGGAGATGTACAGCCGGAAAACTGCCGGGCACTGCCGGGGACGTGGTAGCGCATAAGAGCCGATGTTGGAGCGCCGCCAGCCACTCCCGAGGCCGGGCGGGCGGCACCGATCGCGCTCCAGGTGGCGCGGAGCTCGCCGGAGTCCCGGCGGTCCCGGTTCGCCCTCCGGCCGCCGCTTTCTCGAGACCGTCGCCGGACCGGCCTCCGCGAAGCCGCGGCTGCGCACGAGCTGCGGAGCCAACGCACGGCGCCGCCGGGGGCCAAAGCGGGCCCAGGGAGGGCGGGAGGCGGGGCCATAGCGCAGGCGCGGCTCCCCAGTGCAGGACCGGCCTTCAGCCGCTGGGCGGCAGCATCACCTCCATTATTTACACACGTACGTACAGGGCATTTATCTTATCTGTTTACACTTACATAGGAAGTCTGCTTAGACTTATACATTAACACTTATAATACCGAATATATATTTAGACTTTCTGCTTACACATCTATTTTGGCACTAATATCTTTTTATAAATACAGTTTTTTAAGTATTTTTATATTGTAGGATCTTTTATATAACACAGAATCATAGAATCCTTAGAGATAGAGGTTTTTATTTTGAACTTATTTTACATACATAAATTAATATTATTTCTCCATATATATTTCTCATGTATAAATGAGAGAGCTTGTTCTCTATTTCAATGCCTCACGCCCATAGTTACAGGTTCTCACGTTTGTTAATGCATCCCAAGAATTTTCAGATGTTTTGGGGCTCTGAACCACCTCTTTTGGGAGATACTCACGTAAACCCCCCCAATCCCCCACTCACCTGCTCCTCCGCTGCAACATTGCTGCCCCGGTTACATCACAGTGTCCCAAATGACACCATCACCCCCTGAGACACACACACAGACTTCTATTCCCCCCCAAAAAAGGCCCAAAACGCCCAGACCAACAGCTGCCCCCTTCCCCTCAGGGGGGCTCTGCCAGCGGCTGCAAACCTGGGCTGGGGCATCTCTCGAGCAGCACGCGATGCCTACAACGAGACACCTGGAAAACAAAAATCCCCAGTTATACCTCAGCATCTTAAAAAATAGCCCAGAAGAGAGTGGAGGAATTCTGTCAGAGGGACAGGAGAGGAGCTGAGCTACAGGAGGATTCTGGGGAAACAGCTCAGCTCCAAACACAGCACAGCCTTCAAAAGCCAGCGCCAGCTCAACTCTTGAAGTCAGGGTTAAGGCTAACCGATGCCATTTGGAACACGTTCTTAGCGTAACAGTAAACCTTCTCAACGGTGTTGGGAAATGCCTTGTCCCTTCCCTTTCGGTGAAAAGGTGTGCATTACGTTAATATACATCAAATAAAAATACTTAGCTATAAAAGTATCTGACTTTCTTTGGGCACTAATTTCACTTGCATAGGCGTGAACTGATACCGTAACACTATCTCTCTCCAAAATACACAGTTATAATTGGACTACAAGGTTTTTTGTGTGCTACACAATGAGGAGGGACATCTGGCCAGTGGCACTGCCTGAGGGAGATGCTGCTGGGCTGCCAAGGAAACGCGCCACTGAAAGCCAGACAGAAATAAGTACTTCAGAGCATGCTGTCTAAATATCAGGGGGAAAAAAATCCGTTACATTCAGTTGCCTCTTTTTAAAGCTTTAGAGCAAATACCTTCCTCCAGCTCCAAGGCACCTTGTGGCACTTCATCTCCCTTCCCCTCTCTCTCGTCCCATCAGAGCCCCCGTCGGTCTCTGCTCCGCAGCTCCTTTATCCTCCTCTCTGCATCCAGGGGCTCCCCGCTCGGTTCCTCTCTCACTCACTCACTCCATCTCTCCTTTGCCGACATGCTGTCGGGCTCCGGCGCTCCCAGAGCATTTGGCAGGAACTGGTGTCCCCTGGGAGAGGGAAGCAGGTGTAATGGCGGTCCCAGTGGGATGCGGGAGGTACCGGGGGGACTCCAGGGGGTCACAGAGGGCTCTGGGATATCCTGGGGGGACCCAGGGGACTCTGGGGTATTCTGGGGGGTGTGTGGGAGGGTCCCAGGGAGAATGTGGAGGGGTCCCAGAAGGCTCCAAGGAGTCCCAGGGGAACATGACGAGTCCTGAGGGAGTCCTGGAGGGCCCTGGGGAGGCTCTCAGGGGGTGTGTGGGGGGGTCCCAGGGGGACGTGGTGGGTACCGGCAGGGGCTCCAGGGAGTGCCAGAGGGCTATGGGGTGTCCTGGGGGGTTCCAGAGGACTGTGGAAGATCCTGGGGGTGTGTGGGAGGGTCAAAAGGTGCTCCAGAAGGTCCCAGGGCATCCTAGACGTCTCTAAGGGGGCTCACAGGGGGATGTGGGGCATACCATGGAGGCATCCAGGGAGTCCCAGTGGGGCATGGGGTGTCCCAGGAGGGTCACAGGGAGCTCCAGGGGATCCTAGAAGGCACCGGGGGTGCTCTCAGATGTGGGGGGTCCCAATGGGATGTAGGCGGTAACAGGGGGTGCTCCAGGGGGTCACAGAGGTCTCTGGGGCATCCTGGGGGGCTTTGGGGGGGATCTGTGGGGTACTGGAGAAGGTATGGGAGGGTCCCAGGGGGCTACAGGGACTTCTGGGGGAATGTGGGGGGGACCCATGAGGGTCCCAGAAAGTCCTGGGGAAGACAAAGGGTCCCAGGGGGCCCTGGAGGACTCCGAGGGGCTCTCATGGGGTTGGGGGGAGGTCACAGAAGGGTCCCAGGGGGATGTGGGGGATACCGGGGCCAGGCTCCAGTGGGTCCCAGAGAGCTCTGGGGGGCTCTAGGGGATCCTAGAGCAGGTGTCAGAGTGACCAGGAGGGCTCCAGGGGATCCTGGAGGGCTTGGAAGGGTCCCAGAAGTCTCCAGGGAGCCCTAGGGGGAACATGAGGGGTCCCAGGAGATTCTGGGGGGCTCTCAGGGGGTGTGTGGGGTCCCACAGACATGTGGGGGGTACTGGGGGGAGCTCCCAGAAGGCTCTGGGGGATTCAGGGGGGCTCAGCGAGGTCCTGAAGGGTGTGGGGGAGGGTCCCAGGGGTCCTGGAGGCCTCTGGGGGGCTCTCAGGGGGTAAGAGGGTGGTCCTAGGACAGTCCCAGGGGGACGTGGTAGGTACTGGGGAGGAGCTCCAGGGGGTCCCAGAGGGCTCTGGGGTTTTCTGGGGGACTCCAGAGGGGATCTGTGGGGTCCTGGAGGGGGTGTGGGAGGGTCCTACAAGGGTCCTTGGGGGAATGTGGGAGGTCCCAGAAGGCTCCACGGAGCCCTGGGGGGAACACGAGAGGTCCTAGAGGGTCCCGGATAGTCCCAGAGGGGTCCTTGGAGAACATGAAGGGTCGCAGGGCATCCTGCAGAGCTCTCAGGGGAAGCAGGGGGTCCCAGGAGATTCTAGGGGGTCTCAGGGGGATCCTGAGGGGTTTGGGGGATCCCAGGGGTTGTGAGAGGGCTCTGGGGGGTCCCAGTAACCCCATACCTGTGATGTGGACGGTGACGGTACAGGCCCCCAAAGAACAACTCGTGTGGAGGAGGCAGCCTGCACTGGCGGAGGAAACGTGGCAGAGATGGAGGACGCTCCCTTGAAGACAAAGACAATGACCTTGGAGGAGTCAGTGAGCCCCTCGCAGACCCTCGGCTACAGCTTGCTATAGTGCTCCTTGTCCTGCGGGAGGAGGCACAGTGGAGGGGAGGGTCACAGGGACCCCCAAATGCCGGGGGATGCCTCGACGCTCCCCTCCCACCTCTAGTCCCCCTGCACACCCCCATCACCCCTCAGACCGTCCCCATCTCCCTCTCACAGCCCCACTTCAGGCCATAGCCCCCCTCCCAAGCTCAGGTTTCCCCCAGCACCCCCCCACACCCCCCAGCTCAGGGCTCCCCTCATGCCCCCCCTCCCCCCACCCCGTCCTCCCCAAGACTCCCTTCAGCCCCCCACATCCCCTACCCAACCCCCTTCAGTGCCACTCCCTCAGACCCCCCCCGTTTGCCTCCATCACGCTCTCAGGACCCCCCTCCCCACCGTCGGGGCCCCATCAGCCCCCCATTCCCCCATCCCCCTTCAAGCCACCCCTCACCCCTCGGCCCCTCAGATCCCCCTCGTTACCCCCCCGAGAGTCCCTTCAGCCCCCCCCATCATCCCTCAGTCCCCCTCGGGGACCCCTCAGGACCCCACAGTCCCTCTCAAGGCCTCTCCATCACCCTCAGGACCCCCGTCCTCCCCCTCAGCCACTCCCCAGCGACAACTCAGCGCCCCCGTTCCTCCTCAGAACCCCCGTGTTCCCCCGCCTCAGCTCCCTCAACGACCCCTCGGGGCCACCACAGCCCACCTGCTCCCCCCAGCCTCCCTCAAGTCCCACCCTCAGCCCCCCACAGTCCCCTTCGGGATCCCCCCAGCCCTCACAATCACCCCTCGGGGCCCCCTCAAGGCCCCCGCCACGTTCCCCGCCGCCTCCCGCTCACCTTCACGCGGTCCAGCTCCCTCACGACGTGCTCGCGGCGGCAACGGGGGCCGGGCCCGACCCAACCGAGCGCCCGCCCGCCGATCCCCACTGTCTGTCCGGACCACGCGGCTTCGATTTCGAGCCGGCCGCCATTTTCCCCCAGCACCCTCTGCTACCAGAACGCCCCGCCCACGATGCGCGCCCATTGGTCGCCGCTCCGCCCCCCGCCCCCCACTCACCTTATTTGGAGCAGCGCCGCTCCATTGGTCCACCCGCCGTCAATCCCCACCGCGCCGCAGCCCCTGCGAGGGAAACGACCAATGAGAGCGAGGCGAGGCGATCCGACCTATGGGAGCTCTGATTGGCCCACCCGCCCGTCCATCCGCCCGGCAGCGGTTGCAATGGCTCAGTAGAGGTGTACGGCGGAAGGGAGCGCGCATGCGCAGTATAGTCGTACGGCGGAAGAAGGGCGCTGTACTGCACAAGTGCGGTGCGCATGCGAAGTAGAGGTTTACGGCCCAATTGGGGGGCTCGCATCCCCAGTAGAGCTATACGACGCAATGGGTGACGCGCATGCGCAGCACAGTCTTACGCCACAAGGGCAGCGCACGCGCTTTCCAGCTACAACGCAGTACTGCGGGCAGGACGCTGCGCATGCGCAGTAGAGCGGTACGGCACCGGGGGTCGCGCGTGCGCAGTACAGCCGTACGCCAGCGCGCTCACTGCTGCCACACTGCGGCCACAATGCAGTACAGCAGGCGGGGAGGTAACGCATGCGCAGTCCAGACGTGCGGCAGAACGGAGCGGGCATAGCATCCTTAGGTTTTTTTTGTTTTGTTTTGAGCTTCTTTTAGATACAGAAATGATTACTTTTCAATAGCTATAAAAAGGAGAGCTTGTTCTCTATTTCAGTGCCTCGCCCCCGGAGTTACAGGTTTTAACACCACACCACACCACCCCCCCACCAAACTTTCAGGCAGTTTGGGGCTGTGACCCGCCTCTTTTGGGGGGAACTCCACGTAACCCCCACGTCCCCCACTCACCTGCTCCTCCGCCGCATCATCGCGGTGTCCCAAATGACACCACCACCCCTCCAGCCACACACACACACACACACCCTTTTTTTATTCCACCCAAAAAAGGAAGACAAGGCCCAGACCGAGGGCTGCCCCCTTCCCCTCACGGGGGCTCCGCCACCGGCTGCAAACCTGGGCTGGGGCATCTCTTGAGCAGCACGCGATGCCTACAACGAGGCACCTGGAAAACAAAAATCCCCCGTTAGAGTTCAGCGTGCTAGGAAAGTAGCGCAGAAGAGAACAGAAGAATTCCCTCAGACCGAGGGACGGGACAGGAGCTGAGCGACAGGAGGATTCTGGGGAAACGCCTCAGCTCCAAACACAGCACAGCCCTCGAAAGCCAGCGCCAGCTCAACTCTTGAAGTCAGGATTAAGGCTAACCGATGCCATTTGGAACACGTTCATAGCGTAACGGCAAACCCTCTGGCCGGCGCTGGGAACCGCTTGGCCCCTTCCTCCCAGCGCAGCCACAGGGAGATCCGTCACCCTGCGTGTGGGGCGGCAGGACCAGGCTGGGCCGTAACCAGAATCCACACTGACGGACCCACCGCCGCAGCTATAGCCCTGGTGCTGTTACCTGAAATAAAAGCCCTCGAAACCAAAAGTAGTTTAGAGAGGAGATATTGCTTTATTCAACGTCGGGTGCTAGGGGGAAAAACGCACAAGTCTAGCACACCTTACCGGGCATATCCACCCATTATTTATACACAAAATATTCTCATAATTCCACCTACCTAACAGATAATTCCACCTAGGCTTACCTATTCATTAGGATGACCGCATAGTCTTTGCACATGCGCATCAAATTTTGCTGTGTCAGCAAAACACTTCTGCGCAAGCGTGAGTGTCTCAGTGGTTGTTTGGGTAAGGAGACCCTTCCTCACAATATCCTTTTAAGGTATTGAGTCATCTCAGGACAGTGAGAGTTCACTGTAAGTTTGCCAACTTCTTGAAGATAATAAGGATGTTCTTTGAAGCAGCCCTACCTCCATCCTAATTGATATATGAGTACATACTTGACACAAAGAAGAACGTTGAAGTGATTAACTACTTCTGGTTGTCTCCTCTTTATCACTATCTGTAACATCAGCTCAGTGACTAACTATTTTTACACAGTAATCAAGTCAGTATTTAGCTACTTTCTCACACAGTAAGAAACAAATATTTTAGGAACAAAGCAGAGGCCTGTCTTTGGTAACAGCGCTGCTGCTGCCATTCACCTCGTTTGCAGGGTCGATGCAGCCGAGAAGGATGGGTCAAACCCTGAAGAGCCAAAGGAGCAATAAAGAACAAAGCTTGGTCATTCGCTCCATGCTGAAAAAGGTGTGCGCCTACGTTTATATACGCTCATTAAAAATACTCTAAAAGTATTTGACTTTCCTGTGGCACTAGTTCAATTTGCACGGCTGTGAACTGATACCACTAAACTACCCCTCACCAAAATACAGAGTCATCATTTAACTGCAGGGTTTTTTGGGTGTTACACAATGAGGAAGGACATCTGGTCAGCGGCACTGCTCAACAGAAATGCTACCGAGCTGCCGGGGAAACACGCCACTGAAAGCCAGACAGAAACAGAAGTACCTCAGAGCACTCTGTCATAATAGTGGGGAAAACTCGGTAACATTCAGTCGCCTCTCTTTTTAAACCTTTAGAACTGACAACTAACAGCTTCGCTCCGCCTCATAAATTGTATGCTACAGCTATTGGGCAGTTGCACTTTAAACAATGCAAGTCAGTGGGTAAATTATACAACGTTACCTTTTTTGGTTTTTAAGTTTAATTTTGCATAGAAAAATCAGCAACAAAAAAAACCCAAATGGTTTTACTTTTGAGGGATGGGGGTAAATCAAATCCCCGGTGCCACAATCCATCAGGCTACCAAAAAGCACCAGCAGATGGGCGAATGCTTTTGGCTGCATGACATGCCCCGGAACAGACCTTATGTTGTTTTTAGTGTTTTCTTAAAATATTTCATACAAAAACTATGGAAGGAGAGCTGACAAAACCTTCCCGTTAACTTCAAAGTCCACACTTAGGAAAAAAGTGGACGTGCATCGCAGATGTACCTCGTACTCACAGAGCACTCCGGATCCTTTCCATCTGTCCTGCACTGTCACAGCACAACAAAAGGGCGACCACAGAGAAACGCTGGCAGTTGACACATTCTGCTGAGAGAGGGGAAAAAAAACCAAAACCAAACAACTTGGAGCACGAAGCTCGGTAGGAATCTAAAGCTTCCTTCTTTCGCGAAGGTTTGTGAAGACTGCGGCCAAGTGGAGGAAAAAGTATTCGGCACCATCTCTGGCACAGTTGTCGATACGGGTCACTAGATCTTTGCATTTTTTTAGACAACCCTGACTTTTTTGACTCACTGGCAGATTTAGTTGCACTAAACTCAATTTTAGTCACTGGCATGGTTGTGAGGAAACTAATGAACTTTTAAATATAGCTTCTCCCTGGGGACAAAAAAACACGTTAGAGACTGGCTCTCACCCATGAGGGAGCTGCAGGGACATTAGCGAAAGGGAAGACCAACAGCAGCAACATCCAGTGAAGTTTGGCTTTCATTCTAACCGCTTACTTAAGAGACCCTCCGAGTCTACACCTCAGTCCTAGGAAGGACCAGTCCTCTTCTGTAACGACAAACTTTTTCTGCTTGAAAGTCCAAGACTGAAGGCTCCATGGAACAATGTGGACTGAGCCACAGAAAAACACGCCCTCCACAGCAAAGCAATAATAATAATAAAAAAGAATAAAAATCAAGCAACACATTGGCTTCCATCACATTTCAGTCAGTACTTTTCTACTAGCACCTAGGTGCTCAAACATGAACTAGACTGACACCACAGACTAGCCCAAATTGAGTTACGCGTAGGAAGAGAAAAGGCTATTTCCCACTTGCCCCTGGAACCGGTTGGAACACACAGAAGAGAAACACTTGACCCTAACGAGGGTAACAGGCAGCTCTTAATCTATCCTAGCTGAAACTTCAGACTTTGACACCAAAGGAAACCACTCCTAACTACCAAGGGCCCTGCTCAGGCAGGAGGCATGCTCTGTTCACTGCAACTCCTCCTCAGCTTCTCTGCGCTGGCAGCAAATGTGCCTTTTCTGCGGCTTTGACGCGGAGTATCTGTAGCATCCCTGAACCTGCAAATGTTTCTCCCCGCTCCCCCAGCCCCACGCGTGCCATTACCTCAGCAGCAAGCGGAATCAGCCGTGCGGGATTCTCTTGCCACACCGCAAAAGGTGACCCTGGGAAAAGAGGAGGCAAGAAATAAGCCCCCTGGTTTGTCCCACCCAGCCAATGGGGACAAGCCAGGGGACCCCCATCCCACCTCTGCCCTCAGGAGTGGGGCCAGGACGGACCCTCCGCGCAGAGAGAGGGGGTCTGACGCGCATTTCATCTCGAGCCCTCTCCCTGAGCCCAAAGCGACACAATTCCCCCTCTTTCTGAGCCCCCAGACCAGCCACGTGAGCCCGTTTGCCAGCCCCGGGAGGAGGAGACCTGGTCTCCGTGTGGTGCCCCAAACCAGCCCCCGCTCTCCGCGTCCTCCCCCCGTCTGCAGTCTCCCTGGGCGACGCTGAGGGAGCGCAGACACCCCACAGCCCGCCATCCCCAGCACCCACAGGCACTTTGGGGAGGGGGAGCGCTGGGGACCTGCGGGTCCGGCACGGCCCGGGCACCACTTTCTTACCGCCCTGCCGGGCTTTATTTCTCCAGCATCGCCGGCACCGCACCCCAAACCCCCAGGCCGAAGGGACCCCGCGGGGAGCCGGGCCCAGCCACTCCCCTAAGACCCGACAATGCCCCGCCTCAGACCCCCTGTTACCCCCAGCCCCATACAGGGCCCCCCCTCCCCCCATCACACCTCGTGGCCGCCTTAGGGGCGCCCCGCCGCTCACCTTCACCCGGTCCAGCTGCCTCACGACGTGCTCGCGGAAGCCCGGACCACGGAGCTCCAACCTCGAGCCGGCCGCCATTCTCCCACCGCCCCCTCCGCTTCCGGAGCGCTCGTGCCCGACCCGCCCACGACGCACGCCCATTGGCCGCCGCCGCACCTCCCTCCTTGGGCAGCGCCACTCCATTGGCCCGTCGTCGCCGTCAATCCCCACTGCGCCCCACCCCCGGCGAGGTGATCCGACCAATGGGAGCGTGGTGCCCGCGCTCTGATTGGCCCACCCTCCCGCCCATCCGCCCCGGGGCTCTTGCTTTGGTGAAGACGCCCCGCCGGCGGGGAATTCACCCAAACACGGCTTTTTCTCCTTAAAAACTTTATGGAGTTGTGGGCGGCACCACAAAATAGACCCGTTGCGTGGCCCGGCCCTCCGGGAGCGCTCCCTGGGGTCCGGCACGGCCGGCACCTGCGCGGCGGGGCGGGAGGCGCGGCCGGGGAGGGCGGGGAGACGGGGCCAAGGGGACGGGAGGCGGTTCGGGGGAGGGCCGTGAGGTGGGGCTGAAGGGAGCGAGGGTGCCCAGGGAAGCTGTGGCTGCCCCTTCCCTGGAGGTGTTCAAGGCCAGGCCGGACGGGGCTTGGAGCAACCTGGTCTGGTGGGAGGTGTCCCTGCCCAGGGCAGGGGTTTGGAACTAGATGGTCTTTAAGGTCCCTTCCAACCCAAACCATTCTGTGATGCTACGGTATCACTGCTCTATTCTCTGGCAGCTCCGGGGCAGTGGGAGACCACAAGCGTTTTAATAGGGTCAGTACAGACAGAAAGACTAGGAATCTAAACTCTGGGCATCTAAACACCTAGACACTGCAAGAGCAAGAGAAAACCAGGACTGTTATTCTGGTGTTGCAAATGGAGAAACGAATGTGAGCCTGACAAAGCCCTGTCCCATCCTTAGGGACCAGACCATCCCCTTCTCTTTTGTGCTTGGACCACAGTGGACATGTGTTACCAGATCAAAGCTTGGTGTGCAGGCACTTCCCCAAATACAAACGTACCTGAAAGGAAAGCAGACTGTGCACATGACTGAGGTATAGATCCTGCCTTCAAAGGGAGGGAATAATTTGACTCTGTCATGGACCGGAGAGGTTAGCTATCCTGCAGGTGACCTCCAAGGCTTGTTCAACTCCCTCCTGCATGTCTAGCAACATATACATAAAGTATGCGAGGTACTGGAGGAGGTAGAACCATGTTTAGGATAGTAATTCCTGTGTCAAGCTGGCTGCAGATTCTGTGACTCTGCAGAGCAACAGGAATTTTCTTAATGCAGGTGCAGTTTAGATACACGCGTTTTTTGGAACAGCCTCTTCCTACATTTCAGACGGATTTAGATGGGGACCAGAAGCCTGCCAGCCTCCAAGGCAGCCAGATGCCAGGCTGCCCTGCAGATGGCAATCCTGCACTGTCGCAACCTGGCAGAGCAGTGCTCCAGAGCTCTGGCTTTATGGCATAAGGGATATTTGGCTTTTACCTTAGGTTTGCTGTGAAGCAGACTGTATCGCCGCATTTTATGGCTTCAGTAAAACACGCTTCAGAGAAGGAGATTCGTAGCTGTTATTTACTTTTGTAAAACAAATGCACAGATTTACTGTGCTGCACAGTCCTCCGTTCCAAAGGTGCGTTGAGAACATCACAACGTTTGCACGCACTGCAGTAGCCCAGGTCACATTTGAGCCCTTGCTGACTGAAGACTTTGTCTGGTGGACATTGCACCCATGCTTTCTCTTTGGTCCAGGTAGTAAAGAGCAAGCAAATGAGCGTTACAAAGAAATACATCCAGCTCTCCCTCCAAAATATTTGTCAAAACAACTTTCCCTCAAAAAATACCCTACTGATGAAGAAGGAATGGACTGAGAAGGGTGGAGATGGATGGGAAGGAAGAAAGGAGATTTCACACCAGTCTGTCTGGCATCCTACAACCATGTGGCCCTGTGACACGGCATTGCCATTACTAGCAACAGGCCATGAGCTCTGTACTGAGTTTGCAAGGCCTCAGCACCAAGGCTTGTCACGCCTGCTCTGTCCAAACTTAGCGTGACCTGCCTGCAGCTCCCTCTTACTCGGTTAAGCAAGTTTTCTAATTCAGCAGATGTCTGTACCTAATCAGCTGTGCTTTTGCTAATCTTTGTGTGGTACAACCACAGTTTTACAGAGCCCTGGAACTCTTGGTGCGCAGCAAGTTGAAAAGCAGACACATCCTGGGCTGCTTCAGCACAACTGCAGTCAGCAGGTCCAGGGCACCCCCTTGTATTCAGTACTGCATCTGTAAGCCACTAGTACTTACTACGTCAGTAAACTATCAAGAAACCGGGGAGAGTGTAATAAAGGGGTTTTAAGGTGGGGCTGAGCATATGACATAGGAAGGGGGACCTGGGCTTGATTAGTTTGGTGACAAGATTGCTAATAAACAACCTAATAGCTGCCTACAGGTACTTGCAAGGGACTTAAGATTCTGTGATCCAGATGGCCCATCAGCATAATACAGAAAAGGTATAAACTCACCCTTTTCTTGCCCCATTGTTTCCTTGTTTTCCCCTCTCTGTATGCTCCATTTGTCTTATTCTCGTATTCAGCGTCTTTGCTGATGTTTTTGAGCAGAGTCCTTTCTGGTCTGTACTTGTACAGCAAGTAGCAGAACGCGGCTGCTGTTCATGCCTGAATTTCCTGGATATCACGCTATCAGAGCTGGCAGCGATAATAATAGTCTGTTCTGCATGTACTATAGGTAACTGCGTATAAATAACCACAAAGATGTAAAAAGAACAGAAAGGATGGGAATTTTCATGTTACCTAGAGACAAGACAAGAGCTGCTCTCTCATGTATTCAGCTCATTAACTGCAGCTGTCTGAGGGGGGAAAATATACACGAATGAGCTATGATGTGTAAGCCCCGTCCTGGCCGATACTGGGCCTGGGAACTTCTTCAGTGCTTTCTTCTTCCATGTCAGTTAACAGGACAATTCCTCTCTTTCACACAAATTTACAGAGACAGCAAATTATCTTCTACAACTGATGTGCAAAGCGATCTATTCAGCCTTGATAAGAGTAAGCACACAAAAGTGAATGAATCCTAGTTGATTCTTCCACTCATCCCCTGAATACACCTGGTTCTAGGATCATGGACACTGCTCAGCCCATAAATGCAATCTGCCTGGAAACAGGATTCTTGCACTTTCATGGGTTAAGTCAGCAACAGGTTGGGGAAGGAATTGCTACTAGAATGTCAGGATGGGGCTAAGCCCCGTAATGGGTCTTTCTGACAAAAGAGCTAAAAAAATTTAAAAATTGAACCTTCGCTTGCATTTATTAGGAGGAGAAAATGGTGAAGTAATGATGTGTGTTTCTCTGCCATTTAGGTGTTACAGAACAGGCAGCCATGAAAAGCTTGAGCCCTGGCTCCAAATACTGGCAAATAAGTAAGGGTGCTGTTAGAGTATGATATAACAAAATGAAGGAAGGTGTCATTTTCTTTCCTTCAAATTAATTAAAGCACAAAACTGTCACCCTTTTCTCAACAATATCTTATTCTAAGTCCCCAAAAGAATCTTCACATTTCAAGTTAGTTTGCGTGTGTCAATATAAAATGCCGCTTCCAGAAACAACCATGCGGTTGAGTAAAAGCAGGAGTTATCTTGAATGTAGAGGAATTCTGAAATAAATCACATACATAGAAATTTTTTTTTTCTCTGAAAAATCTCCTGTATTAAAAAAAAAATAGTTTGCAAGTACCAAAGAAAAATTCAAATGCACACCAAAAACCCCCCAGCCAAGAGTCCCTTGGAGCGCTTTGGACCCCAAAATAAATGTGGGTCTTTAGGTTTTTTTATCCTAACAGGAGAATTGATGGCAACAGAGGCTTTTCTCTATCCAGTATCTTTTCTTTCATAAAAATTAGACTCCTTGCAGAAGTAGTATCCTCATAGCATTTTCGGCAGTTCACTTGGGATTAACAGTGAAAACTGAGATGATTAAAGTTCAGGCTAACTGAAACTGCTGCTCTATGAACAGTGCTTTCCACTGTAGCACACAGACAAAAATAATGGTTTTCATTCTTTCATGTATCCTCTGATTCTAACATGTTCATCTGTCGCTCTTGGGATTTCAGACTTGTCTCTCCTGAAAAAGAAAGAAAGGGAGAATGTTTGGTCTCTTTACAGAGGGAGGAATCAGGGTAAAAGCAGAGCTAGATCTAGAAACTTGAACTTAGTGGCATCTGCCTCCACGAGAAATCTGTTGGTGGCATCATGACCTATGCCAGCTTTAATCATGGGCACTATTACTACAAGAAGGAGAGAAATAGGAGAAGAAATGTCAGGTATATACAAAAGAAAGTCATCTGGAGGAGATAATTTGGAAATATATATTCTCCCCATCTCCTAAGAGAAAGACGAAGGACAGTTAATGAACAAAGGCAAGAGTTTAAAATGAAAACAAGGAAAACTGTGTTAGGCAATATATGATTAGACTGAGGAAATTATTGCCTTAGGAAGTTATTGAGGTCAAGAAGCTAACAGGATTCAAAATATGATTGGCTGCTCTAAAGAATATTTAAAGATATGACCAAACATCAATAAGAATTTTGGAAAGTATATTCACTTTTCTAAGTCAGGCCATAACCTTTATGAGAGACAAAGATGAGTTAAAGCAGTTAACATAGTTCATAATGAAGGGCAGATGAGAATATCAGATTATTTCCTTTGTCCTCGTCTATCATGGTGCACAAAATTCTCAAGTAGGTGCCTTGTATCAGAATCCCAGAAGCCTTTACTGGGCTAAAGCATTTCAGACTTCGGACACTAGAGTGTAAGCCTCTGAAATCAGGAAAGGCTTCAGTTCTAGCAATGTCTGAAGTCTCTGAAAATGCCAGGCAGTTAATTAAGTGAAGCAGGATTGAGTATTCCCAGTTGCTGAACCTGACAAATGAGCAAGAGATAATCCCAAAGCTGCCAGTCAAACTGACCTGGGTTGCGGTGAGGTTTTGTGGGGGCCTCCTTCCTTTCCAGCTCCAAATGCACAGCACAGGGGTAGAGAAGAAAGAGGCATCTTCACACTGCTCAGGACAATTACTCAGGTCATCAGCATCTCATGACTGGCTGCAGCCAAATGCTGAGAATCCTTGTGCTGTAGGAAGAAATAGATCTTTCTCCTCTACCTCCCTTAACGTGCTTGGTTAATTGTACAATGAAGGAAAATGGCCACCTGAGAATTATAGTTGTCCAGCTGAAGTGAAAAATGTGACATAAAGCTGCAGCCACTGACTCAATGTAGAGCTGAAACTGTTAAGCCTATGTCAAGGTTGGCACTTCTGTGCTCTGCAAGACCCAGAAGCTGGTGAGAAAGGGGACTTGGATGCACAGTCCAAGACCAGGGTCACCACTGTGACCCTCTGATCAGGTAGTGCACAGAGGCTGATGCTTGTGTTGTCTGAAGAAGCATTCAGGTCCAGTCATGGTCAGAGATGGGGCTCTGGGGAAGCAGACCACCAGTCTGTTTCTACTAAGGTTTTTTTGTTGTTACCCAGTAGAGCAGAATAGGGGGTCTTTTCGATTTCTGTGAGATGCTCTCCTGAAACACAGGGCCCTCAGTTTAACTTTCTTGGTGTGTTTGGGCACACTGGGAATTGTCTAAGTCAAGTGACTAAACAGAAACAGAAACGCTCCCTGTCCTGCCATTGTCTCTACACTGGGCAGTGATCAGCATCTGGGGAAGAGGAAATGTGCTGCTATGATGTTCTGGAGTCAGTAGTTTAACATCTCTAGAGAAGCAATGTGTCTCATAAAGATAAGCTCCAGGCTCTATGCTCCCAAAAACTGGCTGGAAAGCCTTCCGTGTGCAGGCAAAAAAGTCATTCAGCTTCACACTGTCCTGGTGTCTGCTTCATACTTAAACCTGACATTCAGATATCTGTACCATTTTGTTGTAAATGGATACTAATTTGTCTACAGATGACATAAGTAAAAGAGAATTCAGTAATTTATTGGTATCAAAAGAAAACACATTTTAATGAACCAGGAAGAGACTTTCGTGTGCTAATTATTCCCTTCTGATGAAGTTAGAAGCAAGAATCTTGTGAATATGGAAGAATAGCTACATGGTCACTGCTTCCTGATTCTGCTTGTGCAAACTGTCTCAGCAAACAGGGAGCTTAGCAAAAGGGCAGGTTAGATTTCAGTGTGATTCAAGTGCCTGAAGAGAGTGCTCATGACTGCTCACAATTGTAGTGAGTCATGGAGTGGCATGATCCAGCTCTTATCTCCCATTTGAATCTGATAAAAGAATGTCCCCGTGAACTGGACATGACACCCAGCTCGCCTAGGCGTCCATCTCGTGTGAGCAAGCCGTAGATGCTCACAGAAGGAGCATGTGACCGTGCAACCATGTAGGTACATTCACGTGGATGTCCAGAAGCACACAGCTGCCAGCCATGCAGGGGATGGGAGTTCCTGAGCCAAAAGAAGTGTTTGCATCACTGTATTTAATCTGTCTCATTGGGCTTCACTTCTTTGAATTCACTGAATTTGTCTAGTCTGTTCTTGAACACGTTTGTACAACTGATATACGCAGGTCCCTGTGGTGAGGTCTGCTGTTTAACTGTGGTCTGTGTGATATCTGTCAGTGCCCTAATGGTCCTAACCTGCCTCGCCGGGAGCATCTCCCCACACCCATGGACCCAGGAGCTCTATTTCAGCTCAGCCCTCGGCCTCAGGACCATGAACCATGTTGGAGCAGTCTCCAGCTTAACAACAGCCAGGTCTCTGGCTGACCATGGAGTCCTTTTGTCCTCGTCTATTCTGAATTTCAACCTCTGAGATGACTTCTTGGCTTGACCTCAGCTCTTCCTTCTCCCTGTGGACCTGCCCTATCGTCACTGGACCTGATCCTAATCCTGACCTGCAGGTTTACTTTCTGGCTTGACCTTGTCACCATGCTATTGCTTTATGCTCTGGACTCATGGTTGGACATGTCCTGCTCCTTTGGTGGTGTACTGTGGGATTGTCCCTGGCCCATGAGGGCCCTGCTGGCTGTGGCTCCCTGGTGGCTCCAGGCTCACCTTCCCTTAGGGAGTTGTCCCACTCTTGCTGCACCTTGACTTGAGTATGGATCTAGCCTTAATGGCTACAGATAGATAATTTCAAAGGCTTTTGTTGTCTACTCATACTAAGGGCTATTTTTTTTTTCTGTGTGCTTTGCTCTACATGAACTCTTATTTACATTGTAATTTAGTACCATGAGATTCTTCCACAACTTTCTGCACTAATTTTTTTTTTCCTCTTTACTACTCTGAATAGTTTTGGGTAACAAAAAAACTATGTCACCTCATTCTCTTTTCCATCTCATTTGTTCATATTTGAATATCAGAATTTAAGATCCTCGGCAATAAATAAAAATGTTTTTTTTCTCAATGTGAGGATTGTTGATGAGAGCCTTGACTGTATTTTGGAGGGAAATGTAAGTAGCTTAAGTGATCAGCATGCTTTTCCATCCTTGTTCACACCTTCATTTCTCTAATCAGTGATTTGTGAGGAATGTCTCTAATCCACCGGGGCTAGATTAATTTTCTCCAATATATCATATTTATCCATATACCATTCCAGTTCTGTTGTTGTTTCCTATTTTTACAGGTTTGCCTGGTGCAGATATCAAACCTATGGACCTGTACTGCCTTGCATCCCTCAATTTTGCATCTCCTTCCATTCCTTTGATGGTGAGGCTGATTTGTATAACCTATTAATTAACACTTTGGAAGTTCACACTGGCGTTCTGTTAGTTTCTGGGTAGATACCAGCTCATCCTTGTGATTTACTAATACTCAACTTATCTATTTCAACACATTCTACTAACACTTCTTTCTGAAGCGGTTCCTCCTCTGTGGAGAAATGCTCTGTGCTGGAAGCTGCTGCACAAGGAACACTGTTGTAGAGAGTTAATTTTATTTTTCTACTACAGCCTTACCTTTGGTGGGTGCTCCAGGAACCTCTTGGTCATCTGTCAGCATTAAGACTTTCCGGTAAGTTTCTTACTTGCAAAGTGCTTGAGAGAGTATTTACTATTACTTTGAAATTTTTTAACAAAGATTACTGAGGAATAACTTTCTGACCTTATTAAGTTTTTCCAGATAACTTGAGAAAACTTACGTTCTCTTCTGTTCTCATTGTCTGGAAGACCATCCGCTTCTTCAAACATTTTCTTCTTTTCATAGTCTCCTTTACTCCACTGTTAAATTACTTCACCTTTTTCATTGTTGTAGTTTTTACAGTAAGGGGAGTTTTAAAAATCTACTTTGGTCTGTTTCTATGGTATTTTTACCATGGTACATTCTACCTCCCAGTAACTTATCCTTTTGTCTGCCCTTTTTAAGAAACATCTTCATCTCTGTGTTCCCTGCTTTGAAGAACATGTGTCTGTTGTGGATCTAGGAAGGGTTTTGAAATTGAAGATATTGCGGTTGTTACTGGAGAGTGGCACTTTGAAAATTGCATTGTAAATCAGAATGTAGTGGTTTAAATCCTAGCATTGTCAGAGACACTTGAAGATTTACAGTAAGAGACCTAGTTTTATCAGATTTTAACAGATTTGTGTGTCTTCTGGAACACTTGCAGTAGCAGTCTTGCCCAAAATCTTCAGGAAGACACCCTACCCGATGTTTTTGTATGTAATGTGCATTAGCATAAAATTATGAAAAATACTACCTTTAAATCACAGTAGAAAAGATCCTGAAATAACACTGTATATAAAACAAGGTTTCAAGAACCTTAAGGGAGATTTAAGCAATACAAATGTGTTTAACTTTTGTGCACACCTGTTCACTTTGTATCATACCTAAATGATGGTGGATTGGAAAAATGGTAGCTAATATGTCTTAAAAGGTAATACAAACCAATCAGTCTTCAGTGCGTAAAAACTTCTGTGATTATTTAATGCATTAACCCAACACATATGTGACCAGAAACATGTTACAAAGGATAACTTGAATTTCGAGTGACAAGTATTTCTCTCTTTCCCCTCTTTTTCTTTCTCTTTTTTTTTTTTTTTTTTTACCTTCATGCTTGAAAGATGCTGGATCTGGGTCTACAGGCTCAGCTCACCCTCCCCCGGTGGGATGGGGTGAAGAACTGGATAGGTGAAAGTGCGAAAAGTCCCAGGTTGAGATAAATACAGTTTAACAGGTTAAACAAAAGCTGTGCACAGAAGCAAAGCAAAATCAGGAATTCATCCACTGCTTCCCACTGCAGGCAGGTGTTCATATCGAGCAGTGATTTTAACCTGATATTAACCCTAGGAATGATTCCTGACTGCATGAAGCTCTCTTTGAAGTTGTGTTTTAGCAATATTTAAAGATTGCTAGCAAAGGATTCGTTCAGCCGTTTAGCTATTTCCTGTGTATTATCTTATTAGCATTTGTTTGCATAATACCTAGTCTCTTCAGTGTGTTACTCTGCTTGAGTCTAATGCTACTGATTATTTACCGTAGGCTTAACATCACACAGATTTGCAGAGGTTTGCGCTCTGGTGTGTGTTGTTTTCTGTCAATCTTTGCAGAATTCAAAAAACTATTTCTCAAACAACTTATTAAAAAGTCTGCACCAAGACAACAACAAAAAAACCAAAGGCCACCAGTTTGGTCCTGGAATGAGACAGTTTTCAGCTGCGTAGATCATCTCTGGGCAGGAGCTCAAAGCTGGGAAATGGAGAATAAGCACAGTCCTCAATCTCTTTTTGGTGGACCTCTACTAGCTGTTATACTGAAAACATCATACCCTAATTCTGAGGTAAAAAACAAAACAAAAAAACCAACCCAAACACCAAAACAAAACTTTGCTGCTTTGAGCATTCCCACCCCCCCCCCCCCCGCCCAAGAATCAGCATAGGCTTTCTGTTGCTTCTCTTCTACAAGGGAAGTAATATCTATGTTCGCCTTGGATGACAGACATCATTCCACACTTTTAGTACAAGTTCACAGGTGAACCCCAGCTCTCTTTCTACGTGCATCATTAACTTGTCCATATGCATGTCTTTAACAACTGCTGTCATAGTAAATGGATATAATAGTCAAGCAATAAAGTTTAAACACGTAAAAAAATAATCCACAGTTCAGTGGTAGTGCTCAGACTGCGCAGCTATTCTAATCGGGTCTTTACTAATTGAAACAGAACCAATAGACCTTTGAAATGATCTAATCAGTAATGGAAATAAAAAGAAGGAAAGGTGACCTCTCAGCTGACTGTTGGTGCAGAGCTGAAGAGAAGCTGACACCGCATGGGGAACAAGGCACAAAGAGGAGCTGCGTGTTACAGGAATGCGCACGGCAAAAAGGAGAGGGATGCTGGCACGGGCCAGCCCGGGAGCAGCTGATAACGGAGGAGTACATATTCTTCCCTCTGCTCCCATAAAGAAGGAACCAGACAAGGAACTTGTTACAGCTTCTTCATGAAAACTTCCTCATTTTTATTTGGCTGTGAACTGTGCCCTTCAAGACTTTCCTGACTGAAACAGAACTTTATCACATGTATGTCACACAGTATGTAGGGGTATGTGGCTAGAGTTCTGGAATCCTCTTTACCCCTAACATCTGATCTGTTTACCTTGTGGGAATTCATTGTGCTTGATTCAGGAGAAATTGAGTTTTATGTTATCTTTCTAGGCAGGACTGGAGATATAATTAATAATGATATTAAAATGAGATGAATAGGAACAATTGTACCCTAAAGAAAACTGTTTTGTGAGAATGAGAACATGCTTTCTATTTTCTAAGGAAAGTGAATAAAGAGAAAGGGAAGAGACAGGGATAACAAACCACTGGAGAGAGAAGCATTACTGTGAGAAAGATACCATAGTATAAGACATACAACAGCATGTTGTGTTAAGCTTTAACTAATGAAAGCTACAGGTTTAGAATACATTACAAAACTCTCTTGACATTGATTCTTTGAGGCTTCACTAACTCACAGCAACTTCTCGCAGTCAAAAATGCAGGGTTATTTTTCATCGTATTTCTCCAGTATTTGGCAATTAGTCCAAGCAACTGCCCTGCAAGGCAGCGGCTCTCCTCTCCCCACAACTGTCACTGAATGGCTCAGGAGCTGAACATCCACCCAACACATGAGACTGCTGCAGGGTCTCCTAGGATCCCAGCACTCCCCGGTATGATACTGAGGAGAAATATTCACTGATTCAGTGTTTGAACTTGATCCGAGTCTTAAGCTTGGACCTTGTCTGAGTTCAACAGAGCAGAGTCCCGTGTCTGGGATGAAATAACCCTGTGCACAAGGGTAGGTAGGGCTGGCTGCCAAGAAGGCGGCTTTGCAGAAAAGGATCTGGCAGACGTGGTGGACAAGTCAAACAGGAGACGTCAGTGTGCCTTGCAGAAAAAGCCAACTGTGCCCTGGACTGTGCCAGTGAGATCACAGCCAGCCAGGTAAGGGGGTGGCGCTTCCCTCTGTCATCACTGGTGAGGCTCCACATGGACACTGAGTCCAGTTTGGGGTTCCCCAGTACAAGACACTCCTGGGTGCACTGGAGTGAGCCCACTGGATGCCATTGAGCTGGAGGTGGCTGGAGCCCAGGATGGGAGAGAAGAGGCTGATAAGGTGGTTGTGCCATGGCAATTTAATGTCACAGTGTCAGGTTCTCATCCCTGCCTTTGTCTTGTTCTCCTCTGTGATACCATACCATGATGGATAATTTCTCAGTCACATGGCAGTAAGTGCACCGTGGTGATTCCTGAATGGTGGACCATGCCTAAATTTAAGTTGAAGACTGTGAATCAGTTCTTTCTGCTTACCGTCCTCTTCTTTTTTAATTAAGAGAGGACGTTGCTACCAAGAACTGTTGCACTGAGGACCCTACTGACCAGACCAGTCATCCCAAGGACCATGAGAGTGCACAAGACAAAGAAAGAACAAATCGAAGAAGCAAAGAGACTAGTGACTGATTCAGTCAGCCAAAGGATGAAAGAGCCTTTGCGCTGAGCCGAGCTGTTTTTGTGCCTAAGTTAGATTTCACATTGGTGCCATAAATAACTGCGACGTTTGTTCACTGACAAGTACCAGAGTAATCCCAGCCTTACAGTTGTCTAAGAGAGAGAGAGAGACAGGTATAGAGATAGACTGTAGAGAGATAGACAGGTATTTTCTGGGTATTAACACAACAAATGTAATGAAAATAAACGTACTGAAGATTTTATCTTTGAGACAGCAGAGCTGAGAGGTCAGCAAGCTGGAATTTCCTATTGCTGAGTTTTGGGTTTAAATGCTTTATCAACTTTGAATCTTTGCTGTTCATTTACACCGAACCTGTGATCAAAAAACACCTATGAACACTACGTGAGGAAAGAGGAAAGTAGCTTTGCTTGGCTGAGGTTGTTTAGAAATACTCTGATAGTCTACAGTGTAACTGTATTCAGGAACGTTAAAACACAAGGCAAAGCATGGAAAAAATGCCACATGATTGTACAGCAAAGTTCAGAAAAGAACGCCCCCATTAGATCTTAATTTATCTCAAGGCAACACCATTTTCAATAACGTTTTTGTTTTAAAAGCCACTGTGAAAATGAAAACTTTTTTTCCTGCTTGTTGTATGGAGAAAAGCAACAGTTAAAGGGGAAAAAAACCAACGTATCTGTGAGTTTTCTACTAGCATTCAGTTCACTTAGACTTTTTGTTGGCTACAATTGCAAGCCTCCCATGCCAAGGCAAAACTCTTGGTCCCGCCTAAAAGGGTATGTCCCCTTGGCTGACCCATCATGGACCCATAAGAACATCGTAGCCTGGCTGCTGCAGAGGACTAGGGCCAGAAAACTGTACACCTTTAAATGAATGATATAACTTGATAATATGGGGACAGGCAGAAATGATAAAATGTCAGTTTATTGCTGCTTTGTCCCTCTCTTGTTATAAGAATATACTTCTTAAGCATATCTGTGAATAAAACCTGAAGACTTTTTTAAGGTCTTGTCCCTGATACCTTTTTTTTTTTTTTGCTGAGAAATCCTTTACAGAGCAGCATTACAACCTAATTCTACAATCTGAACTGCAGAAGCAGCAGCCCAGTGATTATTCATCCAAATGAATTACAGAATCACTGCCACTTATGTTTTATGGTTTATGTTTTAGTTGAAAGGATTCCCTAATAGAATAACCAGCTTCTTTTTGAGAAATAAAGATTTCCAGTATAGCTGTCTCTGCATGGGCACTTCAGATTTCCTTGAGTATAGTCTATGGCTTTACAGACACAGGGTAATTGCTTTCATCATGATTAATATAGTTTGCAATATAATGATTATCAAACTTTCATGAAAACTGATCTTGTTAGCTCCATTTCAGATAACAGATTTTTATAATAGCTTAAAAAAATGTGAAGGCTTGAGTTTTCTTTAAAAAAAATAATGAATCCCACTACTATTGTTGTGAAAATTTGCTACTCATGTTGTGGTAATCAAAATCTTTCTAATTATCAAATTCATAGCTTCATTAAAGAAATTTCAAAACATAAAGCAGGGCTATTACAAGTTCTTCGTGACAGCCATTTAGTCATAAAATTATTCTGAATTTATTTTTAAATTAAGAAAATACAAGTTATGGGCAACAACAAGGAGTTACAAAAACAAAACCTAGAAAATACGTAACCAGAAAGATAAGCTTGTACACTTTTCCTCATTGTTGCATGATATCACTTGTAACTAAACCCATACCAAATTTACAGGCTCGTTCTTTAAGACTTCATGTCATTAAGCAGATGATTCATTTTGTGGTGTGTTTTGCTTGGTGATCTATTCATTGCATCCCTTGCAGTGCTGAAAATATTGTAATTGTATTGAAACAATGCAAGTATGTCAAAGTAAAACCAGCTATACCAGCCCCGTTCCTCTCACAGAAAATTACTTCTCACTGAATTTCTACAGCCTCACTATATAATTTTCTAGAGTAGCAATTTTGACATGGCGCTTCATGTGCTACTTCAACATGTTCTTTGGAAGTAGCTCTGACAAGTGAGCATTTTGTCCTCAAGTTAAATGGGCTATACAGAAGCTTACCCCTTCACTGGAAAATGCATTGCGTTAGTCCATAAATCTAAAATGATGGCAAAGAACCCAAATAGGGCTCTTGCTCTGCCTTTTCCTCAGTCCTCTATGTGCCACCCCTGCTTGCTTTGTCAGAGTCTCTCTAAAGCAGCTTCAAATTGGACTCTGCTCCCTGCTCCATTGACATTTCCAGTAAGTGACTTTTCTACTGCAGTATTCTGGTGAAGCGCCCACTTAGCAGCTCAAACATCACCGGCCTTTCTAAAATAGCTTTAAAGGAAGACTGATAATTTACAATTAAGCGTGTCAGTTTAGGATTCAAAGTGGCTGAAGTTCAAGGCACGCAAACGGTTCAGTTTGTCCCCCAGCTCAACAGCTGTAAAATTGCTTCAAGTTACAGCAAAGAGTATGGTTTTTTGTGAGCAGAGGTCCCCCCTTCATACCAGTTGCCCCTGACAGAGGGAGCTGCTGAAGGCCAAGCTGGGCAACGGTCAGAAATCCTGGCTTAGAGGAGGTGGGAGGACGTGCAATATTCTGCCTGAAGAAGGATGGGCAGGGAGAGAAAGCACCACAGAGCCTGAGTATATTTTAATTGCACTTTGTTATGTATGAGCAGAGGAACCAGTCCTGGGACAGAACAGACCACAGACTTCACCGCTGCCCTCCCTCCTCCATGGATGCTGAAAGGAGCAATGGACCCTCCTGAGTGGAGGCTGCTCTGAGACGCCGGCGCTCGCCTGCATGGCCCTTTGCAGGCAGACACTAGGGTATGACAAGAGGAGCTCGTTAGTTCAAGCACATCACACCCTATTCACAACTACGGGATCTGGCTTTGGAACTCACCAACACATGAGTAGCTTAATGCACGGGCTGAGAAAACTCCTTGCCAAAAAACGTGCAAACCAACTCTAAGGGAGAGAGGAAAAGCTTTTTGCAGTTCACACTGCGCCTGGTGTACTCATTGGAATGATCTGCAGTGCCATTTTTTTCCATGCCAAGTGAAACAACTTGACGGACAGCAGCAGAGGCACAGTGTCTGGAACACAACAGTTTGCTGTTTGTGTATCATGCATCTTTACTTCCACTAATTTTGCTGTGATCCTTTACTGAAAATACATATTAAAATATCAAGGTCTAAGTATGTTCTGATAGGTTAAATATGGAAACACTGCTCTAGGACGATGATTTTCCTGGATTGTCATAAAGGCTATTCATTGTTTTGAAAAGAAGGAAAAAAGTTTGGAAAAAAGTAATTGGAATTACACAGAGTGATGCCATCATAACTGTGACAGGAGAGGACAATGAAATGTGTTTTAAACCTCCGATGAAGTCATATTCCTACCAGATGAGGGGTGAACTTTGCTCAGAATTTGAAACAGGTCACTTTCTGACCTACAGTTCTGATAGTATTGCTGTTTTAAAGGGAGAAAGGCACTTCCCATTTTTGTTTGTTTGCCCACCCCCGAGAACTTGCTTCTCTCTGTTCTCTGACGAATGCATTTTCCCGCATACTGACTTAAAAGTTTAGGGAATGAATCTTGTCTTTCATTTTAAGGCTTCATTAGCACTATAATTGTTAAGAGACTGCAAATGACCTTGCTATTTTTACTTCTTTTTATTTTCCCTCAGATTAATTAGTCTGGACCTCATTAAGGGTTGAATGCATTCCTCAAGTGACAACCCAATTGTGCAGAGTGAAGGATGCAATGAATATTCACTAAGCAATGTACATGGAACAAAGCAATACACAGCTCTGCCTTGAACACTGGAACACTTTTTTAATACCCTTTTGGGTATCAGTAGTGGAAAGGAGGAGGAACGCTCAGGTGAGGTGTGCTTGGGAGGAACTGGGACGTGTTGCCACTTACCTGTAAGGTAACTGGCTGTGGGGGCTAAAGGCAGACACCAGCGTTAGAGCACTGCAAGGCACATGAAACCGTGCGTCTCCTGAGAGGAGCAGTAATATGCAAGACAGATCCTAATCTTGTCATTATTTTAACGTTTCAACAAGAGTGTGGCCAGCAGGTCAAGGGAGGTCATCCTCCCCCTCTACTCTGCCTTGGTGAGGCCGCACCTGGAGTACTGTGTCCAGTTCTGGGCTCCCCGGTTCAAGAGGGACAGGGAACTGCTGGAAAGGGTGCAGCAGAGAGCTACGAAGATGATTAGGGGACTGGAACACCTCTCTTATGAGGAAAGGCTGAGGGATTTGGGTCTCTTCAGTCTGGAAAAAAGACGTCTGAGGGGTGACCTTATCAACACTTATAAATACTTAAAGGGTGGGTGTCAGGAGGATGGGGCCAGGCTCTTTTCAGTGGTGCCCGGGGACAGGACAAGAGGCAATGGGCACAAACTTGAACATAGGAAGTTCCACCTAAACATGAGGAGGAACTTCTTTACCCTGAGGGTGGCAGAGCACTGGAACAGGCTGCCCAGAGAGGTGGTGGAGTCTCCAACTCTGGAGACATTCAAACCCCACCTGGACGTGTTCCTGTGTAACCTGCTCTAGGTGACCCTGCTCTGGCAGGGGGGTTGGACTAGGTGATCTCCAGAGGTCCCTTCCAACCCTATGATTCTATGATTCTATGATTCTGTGATCTGCAAACAATGATTAAAAACCTTGACTAAAAAGAATTAACTTTTTTACAAAGGCAAAAGACTGTTTTATGCAAGAGAAGACTTGTGGTGCCTTGTATTTATTTGTAGCTTTTATTGCCAGGTAGAAGATTGTGATAATCAATGTTTTAAGATGAATACTCTCTGGATTCATTCGCATTCCCCAGGCACAGACTTTTTTGCCTACCTCAAAAGATATCCTACTATACTACATTAGTGCTGGTGCTACAGATATTTCTTAGATTCCCAGAATGCTGAACACTGTGGAACAACATGAATTCCCCAACACTATGAACTGCTGAACAAATTTAACTCTGATTTTTATCCCCAGGCTCTTGCACTGCCTTTTGGTTACAGATGACATTCATACCTTTTTGATTATGGAGCTGTGGCAAATGTTTTCTTGCACTTAAACTTACATAGAACTTAAATTGCTTAGGGTAGCACGGTGAATGTTGCCCCAGAGATGGTTCTAGACTCACATTCCCTTGTACTCTTGTTCCCAGGTAAGTCAGTGGTCTTTCTGAGTCCTTGAGCTGCATGGTGGGGTTTTTTAATCTTGTCTGTGAAAAGCTGCATAGTATTGTAACCTTCTCTCATTTTCTCTTCCTGCATTCAGCATCAAACACGGAAATATTGTTAGTTTGTGACTTTCAGAATCCCTGGGAGATATGTACAAGGGAAAAATTCTGACTATAGGAGTTCAGCACTATGTGCCCCAAGAATGTGTTCTCAACCGCTTGGAAATGCAGATACTGACTTCTGAAGACGATATAGCTGGGAGTTCCTTGGGAAGTTTTATAGTAGCTCAGTCTCAGGAGACACCCACTTCCACACGTTCTCAAACTGTTGTGCAAAAATGGGAACTTTGCCAGCTTGGAGTGATTCCCACTGTGTTTTTAAAAGCTTGGATTTTAAAGCTGTTTGGGCTGGGAGTCTCTGTCAATTTACTTAGTACGGTCCAGTGAGTCATAATTATTCTGTAGCAAAACTGCTTAAAGCTTGCAAAGTCCATACAGCTTTTTTTTGGGGGGGGCTCCATTATTCATGAAAAATGTTAACCATTTAATTCAAGTGTCTAGCACAAAATCAGCCACAAAAAGGCATAAGGATACAAATTGAAGCACATAAAGAACACGCTAGGGATTGACTTAAACGTTGATTAATTGTTTTAAACTTCTAGGCCAGAAACTGTTTTCCTATAGCATTCTCCTTCAGGACCCTTAGCTGCCCACCCGGCACAAAGATCAGCATCTGTTGAGAAATAATGACAGTTACGTGACTGTGACCACTTGGCTGCTGAGACCATGTGTCCTGCAGAAGTGAATAAAGATTTTTTTCTGTTTACAACTCGGTTGAGGTTTATACACCACAGAGGTATGATTATCTATTAATATATGTACTCCTTTAAAGCAAAACTCTCTCATGATATTGCCATTCTCATTAAATTCTACAAGACTTTTCTATAAGAAACACACACACACACCCCTTTTTTTCTTTTTTTTTCCCCTTCCATGCAGATGCTGCCCAGTTTTTTTGGCAAAATAATTTTGGTAAATATTTAAATTTGAAAGCTACAATAGCTGTGAGACCAAGATGGTAAGGAATGCCTCCTCTATACAGATACATTTTCTTCTTCTGAAATTTCCATCGTTAACAATGATGAGGCAACTACTGATTTTTCCCCCAGCAGTTCACTTACGGTTTGTTGAAGGCAATTAATGTGGCCGCTTTTGTACCAGTTACCTGAGAAGTACTTGAGAAGAATGAGCAAACTCTTTATGTTCACAACATAGTAAAGGGTTGGGTTTTATCTGTGAGGAAAGAGAGTCCTGACAGCAGGTCTTTCAGTCTCTCTAAAATGTCCTCAGAGGCCATTCACAGAAAGCGTCAGTCAGGGAAACAAGTACAGGCGGATTTACTGCTGTTGGCAAAATATTCAGCAGCCTTGAACTCAAACATTTCATCTGGCTACAGTAGTGCTGAGAAAGGGAGGAAAAATACAGGGGTGAAAAAGTCATTGTGCAGGGAGCCTGGAGTACTTTGGAAGGTGGGATGGCACCTGGCTCTGCACAGCCTGCAGGAAAGGGTCCGTGACCACCACAACCCGCACTGGGCAACCCGGCGAGGAGGTGCCATGCCTGGCCGCGTGGATGCTGGACATGTGTCTTTGGGATGGAGACTCTGCTGATCTCGCCTGGCTGGAAGTCCTCTTTGTTGTTGAGCCTCTAGGTATACAGAGGCCATTCACACTGACAAGGCATTGTGTGTTTTTCACAGATATTGTATTCTTAATTAGCAATTAGCTTTTGACTCCACCATCTAATTAGGTAAGAAGTTATCTTATTAGATTTCAGGAGACTAATTCAGAGTATTTTGTGTTGTGCCTGACTTCTTGTTTAAATGTGGTTCGCTTTAATCTACAGCTGGAGAGTCCTGCCCCAGATTTCTGCACTGGATTATAAATCCTTTAGTTCCAGTGTCCTCTGCCAAGAAAGACTTTTGTACTGGCTGACTTTCATGCCCATCTTTTATTTGTTTGTGTTTTAAACTAAACTAAGAGAACTGACCTTATTAAATCACCTAGTTCAAGGCATTTTCTGTAGATCTTAAATATTTATTTGTGACCTTTTTCAAATATCATTTTAATAAGTATAGAGGTCACATTTGAACCAAGTAATTCAATTCCAGTTTTATTCAACATATTCATCAGCAAGCTGGATGAGGGGACAGAATGTGCCCTCAGCACGTTTGCTGATGACACAAAACTGGGAGGAGTGGGTGACACACGAGAGGGCTGTGCCACCATCCGGCAAGACCTGGACAGGCTGGAGAGCTGGGCGGAGAAGAACGTGCCTGGTCCCCTCTTTGTGGCCCAGAGAATCAAAACGCTGGCTGGACGCAAGCTTGGGTTCCCGCTAGTAGCTGGGATGCTGCTGGAGACAGCCATCCCCTGGTTCTACTTCCAGAGAGCTCCACAGAAGCAGATCTATTTTCATTCCCACAACAGCATTAGTATGCTAATGTAGTGACAAATAGCCATGCTAATAGAGTGCTCCATCCCATCCCAGTGTCCGTCTCAGGCAATATCTGATGCTCCAGTTACCCCATGGACTTCAGAAGCTTCTGAGCGAAACAGCACACAGGGGATCAGGGTGCTGATGCCACATCCCAAAGGTTCATACAAGTGGATGGAGTCACCCTGGAACTGCAAGATCCCCAGCACTGCAGTTTTGTAATACCTGGGTCATTTTTACATTTATTGCAGTGTTTTGAGCCAAGTTAACAGTGATGGCAAGTTGGCAAGTTCAGGGTGGTGGTGGTGGTGTGTGTGTGTGTGTGTCACTAATGAAGGCAAGCCTTAAGTTCTTAAATCCCACCAGTGCCATGTAAGGACATGGCTGCCAGTGAGCGTACTCGGCTTTGTCTGCGCATGGTCTCAGGTCATGGGCTGACTGGGGTGACGGCTTAACCCTGCTGGACTGGAGTGTCTTGTATCCCAACACCTTTTCTCAAACCTCCTGAAGAAAAATGCTCCCAGCCAAGGAGCCACCCCTGCAGTCATCCCTCCTCTGCACCATACCAGGCTGCCATCCCAGCATGGTACCAATTCCCTGGTGTTTACCTGGGGGGGAATGGTGCTCCACAACCAATTAATTGCTGGAATATGTAGCCAAAATAACGGGAACACTACTGTATTGCCCTGTGAAGGGAGCTTGTAGAAAGCTGTCTGTTTTGACCTAGGCTTGTGCAAAGACATACTGTCCTCCCTCTCCTACAGATGAAAATATTTATCCACACTTGGTCGATACACAGTGGATGGCAGCATGAGCCTTCTCTCTTGAGGCAGATTTAGATGAACTGAGCCTCCTTGCTCTAATTTAAATGGGGAAGCAGTATAAGAATTTCCAGCTATTGTAATGCTTGGTGGACTCTGCTTGTCTTATGTTGTTGGATTTTATCCTTCCTGCAAGTCTCCTTCACTCCTTTATCTCAATCTTTTGAGAGTGGCTCATCCATTGTTTCATTTTAAGTCAGTTCAGTGTCTAATCGTTCTACTTTTCCTTTGTTCAACATTTAGGTTTCGAAAGTCAAACAGCACAGGACAGGCTTGGAATCACTGCGCTGTCAGATTATTCATATTCTTACATAAAACAGCTGACTGCTACTGCTACAAACATACAGTCTACAAACTAGAATGCTACAAAAAGGAACACAGGAGCAGGGAGAGACCAGGGAGGTGAAGAAGAAGAAAGAATTTGAATAATTAGTGTACAAGTCTTTACTATAATCTCTTGTCTGCCACAGTACCTCCTCCATGCTTATGCAGTACTTCTCTAAAATCTGGAAATCTGTACTGAAATCTGGTACAGTGTCTTAACAGAAATCAAGAGAAATAGCTCTCAGCAAAAACTTTAACCATATTGCAAAAAGCTGGTAAGACCATAAATATTATTAACCAGCTTTTTCCAGAAAGATCTACAATATTCTAGATGCCAGGCAAACAAAAAAATATCAAAGTGTTGTCCCTGAAGAGAGCATAGATTCAATTCTATGGAAAGGCATACCAGTCCATACCAAAATGTAGCTGCTCACATCCCACAGTGCTCACTTTGAATTTCAGAATCCAGTTGCTTGTCTGAATATTTCTCTAGCCAGATAAATATTTCAGAGTCTCAGATAAATGCATTCACTCAATTTTTTATCTGTGCTCCTGCCTAGCATCGGATTCCTAGATTCTGTATTTATTTATTGTATTTGTCATCGCAGTGACCATTGGCCTTTTGCTTGAAAATAAAGTGTAACCATAAAGAGGTCTTGAAAACAGAGCGGTGGCAGATTTGTAACTCTACAAACATGCCAGCACAGGGATCTGACATTACTGCTGCTCAGGGGCAAAACCTGAGCTCACCATGCAGACACCTTCTAAGGTGCAAGAGCCTTCCTCAGTGCTGTCTATGAAACCTCCGCTGAATCCCACCATGTCTTGCAGCCACAGTGCAAATTCGGAAAGCTTAGTGGCAGGAAATGGCACAGATGAGAAATAGCAGCAACTGAATGCGGAACCACAGGACTCCTCATAGTCACAGACTTCAAAGTGAATTTCTTGAGCACGCTTGGGATTAGGGCAGTCTGCAGTTACACCTTAGCAAAAGTAATGCAGAGGAAACAGCAAAGACTCAGAACTCAAAAAGGAACAAGGACTTCACAACAATCAAACTAAACCACCATAATTTTCAAAAGGAAAAGCAAAGCAAAACAACCAACAAACCAACCTAGAAGCCCACAACAAAACACAAACCAGAGTTTATGCTGAATTAATGACCTAAATATGACATCAGTCTTGCATGGTCTGTATACTTCATCCCGGAGAATCCTTCTATTTCAGTAAATACACATGGGATGTTCTTAATGAATAAGAAAAAGCATTTCCATTTCTGGTCTAAATTTCAGTTGTTAATGAAACTTTCGCGCTCTGTTTTCTATCCCAATGATTTTTCCTCTATCCTTTCTCATTTTTCCTTCTATCCTTTGAGAGATGAAGGAACAATGACATCAAATACACTTTACACCTAACAAAAAGAATCATTCTGGACTTATTTTGAGAAACCGTGAAGTGGTTGGAAAATTTTAAATGCAACCAGCCTTCAGCATGTCACAGTCCCTTGCTTTGTGCCCCAGAGAGAGATGACTTTTGTTTCACTGAGTGGAGGTCCTTTACTGCAGAAATCGTCTCCCAGGAACAGCAGTCCGATAAGGAAGCACCTTATCTCTGTTTACATAGCTACTGCTGAGGAGTAGTAGCAAAAATCTGGCATTGAGGTTTCAAAAGACCCAGTCCATCTGATACCTTTAACAAAGGCTTTGCTATCATGTTATTCTTTGCAGAATGTTGGCAAGGCACAGTCTTATCCTATGCTTTCTTTAGAAATACGGTCTCAGCTTTGAGCTAATGTTACATATAAACTTCCTTACATCTAAACTGTGTGTTTTATGGCAGTGTTCTGACTCATGTCCACATTAAAAAAATCAGAACATTCAATGAAAATTATTTATTATTATTATTATTATTATTCAGACTGGAAAGGAGACCGTACAACTCAGTTCATGCAAATAGTCCCAGTGAGTCAGTTATGAAAACCACATCGAATCAGGGTGGCTTTTTGAATGACTAATTACACAAACAAGTTAACATTACAATCACGAGTCCTTAATATAGACAGAGAATATGGAAAGCAGCACTTGGCCTGCAAAGGTTTGAAACACTACCTAACTCAAGACTGCTTTTCAGCCTCTTTGTACATTTTAAGCATTTATTTTTGAATAAATTAAAATGATCGGTTCCTCAAAAAAGAGGAAAAAAAAATCTGTGTTTGTTAAAGACAGATCTTCACCTCAGTTTTATCAATTAGGAAAACTACAACCCAGGATAAAATTTTTGCATAATTTCTTCTTACATTGAAAGCATGATAATGAACCTAGAGGAAAGTCAAAAGGGATATATTCAGGCATTATGGGTTCCTTATTGTTTTTTCCGTACCTTCAAGGCTTCATGTTGTCCGTGTAGTAGTTGTAGTTGTCACTTGGATGTAAACCTTAGTCAGGGAATCTATGCGAACAATTGCATCAGGAACAATTTAAAAAATTACATCCTTAGAAAGGATTGCCTGGCTCAGAAATCTTTACACTCTATTGACTGTGTGCAGGTACACTCCAGCTGGTCTCTTAAGGGCTTGGTGAAAGAAGTGTTCAACAGTTATTGGAAAACCAGAAAGAGATACAGCTAAATAAACCTGGAGCGTCAAATAGGTATAAAAGAGCTCATTCTTACCTTGTTGCTCTAGACTAAAGTGCACAGAAATCTTTCCGTGCAACCCTGAAGCCTCATAAAGAAGCTGCTCATCGGAGCACAAGGACAGCTGGAGCTTGCGGGGAGCAGGAAACACAGCCTTAAATAAGGGCCCACCCTGAAACTTCCAGTCCAAACTATTTACAGCCCACCTCTATGGTTTCATTTTATTTTTACTGTCTGTCTTGTTCTTCTGCATCCCAGAGCAGGTGATAGAGCTGTACTTTGCTGCTTGAATGTGCAGCCTGACAGGGAAGGCAGAGCAGCCTTTGTTTGTGGTCACCGGGGTGAACGCGGATGCCTGACACCCAGCCCGGGGTGCTCACCCAGCTTGGGCAGCCCCCCGAACAAGCCCCTCACTTCACAAGGTCCTCATCGCCGGGCGGAGGACACCAGGGATAACTGTGATTCATCACTGCTTCAGAGAGGAGTTTTACCTTACGTTTTGGACACGAGAATCCAGGGCTTGTGTTGTTTTGCACAGAGGATTGTGTTGTCCAGTGAAACTGCAGATTTTCGCCAAGGGGACACCCCTTCAAACACCACACTCCTATTTCACTGCCTGGTTGACAGGGATGGATGTGTCTGCTCCTCCGAAATAACTAGGGTTGCAACTGATTGCCAAATAGCATTGTTTTTCTGTTAAAGGGGCCTTTAATTGCTAAGTTGTTGATATTACAGAGTTTTCAAGAGCACACATTCATTTTTCACGAGTGTTTCAAAGTGTTAGATGCGTGATTCTCCAGACCAAGGCAGCTTTCTGCAGCTGGGAAGGGTATCCTTAACTATTGGCTGAAAAAGTGAATGCCATCTAAGGCAACTTGGGCTGCCAAAATGAAATCACATGTAATGCAAAAACGTGCTGCTCGGAGCCTGTCAAAACCCATTTGCTGTTTTGGGTGGCATTCAGCTGCCAGCAGTAAGAGTTTGATGGGCCTTTATTTCACACCTTCAAAGAGCTTTAAACAGCTCAAAAGCCTGAGGAAAATATTGGAGGAAGAAAATATAAACAAGTGGGAGTGCAAGTAAGAAAGGAACAAACGCCTGGAGAGTAGGTTTCCCTGAGGGTCTATGGTGGCCAGAGAAGAACAGTGGAAGCGCTTGGAACATATATTTTTTCCAGTCCTCATTACATTCAGCGTTACCCCGTAACTCTTTGTAATAATCAAACTAGGGCAAAATAATTACTGTGGTAGAGCAACTGCATGTGGATTCTGGTGCTGCTGTGACAGATGCTAAAATGACTGTAAGAGTTTAGCACTGATCATCAGTGTTGTCCAGTTATGCCTCTCACTGAATCAGCCACATGTGGAGTCTTTAACTGTACTATATAATTTTCCAACTGCAAGTGACAAGAAAGAAAAACATATATTCCTTTATTATAAGATTATTTTTTTTTTGTAGTGGGCGTTAACTTGGCTTGCAGTTTCACCTTTTTTTTAGTAGGAATTCCCTTTATATAGAGGATTTCTCACGCACCTTTGATGTGCCAGCATGACCTACTTAGCTGAAGAAATGGCCTGCATTTCCCAAATGGAGCTACTTCCCTGTAAAAATTTTCTTTGGTATTTTGTGGTGGGGTTTTGGATGGGTTTTGTTTTGTTTTGTTTTAATTTCTACAACTTTTCATTTTGCCCTTGTTCCTAAATCTCATTTATAAGCAGAATGCTTCCAGCTGACCTAATCATCAAACAGCCATATTTTTCTTTTAGCTATAGCTATCTGGGTCAGGCTCTGTCTAGCCCATACAGGTATTAGAGATAGCACATCCTCTGGTGATCAGAGCCTGTTCTTGGACGCTTTCTTTGCATTACAGAAACTCCAGTGGAGCCAGCAGAAATAGCAGAGATCGGTGTTCGGAGAAAGGGGCTCAGAATCTGCTGTCAAAAGCCATTTTCCATGTATGCTCCTGACCTCCTTCATTCTGTGGAAATACCCACCAGCCTTATGAATCCTAACAAAACCGTCTGAGAAGTGTAGGGGAACGGGAGCTGGGCAACGGAGAGATTAAATAATCTTAGTATTTTGTCCATAGTTCTTTAGGGTTTAACTAAATGGCATGGCCTGACCCCTTCCTACCGGGATTTCTAAACGTCTCTGCTGCAGCCACAGTGCTGAGAACTGCCCAAAAGCTGAGCCCAGGGTAGGAACGGTGGGAGCAGAGTGGGGGCCAGGCTCAGCTGCAGCAGAAATTGGCCCTTCCTCCACAGCGCTGGGGAGGCCCTGGGCATCACGACTTCAGCTAGAGAGAATTCTGGCAGTATATTGGCATACCACTTTCTCTGCATGGAGAGATGCAAAGGTCTCTTTAAAGGATGCCTTGAGCATGAAATGAGACTTCTATCAGCTCTTGGCCAGCTGATGGTCAGTGACACAAGGGAAACCTCAAAGTGAGGGGCAGCAGGAGGCACTAGAAATCACCTGCAATTCACAGGGATTCTGCTGTAGCGGCTGGTCCTCGAGTCACCAGAATTTTGCTCTCTCTCGTAATCTCCTCCCCTTCACAGACAGTTCTTCCCTGGGAAGAATAACCCCAGTGGATGATTATTTGTTTTGAACACAATATGAAGGTGGATTTCCCCAGAGTCTCCTGTGCTGCAGCAAAGACAACCATGTGCCTTAGAACGACTGTCGTCCTGCTACAGGATGGTTCTCATATTGGCCAAGCCTTGGTCATGAAATACACAGCGTGAGCTTTGGCTGGCACTCAGGGATCCATGTTCTATGATATGACATAAAAAGGCCAGTATCAAAGGAATCGAAAAGGAAAGCTCCATCTGTGGAAGTCAGGCGAACCACTTCATACATTGAGCTTTGCTGAGCTAAAAATGATGCTGTCTTCATTATTGTTGCTGCATTGCTGTCTTCAGCAACTGATTCAGCTAGAAGAGCCTTCCTTTCGTGACAGATCTTTCAAATAGTGGAAGATGAGGAAAATGTAATAAAAATAACCCTCCTGTTCTGAGAGTTCCCAGGAGAATTTTTGTGCATTTCCATAGGTAACTCCCCCCTGTGCAGGCCATGCACTTTACAATTGTCTGTCCCAGGGTCACTTGCCTACTGCAGTGACCTTCAAGTGCTCTAGTCACCCATCAAGCTCATACTTGTTGTTAGCAAAATATAAAATTGATTATAAATAACTGAGATAAATAATTTGAAATGGAAATGTAATTGAGATGAGAAGATGAAGAAATTAATATTGAATCTAATGAGATAACTTAAAATGTTTCAAATTAAGATTACTATGGTTCCTTATACTAATTGCCAAAGTTTAAATATGCAACAGGGTTGTAATTTAGGAAGACAATGTTGGCATCCTTGAAACATCTTTTAATGCTTGAATTCTTGTGGCCGTACAGTAACCTCCATAAAAGACCTCTGAGCCTCCACAGCCTCGTTTGGGTGGAAACTGTAGAGTATTGAAAAGATCATTACCAGTGCTGAGTACAGGGGGACGATCGCTGCCCCAGTCCTGCTGGCCACACTACTCCTGATACAGGCCAGGATGCTGTTGGCTGTCTTTTTGGATTATCTTACCCAGTGGAGTGTACGCCCATCTGAGCCACGAGCAGCCAGTTTCTCCAGGAGACAAGGTAGAGGAGGAGCAGACTGACCACAACCCTCGGTGTGCATGACCTCCCTTGCGCAGCACATAGTGAGGCTCTCGATGAGCCGTGGAAGCCAAAAAGATTAAAGCAGGGACAGAGAAAGGCCTCGAGGACAGGCTGTCACACACAGGCAAGTCACAGCCTGGCAGAGGGCAGTTTGCAGCAAGTCAGCCTGAGATCATCCGGCTGCAGACAGCAGATCCCAGCTGCGTTGTCTGCTGGAGGCCACCACTGCTGAGCCCTGCAGAGGTCTGTATCACCCCGCTGGAGCCCCGCAGTAGGGACATGCCCGTGGCTGTGTCCATGCTCTCTCTTCTGCCCTGAGGAGCCATCTGATGGCTGGGCACAGCCTTGCTCTCTGGTGGCGCTGGGCCAGCTTGCCCTGGGGGGAGGTGGCCATGCTGCTGCCTCCGACCAAGCTGAGCCGAGCCGAGCCGAGCTGAGCTGAGCCGAGCCGAGCCGAGCCGAGCCGAGCCTGTCCTCTCCTCTCCTGTCCCTCCTCTCCCGGGCACCTTGCCTACACTCACTCTTGGTGGTCTCCACAACTTGCTGTCTAAAATAGCAATCCTCATTAATGCTAATTAGCACTAATTGGGCATAGAAGCCTTAGGCCTTCAAAAGGGCAATCTGTGCTACCAAGGAATGGATGCGAACACACCTACAAAGCAATGGCTCTGCAACCTGCCACAGCGGGCTTGCAATATGCTGTCCTTTGCATTCCCCAGTTCAGAATACAAATCGTCAATAAATTCTTCCCTGTTTTCCCCAGGGAGCAACTTTTCCCCTCTCCCAGGGGATGCAGGGCTGCTGCTGCTGCTCCTAGGCTGGTCCTTCTGCAGGTGGGTGGTGTCCAGCCCAGCAGAGCCATGGAAACATCCCCTTGGTGGCTTGTACAGCTGGCAGGGACGACGCAATCTGACCCTGATATTGTTGTTTGATTATTTGTTTTGACTTAATTACAGACAGCAGAAGAGATGCCTTGGGGATTTTTCTGTAAAAACAGAAAATGTACGTGCTTTGGCTGACATTGTGAGCTCCTGCTTAAGGAAAATGCGATAGACTTTTTGTGGGAAAATAGGTCCCTTGCATCATAGTTTTGCAATTCATTCCAATGTGATGTTTGGTTCGCATCACTCACAATTCTGACTGAGAGATGCATGCCGTGGTTTTATACACCTTATTCCTTAGCCTTTTACCCTTCTATCCTACCTTGTTAGGAGGAGAGAAATTCCTTTGTGTATTTGAACTACTGTAAAGTTTTTAGTTCACTATGTTTCCTTTTTCCTAACCTAATACTCAAAGGCCCTTTTTTAAAAAAAATAACTTTATTAATTAACAAATTGCTTTGGTAGATTTGATGTAATCTTATTATTTTCACAATTAGCTACTTCGACAATTTGTAGTAAATATCTGCAGTCTAAAATCTTTCTGTAGAAAACGATGGAAAATCACAGCAGCCATCCCAGGCTGGCAGCTATTTCTTTACAAATAGTAATCTTTCCCTGGTACCTTAAGGACTTTTCTAGCTGCCTGAAGAGTTTGGATTACAATAGCTGATATTTTTGTCCTATCTTTCCCTCTGCAGATTCCCAGAGCTACCATGCGCTTTGCCTCTGGGAAGCAGAGGCAAACAAGTGTCTGGTGGAAATCAATAGCTGCTTAACCAAATGTTGTAAAGAAGGCTATTGAGCCCTTCTCCTGGCACTTTATTAAACACTGAAATGTTTATCTTCAGTTCTTATGTGAAAAGCCTCAGAGCCACCCTGGGGGAGCGCGTGGATCCGAGGGTCGCTGCAGCAGCGGGTGGCCAGATGCCACGGGGGCTGCTCTCACCCGCAGCCGGCATAACCCCGGGAACTCAGCAGGGTTCAGCAATGCTCTCCTGAAGAGGGGGAGAGCTCTCATAGGCGCAATGTCACAATAAAACCAGTATATTGCAGGTGAGACAGGTAGGTTCTGCATGACTGAAATGGACGAATGAGTATCCTGGTTTCAGCTGGGATAGAGCTAATTTCCTTTCTAGTAGCTGCTGTGTTTTGGGTTTGGTATGAGAATAATGTGGATAACACATATTGTTTTAGTTGCTGCTAAGCAATGTTTACATTAGTCAAGGACTTTTTCAGGTTCCCATGGAAGTTGTGAGGGAGCACAGATAGGACAGGCTGGCCAAAGGAACATTCCATACATAGACGCCATGCTCAGTGTATAAATGGGGGTTGGCTGCGGGGGGCAGGAATCCATGATCTCTTTTCAGGACGGGCTGGGCCACTGATCATCACTCAAATGACCTACCTGTTGTCAAATAAACCTTGGTCTCACCCTGGGCTAAAGGGCGGTTATCGGGCTTGCCTCTTCTGAATTACCTCCCCACAGGAAATTCTGGATTTGGGACCACAGGGGCCATGATGTCCCATGTGGGATAGAGCAGGGCAGGGATGCTGACGTCCCCACGGTGTGTGGGCATTCTCCACCAGCACTGGAGTACAGCTAGCTTTGAGCTGTGCTGGTAATAATAACAAACAAACAAACAATAATAATAAAGCATTTAGTCCCTGTATAGGCAGTAATGTACATCTAAATGTACAGCCAGCAGTGTGCCCAGGTGGCCAAGAAGGCCAACAGCATTCTGGCTTGTATCAGGAATAGCGTGGCCAGCAGGAGCAGGGAAGTGATCGTGCCTCTGTACTCGGCACTGGTGAGGCCTCACCTCGAGTGCTGTGTTCAGTTCTGGGCCCCTCTGTACAAGAGGGACATTGAAGTGCTGGAGCGTGTCCAGAGGAGAGCTACCAGGCTGGTGAGGGGTCTGGAGACCAGGTCATATGAGGAGAGGCTGAGGGAGCTGGGCATGTTTAGCTTGGGGAAGAGGAGGCTGAGGGGAGACCTCATTGCCCCCTACAACTACCTGAAAGGAGGTTGGAGAGAGGTGGGTGTTGGCCTCTTCTCCCAGGCGAATAATGACAGGACCAGAGGAAATGGTCTGAAGCTGCGGCAGGGGAGGTTTAGATTAGATATTAGGAAGAATGACTTTACTGAAAGAGTGGTCAGGCACTGGAACAGCCTGCCCAGGGAGGTGGTTGAGTCACCATCCCTAGAGGTATTTAAGAAACATGTAGATGTGGCGCTTCAGGGCATGCTCTAGTGTCAGAGATTGTAGGGTTTTATTTGTTTTGTTTTGTTTTGGTTTTTTTTTGTGTGTGTGTATGGTTGGACTCGATGATCTCAAAGGTCCTTCCAACCATGAAGATTCTATGATTCTATGATGATTCTATGATCTCCTTTTACATTTTAAATGTTACAATCATTCACAAATGCAACAGCCTGTAGGTGGATCCCACTCTTGAGTTTAATTCAGATTTTTTTTAAAATTGTGCCTAATAGAAATAATACCAAAGACTTTAATTTTGAAGTGAAAAAAGCAATTAATCTTTTACTAAACCATATGATGTTTCCAAAGCTTAAAAAATGCATTTAAAATTTTGTTCATTGCCATGTTTAATCCTAAATTTCAAAGAAAGTAATATCATGACGCACACCTGCTTGTAACATCTAGCATTATTCACAGAAAGACTAATCAACAGATTTGATGTAAAAGATGAATTACCGTCCTCTCGGGAGACAGTTTGTTTACTAAACAATCAGCCATATGCAAATTATTGACATAACGTGCCATGTTTAATGGCTGCTTGAGGGAGTGTAAGTGTTTATTTATGTTTCCATACAATTACCTCAGCTAAGCACTTTGCTTTTTAGGGAAGAGTTGGAAGTTGGAAGTTGTTAAACTTTCTCTTTTGTCCAATGCACTGTAGGGAGAAAGTTTCTGTGAAAGGAAACAGACCTGCCTTGTGTCTTGGCTTTTAGGGAAAAGCCACCGCAAACCTTTTTTACCCTGTTTGCAATGAGCTTTATGCTGTACAGATGCTGTGTAAAAGTCTGTGCATGAGATTGCAGCTGGGGGGCTCCGCTCGGTAAGTGCAAGGGGTTTGCCAGTGTTGAGGGGTCCTGGGGCGTGGGTTTTCTATGCAAACCAAACGGGCGTAAGCCGATGAAGTGAAGGAGGGTGAACCGGTGTGCACGGGCAGAGGGGTGGTTCTTTTTCTCCAACACCCAGCCTAAGTGGGTGACTGCACGATTACCAGCTGCTGAAGGCGTTGTGGGTGCCTGGCAGCAGTGGTCCTGCTGACTGCGGTGTGCAGATGTGACCCGCAGAGACCTGTCAGCCTTGTGGGCTCTGCTGCTGTGCTGCCAGGGCTTACGGCAGGGAGCGTGGTGGGGACGGTGGCTGCCAGCGCGCGGAGGAGCCCGATGCCATCCTGAGCACGAGGGTGACCTGCAGGGCAGAGCCTGTGGCAGCTCTGCGGGAGCCGCTACGACCATCAGGGCTCCATGCTGGCGCCAAGCACCCAGTGCCACCCTTCAACCCCGCCACAAAGAAGGGGTTCCCTGGGCTTTACTGAGGTTCCAGTGCCCTGGAGGTATTTTCCAAACTGAAGATGGAGTGCCAGCTTTAATGAATACTAATAAAGCTTTCCTTCATGGCTACTCCTTTGCTGAACCCATTTGGGTTTTACTTCCCCATATTACATTGGCCTGTTTTGACCCACTTTTTTGCCTTTCTCCTGGCTGGGTTTCCTCCTACTTGTCTTTGTCTTGCAGAAACTCATATAAATAACCCCAGGTCAGTCACCTCAGTGAATTTCAATAGCTCTAGAGAAACCAGTAGCCAGGTTTTCAAGGAGGTGTTTGTGGAAAGAGGTTTTCATGTGTAAGGGCCAAATTCTTTTGATCGTAAACCACAATTCATAATGAGTGGAACAAGATGCATTTCATGAAGTTTCCAAAGGAAAAAGAAAACCAGTGCTATCTGTCTTAGGGTGCCTAATCATACACTGAAATTGCGATTGTCCTACAACACAAGGATTAGACACAGCAAACATCTTTGAGGGCAACATGCAAGAAATCTTTATTAAGCCGCGGCAAATAGGAACAAAGTCCAGAAAATCCAGCCTGTCAGCAGACAACCTTGCAGAGAAGTATAAAGTCAACAGAGACTTTTTATAAATATTTGTCTCCCTCCCAATTTTAGCCTTCTGTACAATTAATTTAAAATTTAATTTCACATGAAAAGATAGCTCACGAGATAAAGATGGCCAAGAACTAATTCCCCATAGCAGTGTGGGACTATATAGTAGAATAACAGCTCATTTTAAAATAACAGATACATAATTTGATGCATTATTCACTTGTCTTTATCTGTAGTTTATTGTGTTACAAATCATCGTATCATTCTGTTTTAGGTCATTACACAAATATTTGATTGTACTTTCTGGCCTCCCGGGGGGAACAAAAACCACAAACCAAACACATTGTTTGCATTTTAATGTCAGTTTTTCTCCCGTGAAAGATTTTATATAGCAATTCATTAAAAATTAATTGTGAGGGCCTGTGTGCCAGTGCTGGCAAAGGCTGTTGGAGGACATGGGAGGCAGAGGCTCAGGTTCTTGGCCAGGCAACACAGGACAGGGAGAACCAATGGGCTCACGTACCCTAAGGCATTCTCAGGTGAGGGTCTGAGGGTCTGAGCCCTGGATTTGGCACCATGAACTCCAAGCATCGTGTCCTGTGGCTGTGCTGCTCCCGAAAAGCTGCGTGAAAGGCACGATGCGTGGGGGAGTGAAAAGGAGGAGCAGATCAGAGGAGAGGACCCGCCGCCTACGAGAGCTTGGGCCGTTCATGTGCCGGACACCAGGATGCGGCTGGGCTTTCCCAGGGCTCAGAGGTTTGATTAGAGCTTGTCACAGCAGGAGGGCTCCTGACCGGGAGCAGTTTTCCTGCTGAGGCCAGTTAAGGTGCCAAACGGAGGTATGTGAAATGGCAATATTGTGTGTGATCCACCTACAAAGCCATCATCGACAGCGCAAAATTGTGAGACCTCCGTGTACCAACTACAAATGTCTCTACTGAACTATCCAGCTGCTTCTCCTCTGCCCATGCTAGTAAGGCAGCGTATGAAATCCAGTGCCGCTTATTTGGAATTTGCATTGATTATCTGTAGTGGAACAAATTTCACCCCGACTCATGTAAGAAAGACCATTGCACATCTCTTTCCATTGCTCAGTTTTTGGCTAATCTGCTAGTAGTTCCTTATTTCGTTTCCTCTTTCAGTCTGGAGCTGCGACACTGAATGCTGATGAGATAATATTTGCACTAAATGCTGGTGTTCATTTTGGATAATTAATTTGGGTTGCTAACCTTACTTAAAAGCACATGTTACAGCTGCCTTATTTAGGAAACATGACTGGAATGGGTTTTTTAAAAACCTCTGTGTCCTTGCATAGTATGCCTTTACTCAAATTAACTCCTAGAATATTTAAGCTCTGAAAAACAGTCTGTGATTGTATCAGTGCAGGAGCATACCTTTCACTGCTTTGCATGATAGTAATTATGATTAAAAATGGGTAGTTTTGATCCTCTCCTCTAATAACTTTTAATTGCTTCCCAGCCAGTAGTTGTTAATATTTCAGATACGTTTATTCTCCCAATATGACCCACCTTTGGGGGACATCCTGGTACTCACTTAGTGGATACTGACAACTCTATGCCGTCAAAACATCCTGAAGTGGAAACCATCCTGAAGTGAGGTGGCAGGAGCCTCAGCACCCCTTTGGGGTGGTGACGATGCCAGCGCTGCTGCGGTGTCTCCAGCAGCTTGGAGGGGACCGCCATGCCTTTGCTTCTCACTGCAGCGAGGAGATGCTGCTTGGGCAGCCATTGCCGTGCGAGCTCAGGCTTTTGGGAAAGGACGGCTCGGGATGGGATGCTCCTGGAGCAGTGCTGGCCCCGCTGTGGGCTGGGAGCGACCATGGCCTCAGGAGCTCTCTGGGGCTGCCACCCCACGGGGATTGCGGCATTAGGCCCAGGCAGACAGCCTGCTCTCCTGTGGGGACCGAGGCTGTGGTCCTGTCCCTGGCTACCTGTAATGACCACCCAGGAGCACCCTCGGTCACCTGCATGGTGCTGGTGTCTCAGGAGCTGTGGTACGGTTTAGCCTCATCCATGGAAAAGAATTCACTTTATCATCTATTGTCAGGCTAGCAAACACTGCACCAAGTCATTAAATAAAACACATCTGACCCACTTAAGGAAATACATTGGTTCATTTCTGAGCTCACGTGCGTGGATAGGTTATGTCCCTCTGAAACCAGGGGCTGGATTGTGAAGACAAAGCTGAAATGCCACCACACCGTGTTCTAGCACACCCTGAGGGCTTGCGGCCCCGCGGACACTACACCAACGTGGCAAAGTGTCTGACCGCAGGGTCAGAATGCCTCCCTGCCAAATAACTCAAGTGGTCAATGCCAACAAGTGTCGTACCACACTATGTAATAAAAGCTGACTCCTGGAATGGACGTAGGGAATTAATCTGGGACTGACCAGGTGGTTGTTTCAGACAAGTAAAATTACAGCCAGCCATTGTCCTCATGTCCTTACATGAGATAGATTGACTCAGTATTCATTTCATCAAAAGGTAAGTTTAGCCCTCAAAAAATAGAAACCCATGAAACTTTTGTAAAGGTAACTGAATAAACCAAGACGGTATTTCCTCCTTGGAAAAATAATAGCAGAAATCAAGTTATAGAAAACCCTGTGATGAAATTTCTATAGCTTCAATTTTTAAAATTGTCACAGCCACTATGCTCACACAATTTACTCTGCTCCAATGAGCAGGGTGTTATTTCCTGTTCATTATTACACTGCAGAGATTTAGCACCAATTTGTCTTTAGTAGACTGCGACGCTTTCAGATATGTATTGACAATGCAAAAGGCCTGGCAAGTGTGGGGTTTTCATATGCTTTCTAGTCTATGATGTATAATGTATTTATGTCCTATTAAGAAAAAAAATCAAGAACCTTCCTCACACCCCCTTCTATTTCTGTCTACTTTTTTGTAGACTATACATAATTTAAAATGAGAAAGTTAGAGGGAGAGAGAGATCTTGAGATAGATACTGAGACAGAAAGAGAGTAACAGAAGGGAACATGAGGAGGTTTCCTGAATTTTTCTTAACAATATACAAAAAGCAAAATGTTCATTATATATATTTACATGCATATGCAATGAACACTACAGGTATATATTACGTATTATGTAATATTCTGTTATATATTTTCCTTGCACATATATAAAATATATACTCTTTGTATACATATTTTTGGATTAAGAACCATCAGTCAGAGGTATTTTAACTGTAAAGGAAAGATAAAGGCAATCACATTGCATAATGTAGTTAGCAATGGCCTAGTAAACCAGTCTTTATTCCCAGCGTTCTTTCTTTGCATGCCTGGAAAACACACTTTATTTAACATTTAAAAGGCAGGACATTTATGACAAATGGCATTAATCTCAAGCTGCTTAAAATGCAATTTCAGTGGCACAGCTTAACATTTGCAGCATCACAAGTGACAAACTTTCATATGCTATTAATTCCTTAACATTCTCTACCCCATGGATGTTGGCAATATTGATTTATGGAAACCATTCGGAAGACTTTTAAATTTAATGGTGGAAAGGGGATTCAGTGGGTCTGGGAAACAACTTTAAAGATTCCAAACTGTGCAATAAATTAGAAAAATATGCACTGTAAAAAGGGTATAACCCTTCCTTCTTTATTGGCTCAGAAACTTTTTAACTTTTCTGGATGAAAATCACTAAAGTTTACCGTAATTTACTGTATGACGTAACAGCAATAGCCTTCTGCCTCTCTAGAGACAGGGCATGTACAGAGAAAAAGCTCTGTAGATACAGTCTGAGAACCTCTACAGGATGCATTTTCAAATAATGCCAATGGTTTCCCACATCCATCCCAAATATTCAGGATGACCGACATATAGTCAGAGGCAAAAACTGCAGATGAAAAGTTTAAAGTAAACTTGTGTGAGACAATAGCAAAAAGTCTGTCTGTCCTCAACTGTGTAGGGTAAACCCAGTGCCATTAGTGGGAAAATGCAAGAAATACCTTAAAAGAATACATAGTGGTTTTTTCGGAGGTCCTTTTTGTCCGTAGAAGACTATTTGAGGTAAGATCCATACCTGTACAGAGGTGGTGGAACAATGAGCAGGGAAAACTGACAATAACCATAAAATTGTTACCAAAACTTTTTTCAGCTGTTACCAGAAAGTGTGAAGGTTGGTTCCTGCATGTTCATAGACTTTTTTCTCTCTGACTGGCTTACGTTTTTCCAGACTGCCTTACTGTTCTGTATTTTAGCCTTAGAGCCTTGTTCTGAGCTCAGAGGTATTGTTCCACTGCAAAGGAACAAAAATCCCCTCTCATCTTGATGTGCAAGTAAGTCCATGTATCTTCTTTAACTTTTTTTTTTTTTAATTGTTTGGTTGAAGGGAACTATTAGATGTGCTGTAGATGTGGTTTGGTTTTTTTTGTTTGTTTGTTTGTTTTTTTTTCACAAAAGCAATGGTAAACAATGTTTTAAAAACATATAGGGATGAAGAAGGAAGTCAACTTGAAAACAACCACAGGTATCTCCTGGTAGGAACTGTAGTGTCTGGAACTGTCAGACATTGGAGTGAATGTACAAAGATGCCCTAAAAACTGAGCCAAGGGCAAAGGAACTCCCCTGCGTCAGTGGGGACAAAAAGACTCTCATGAAAACCGATGGCAAAGTGTCCTCCTGACCTGGGTGCCAGGAGACACTCAAAACCCGCCTGGACGCGTTCCTGTGCAACCTGCTCTAGGTGACCCTGCTCTGGCAGGGGGGTTGGACTAGATGATCTCCAGAGGTCCCTTCCAACCCTACGATTCTGTGATTCTATGCCATCCTGTGTCAGTAACTGAGAAACTAAGGAAGAGATGTGAGTTACTGTTGGAGGGGGGGGAAGGCTGAGTCAGCAGCAAGGAATGACCCAGACATCTGTATTTCGAGCTTCTCCTGTCTTGAAAAGAAGGTTCCCACATCTGAGTACGAACTACAAGTGTGTGGAGATGAGCTGTAAATCACAAACCACCTCAAAGTGCCAAAGGCACTATTCCTGAGAGCTGTTTCAAACAGAGCAATAAATTTCACCCCACTGATTTTATTCAATGCCCAGGGTTTTTACTGAAATCACTACATAATACCTGAATTAGTTACTGATCATACTTCAATCCCTGGGCTGCAGCACCTTCCTGAGGACTCTGCGGGTGCAGCATCCCCAGCAGAGCTCCCTCCCAGGGCAGATGCTGGGGGCTGTGCATCCCACCCTGGTAACTCTCCTGCTGCCCAGGTGCTCCTCGCCAGCAAACCTGCTGCTTTGCGCTGCAGGCAAACAACTCCAGCCTCTGCTCTGGGCTTTGGGTCTCCGATAATTCACTCCAGGGGATTCACACAAACTTACAGCCTGCATAGCTGGCACCGTGCCTTCCTGTTTTAACAAAATACGGTCAAAGTCAAAGCTAAATATATTATTTCACTTACGGGGACAGTTATATTGGCACTTTTACATGACAGTTTGACTGCCGTCTCAGGAAGCGTCATTTTAACATAATATAATTGCTACTCGAGTAATATAAGATGGTTGCAAATACATATTATGTAATCACAGAAAAGCATTAATAAAGTGGCTTTATCCAGCCTTTTGAGGGATTTCTTTTTCAGGCAGTGCAGGCTCACCAGAGCTAAGCTAATTAAATGTCAACTTTAATATGGAAAATATTTTTTAATCAGTTGCTTTGATACCAGTAAACACTATGATGGATTTTCTTTTTTACCCTAAAGAAAAATTAGGTATCAAACTAATTAGCTAGTCAGAGATACGAAGCTCTTGTACCAGTATTTGTGGTTTGGCTAACATTTTACGAACCTGGATGTGTATAGATAGCTTCTAGAGCCTTTACTTGTTATATTTCTCATCATTCTCTTCACCTTCCCAAGGAAAAGTAGATAATTACACTGTTTAATTGAAAAAGCAGGATGGGACTGAAATAGGGAAAACGGCTGATTTATGTAACATTCAGGTAGATATTTTCAACACATAAAGTGTAACACCTGCTTCACAGAGCACAGAAACAGCAAACCCCACATAATGAGACTAATTGCTCGCAGTTAAAGTTTGGGAGTTACTGATCACTTCTTCCATAAATGACAGACGGAACTTTTCAAATTCGGAATCTACCTGTTCATATCTGCCTTGTATGTCCCCAAGTATGCCACCACACTTTGCATGTCAAGGTGTGCCCACCTGTATGTAGACCGTGCTATTGGTGACTCTGGTCTCTCACGTCAACCTAAACCTTCACATGAATATCACCACATTCAGATTTGGGAAAGAGCTTGATCTACTCATGGGCATGAGAAATTAGGTAAGAATTTCACTGATTCACAGTGACAGCAGGAATACATTAATATCACTGTCTCTGTGCACAGCTATAGGTGCGTGTATAAACACACACAGGCATGCACATAGACAGACAGACAGACAGACACACACGCACATGCTTCCTCTGCAAGAGCAATCTAACCAAGCATCCAGCTTTAACAGGCCACCCTCAATCTGCAGAATATATATATATAAAAAAAATATGTCTGGTGTCATAATACTCTGATCTTGTACGGAGAATATTTGAAGAACAAGGATGACGCTCTCGATGGCTACAGGGACAGGTGAGGAAGGGGGGGTGGTGGCGTTGCTCTCTGCATCAAGAAATGGATGGAGTGGGAAAAGCTACCTCTGAAGAACAGCCACAAGCAGGTTGCTGTCACCCTTTGAGCTTTGATTTACAAAAAGCTGAGTGCCTTAAAAATCTCATCCAGTCTTGGCAACTGCGCTCTGTAGTTTGCGCTGTGGCCAAACAGCCTTGCAACTTTACTGTCTGTCTGCAGTGAGGGATGCTGACCAGAGAAACCATGTGAGACCAGAGAAACCATGTGAGATGATCCTGCCCAGGCCATGCATGGGGCAGCCTTGGTGCCTGACATATGCCGGGAGGCAGGACCTGCTGCCTCCCTTTGCAGGTGGGACACTCGCTAGCTGATTTGCCCAGAGCCTCAAAGAAAACCTACACCAGGCAGAAAATTTAAGTATATTGCCAGTGTCAGACGATTGGCCTGACCCCACCATCAGACTGTCAAAACTTTATTTCTAGTAGGCTTGGTCAGGAAAAATGTTTTGGCTCATGGCTTTTGCTTAAAGCAGAGTAGGCTGACATTAGCAACCAAGGGTCAGAGCATCACATCAGGCTCCTCAGCCTCAACCAGGAGCTGCTGCTGGGCAGCGTTTGTGCCTGTGGGACTGCGGGCACTGCGTTAGTGCTGGAAGATGTCCTGGTCACCCTGGTGATGGTTGGGAGCATGATAGGAAAAACAAGATGCCTGGCTTTGGAGGTTTACCCTGTTTTCACTGCAGGTACGTACCTACTGCATCCTGGCCTTTTGCCTGCTAGGAAGGCTATTTTTAGATACTGTACATTGGCTGAATATGGCATATTTAAAAAAAAAATAATCTTAAGAGGTGAACCATTTTTTTTAAGGTAGTGATATTCAATATCTTCTGATAATCCTTTATTTCATGCCACAAAAGCTATGTTTTCAGCTGAGATTAAGCATTGCAATGCTTGCTTGTTTGCAGTGCCTTATTTTGAAAATGGTAAAAGAGGTAGAAGTTCTGGACTTTCACAACCACCCTGGTGCCATGAGGCAGTCAGGTGCCACACTGGAAATGGAAGAACAGTTCAAGGGTTCAGCATGCAGAGATGACTCCCTACCCACCACGGCTGAACCTGTTGCAGGATGAGAAAAGCCCATTTGGCCTAAAGCTGGACACAGGCTGGGAGATCCCCTGCACACAGTGCTCCTATCCTGCATCCTCTTCAGAGGCTGATGGTATCCCCCGTTTCATGGAAAACCATTTTTTCCATCATCAGGACTGCTTACCCTGGCTGGGACCAGTTCTGACTCTTCTGCACCTGCCCAGAGGCACAAGCTGGCCTTGAACAGCCTGCCCCAGCGCCGCCATGACAGGCCTAAAGGCCACAGCACTGGGCCTGAAGGGTCTTGGGCCCGAACGAGCCTCAGTGAGCACACTTCATTCTGCTGGTTTTGCCCCCAGAGGGGCTGTTTTTAATGTGACTTGCCCTGTGTGCACAGCTGGAGCCTTGCCGTGGGCACACCGGGTGCTGCCTCAGGACCTGCCGTGGAAGCCCCAGCACTGCTTTCCGAGGCCGCGGAGCAGCCGGAGGGGTTGAGCGGCCTGGGGGCTGGCGTGGCTGGAAGGTGCCACCGAGCTGTCCTCTTCCATGTGCTTTATTAATGAGTTTCACCATCCCACCTAACCTGGGACTGATTAAGGAGCAGCTGCCATTTGAGTGAGACCAAGTGCTTGGCTAAGGTGGGTATGTTTATTTGGATTTATAGGTGCTGGGAGTGTATCAATATAATGTGGAATGGGCCATGCAGCGTAATCCAGGTGTCTGGGAACAATATTACTGAGTGAAAGATAATAGCGTGGGTAAGGTTTGGGAACTAGCAACACAAATTACTTCTGCAAAGTTTGCCATTTTCGCCAGCTTTATTCTACTCTTTCAGCACCTCACATAAATCTCATTGAAATGTGATAGACAGCTAGGGGATCAGATGACATTACGTGAAGATGATACAAACCACAGAGAGAATAAATGTTTTTCTAGCTATCTTTCTGTCAATGGCCTTGGGAAAGATCAAGTGCAGATAAATAACATTCAGCTCAGCCAGGCCGCTGACTGCATCACCACTTCTATCAGAGGAATATGAATTCCAGGAGATAATGCAGTTTGGGATAACCTCATTTGATGCACTGTGATATTGAGGTGGATGGGTTATTAACAGGAGCAGGATCCAGCCTGGTTCCTCTGAAATCGACCAATTCCACCTGTTGGGGAATTGCTGCTGGCCATCATGCTTTTGAAGCTACCAGTCCTTGGAGAAAAGTGCTCTGCTGCTGAGCCTGGAGGTGCCTGTGGTTGCTGACTGATCCCTTATGTGTGGGGTCTGGGGTCCAAACGGCTCAGAGACGACTCCAGGTTTCCATCCAGTGTCTCACAGATGGACCTTTCCTACTGTCACCATTGGGGATGTGGTGGTCAGAGAGTTGGTGTAGTCTCCACCAGCACGCCAGGTAGACATCACTATTATCAATATATTGTTTGTCAATATGTTTCTGTCCTCCAGAAATTTCATTATTTTCCATTATTGTATGGCCAGGGAGAGGGGGCAGTCAACCATGTAATGGCTACTGGACCAGTATAGGTATCTACTGAGAAAGGGACGTAGGGTTGCGTCTTAGCCTTGGTATGTGATATCAGAGTGGGGTCTCACATTGCAAAAAAGGACTTTCTTTTTTTCCCAGGCAAAAAAAAAAAGAAATCATTATTAAAGCATATTTTGGGTATAGATTTTTTAAAGAAGGACAATCAGGATTTAATTCAATTAAAATAGCTGCAAGAGTGCAGAGAAATATTGGCATAATGACTTAATAGCAGAACAGAGATATGAATAGGGTAAATTCCCAGAGGACAAAAAAAAAAGGCAGTAGTACTGGTACTCCTGATCTTTCCCTTAAAATGTTGAATTTAAATGACTTTTACAACAACTTCTTTCAGGAGTTATTTGAAACTCGGTTTCTGCTTACTGCATCTCTCTCCGTAACCCCCTGCTCCTCAGTGGTAAGGAAGCAGAGTGGAGTGGCACAAACGCTGCCAGGAAGTGTCCTGACCCATGCGGGAACCTCATGGGGAGGTTTCCAGCATGACCAGCAGCAGCAGCCCTGTTAATCCCCGTCACCTCAGTGTGCTGCGCTTGCTGTGAACTACGTGAGGTGCAGGGGTGGCCAAACCTTGATGAGTACCTGTTCCTGGGCAGGCCCCAGCAGCTCTTGGCATCTTACAGGAGTAGCACAGAATTGCTTTCAGCAGCAGGTGAAGCTGTAGAAAAGCGGTGACTCCATCGAGTACTGCCAGCCTCTGCTGCCCTGGTGTGTGCTCTAACTGCAGAGAAACATCATCCTGTGAGTGTCATGTACAGAGATAAACCACCATCCAGCCATGGATGAACTCTATACAACTTCATCCACATTGTCACTTTAATTTGGAGGCAACTAAAATCTGTAGGTGTGCAACATTTCTACTAGTACAGACCTCCCGGAGCCTTGATTTCTGCACTACATTTTCCAGACAGGTGAGCCCCAGGGAGCCCTTTACAATGCAAAATATTAATCTGACTGTTCTCTTAGGAATTTGTAATTGTCAAGGAAGGATTTAGATATAAAATACTTCTGTAACAAAAAGCCTATTTTAAGGTCAAGAATGTATGTCACATGCAAAACAAAAACGCAAGTTAAAAGTGAACACACTTTTACTTTTGGATGCTCCATTCATGTTTATAATTCATGTTTTTCAGGAAATGATTCAGTACTCACAAGTTTTCTGAATAAGACTTTCATACAAATACATTCTCTTTGAACATATTGCTCATTTTTAAAAGTTACTCCAGTAATGCAATCTAGTCAAGTGGACTACAGTTCAAAGAGTTCAAAAATTAAAAAAAACACAAAACCACCAAACAAACCAACCAAAAAAAAAACCCCACCACCAAGTGCTCAAAGATATGCTTTGAATTTTAACTTGCACTACTCACCTTTTTGTGGAATATATTCTTTTGTGGTGACACTATCTTCTTGTTTCCAAGTCTCTAGCATTGACCTGCTGCTTGCAAGAAGAAAAAAAAATCAATTGTGAAAATCAATAAAGGATAGTCCTGCTCCTCGAAGAGCTAGAGCAGAATGTAAAGTTAAACCGAAGAGCTAGAATTGCTTTCATAGGCTCCAAATTTTCAGATATATCTTCTGAACCTTGAATTCTAAGAGCTTGCTATTTGCTCTCGTCTCACATCCCTCCAAATTCATCATCGGCTCCTCAGGATAAACAAAAATTTATTTAATTTATATACTGTCAAAGTGAAAATGAAAGTAAGACGGTGTGATGTGAGAGTCGGGGTCTGCTTGCGGTGGGTAGACCCTGCAGCACCAGGGTACTGATGGGCGCAAAAGGTTTGGTGGCACTTGGTGCTGCTCTGGTTACCGGAGCATAGCTGGGACCCACTTTATCAGAGACTTGTCTGGGCTCATTACAAGAGCCCTGTAGTCTTCACCACCATCTCTTTCAAATTCAAAACAAAAGTATTTGATTTGGAGTTGGCTCTGGGATCATCTTTCTGCCCTTGTTCAGACATAAAAATAACCATTAAAAGTAGGTTTTAACTGAGACACACAAGGAATATTTCCTTAACAAGATTTTTTAACTGCATGATTTCTTTAAAAACCGTGTTCCTTGAGTGAAAAAGAATGTGTAAAGTATAATTAAGGCTGGTTCAGCTTCTTACTAAAGTTTGGATGGCCTGTATAACTTAATGACACGGCAAGCATATTTACCTGACTTTTGAAAATTGTAGACAGCTGAAAAGTTGTGTCCTAATTTACATGAATGTGAGTTTATGCCATGTATGAAGTTCAATAAATTAGATAACTGTTTCTCCCATGGCATGGGTTAATTACACAAACTAAAAGCAGTCGTTACTTTGTTAACAAGAGATCACTCCAGAGGTATGTCACAAATTCAGTAGCAGAATTTGCAGTTTGAATAGCATCTAGAGAGGAATCAGCTACAGGAAAAAGTCAAAAGAAAATTATGAGTAAAAACCAATTTTTGTCATCTATTAAACCAGTTCAGATAAAGAACAAATGGACTGTTTTGCAGATGAAGTAGTGGTTGGGGCTGTCCCCATCCCACCCCTTGGTTTGTCGATGTTCTTATCTTTAAGAGCTGAAATGGTGTGTGTGCTCTGCTGCTTTATGCAGCATAACATCTTCTCACTCATCTCCTCGCTCTGAACCCGGGGGAGCCACTGGCAATTAAATTGTGCACGTGGAAAAGTATTGGTATGCTCCTGTGCCTATTACTAATCCTTATTTTCAGTCCTAGTAACAATGGTTTGTGTATCCGTAACAGCACATGCAGCCATTGCAGTGCCTTGCCCCAGCACTCATCCTGGGCAGTGGGATGCTCCATGCCGCTCTGGATGGCCTGACGGCCCCCGGGGGTCCTGTGCCCGCAGCCCCTGCAGCCTGGAGCTGAGCCCGCAGCAGGTGACGGCCTGTGGTGTGCAGAGGGATGGCACTCCTGAGCTGTGGTTTATAATGCCTGTGTCAGGAAAGAGTCATCTGGGTATGGAAAGAAATAAGTCGAGGAGCTCCTTGAGTAATTTTGGAGTTGCCCAGATTTGAAAAATATGGCTGTAAAAAGCAAAGTCAGAATCTCTCTCAATACATGAGAAAAAGTGGATTTTAAATCCTCTCTGCCAGTCAGATCTGGTCCCTAAATCTCTCCTGATCCCACTGCCATGATTAGCCTAGCAGCTTGCCCATTTTAATTTCATTGGCATTTGTAGTAAACAGGCTTCAGGACTGTCTCCTTCTGCTTCTCTTTTAAAGCAGTTTTCCTTAGCCTCCGTGAGAAGAAGGAGGAGGAGGAGCAGAGGAGGAGAAGGAGAAGGAAGAGGAGGAGGAGGAGCAGAGGAGGAGAAGGAGAAGGAAGAGGAGAAGGAGGAAGGCTTCTCCTACATGCCAGAGCCTTTCACAGGACTTTCAGACTGTGATTTCCCCCTGATCCAGGTGAGCATCTAAAGCTGCAGTGCCTCAGCATACGGGGACACCTCTCTGGGCACAGGTGAGGCTCACAGAGGGAGTTCCTGAAATTCATGAAATTTCTGCGAAAATTTTTGGAACTTTGTGCTAAGAGTGTGCGAGCTGAATTCCTACTCAACCAAACGTGCACCTTAAAGCTTCATCATGGACTCCAAAGAAGTTTATAACAGCACAATTGTCTGCAGGACTGTTTTCAGTGGTGTTTAGCTGGGGAGAGGCCAGTGTCAGAGGACATCTCACTATAGTGGAGTAAGTGCTTTCAGACGGGGACAAATAAAATGCCTTATGATTAGACAGCAAAAATGGTATTGAAAATTCATTGTCAAATATCTGCAGTCCTTAGAAGACAAAAAACACGTATTTGTATGGCCTTTATGGAGCAATGGCCTTAATTGCAAAGTGAGAAACACATTACAAGAAGTCCAATGAAGATTATTTCATGGTCTATATTTTACATTATAGCTAGTGAATGACTGAATGACCCCAGCCAGAGGTCAGACATTTAACTGTGCTGATTTTTGTTAAGCTGCTGACCCAGAGATGTGTGCACATCGCACAGAGATTTTTGACTCTGATGGGCTAATAATAAGAATTTCAGTTGTATGCTGAAAGCTTATTAACCGTAAACAACTGAGGAAAATGTACTAGTTGATCATAGGTCAATTATGAGAGACTAGTCTGATGGAGCCACAAAAGCAGACGTGATGTTACACTGTGTCAGGAAAAGCTTTTTCCAGAAATAGACCTGGAAACTAATGCCATTGCAGAAAGTCCAGGGAGTGATGTATCTAAATTCCCCAAAAGGATGCAGGTGCTTAATTTACATACACATACACATAAACACACACACATAAACACACACACATGTATTTTGCAAGAGAATATTAACAGAGGAGAGGCAAGAAATGCAAACCACACAAAAATTATTTAGGCCAATAAAGACCAGAGGTGCCTGTGATGATCTTCAAAGGGTACAAAAAGATGCTGGAGTGAATGGGTAACAAGATGACAGGCAAAATTCAATTTTGACAAATGCAAAGTAATGTGCACAGAGGAATTAATCTGAAAAATTTATACTCCTGGCTAGGTTCTAAATTAACTGTAATAACCCAGAAAAAAAGTTCTCTGCATCACTGGGGAAGCTCAAAGACTCAACATGTAGCCGCTTTCTAAAGAGCAAGCATCATTAGAATGCAGAGGCAACAGGATAAAATAACACTGGAAGTATTGGAAAGCTGTCATAAATCAGAGTTACATCCTCACCTGAAATAACGTATTCAGTTCAGGTCACTGTGTCTCAAAAAGGACATAGATGAAACAGCTGGATTCACAGACAAGTTCTGGAAATGACTAAATGCTTGGAGAGAATTCTACAGGGTCTGCAGGGCTGGGATGACTTGGATTTATTTTCAGATGAGATGATTAAGTTGGAGACCTGATAAATATAAGAAGTAATGAGCAGTGTTGTGAAATCAAATTGTAGGTTTCTGAAGACCTTTTATCATGCAACAGAAAAGAGGAGGTCAGTCACTGAACAAAGGCGGGAGCACTTTTAAGAAAACACACCAAGTGGAATACTTTTTCACACTATTAACTTGTGAGACTCATTGCTGAGAGTTATCAATAAAGTCAAAACCTTCGCATCAGCGATGGGAGATCAGACATTTATGGGGATAATAGGAACTTCCAGACCTAGTCCAATGAAGATTAAAAAACCAGCAAAAGAAGTGCCAACAAATAAAGGTCTTCACGCACCAAGGCTTGAGCTGGGATCCAATCAGTGTTTTGAGGCACCTGCAGCATTCGCCGCTTCTGAAGGTGCAGCATTCTGAGGGGGAGAGGACAGTCCCTGGAAGTGCCCCGCTCTGCACAAGGTGACAGGAACGACCTCAGGAAAGCCGAAATGTTGAAAGTCTTCCAGGGGCAATCTTCTTAACGTGGGAAATTCTTGGGTTTTTTTCAAGCTTCAGATCACAACCAATAATGACAATTTGAAAGCATGCTGAGAATTCCCCTTTAGGTAAAAAGTCTAACAACATCTTAATTTGACTTTTGTGTAAACTAGAGTAGTCTCAAAAAATTATTCTGAAGATCATTTCTTCATTTCCTTTAATGTATTTCATTGCATATTTACTTTAAAAGTAATTAATTACAGTACAACATAGAATGATTGCCACGAGTAGTGCCTGTCATCACCACAACCCCTGTAGAAGGGACCGCCAGTTGGTGGGAGTATTGGTTTCATCAGACTGTAGCAGGGAATGGAAATCTCAGAAAGAAGATCTATTGTCTGAAGTGTTTCCCTGTACAGAAACACTCAGACTGGCATTTAAATGTAAAAATACACCTGGTGCCTTGTGTGGGAACTGGTGAGGCGTAAAAGGACAGTGTCAGAAAGAATACTTGCTCTCCTTTGTACACAGGTTATAGACTCAGCACTATCAAAATGGAAATCATCAGCTTCATCTTGTCATCTTCCATGATTGATATTGTGCTTCAGAGTAACAAAGCTTTATTCTTTCTTTCTTACTCCCCCCCTCCTCCCCATCCTTAAATGTCCTAATTAAAGCCCCATAGTCCAAATTCCAGCTTCCTTAGCTGTCAGGTTGCGATGCAGCCCTGTGTATGTCTGACCAAAGAGGCTTCCATCTGGAATGATACTGAGGAAATACTCATCCCTGGATTGTATTGCCACAAGAGTGCTCCTGTGTGAGATTGTTCATTTTTCCCTGTGGGAAGTACCTTTTTTGCCCCTAGTCCCAGTGGAGGACAATGAAGTGGTCACTGGTGCGTCTCTGCCTCTCCTTACACTCTCCGATCTCTCTGCTATGGCACAGAGGAGAAGGCAGGACTGTGTGGGCTGAGATCTGCTCCCATTCTGCATTTGGGACTAAAGGAGTGACAAGCAGAGCAGCCACGCAGCAAGGGGAGACATAGGGAACCCTGTCCCTGAGCTAGCAGTGTACAAGGGCTAAAGGGGAAAGAGCAAAATGGACTAGAAAAGGTGCGGCTTTGGTTTGGAAATGGCTGCTAGAAAATACGGGAGAAGAAAATTGAAGGGAATTAAGCCAGTAGGTCAGACCTGTTGTAGGGAAGAAGTTTAAGCTGGTTTTTCAAATAACACGTTCAGTGGTCTTAGAAGCAGGGGGAGAAGGGAAATGCCTGAGGGATCTAAGCTGAAGCTGACAGCCATGAAAAGCTCCTAAGGCACCTGGAAGAATAAAATAATAGGCTCCTGTGGAGGTACAGCTTGTGATATTATTGCCTTGAAGTTGCCTGTAGACTTTTGTAGTGGAGATATTGAAATGCTAAAGAACGGATCAAAACATTTTAAAAGATTCCCATTTTTTTGCAAAATTACACAGGCCATTCCTGTTATATGTAAATTACATGTTTTGGATTGTGGTAATGCCTAAACCTCCTGCCTGTTTTGCAAAAGAATGAGTAAATACAGACATGAGGTTTCAAAAATGCCCTCTGTTTTGTCTTTGACATATTGCATATGGAGGAATATTGGTCTCCTGTGCAGTGTATTAATTAGAAAATCAAGATCAAAGTCTCTCCCCAGGTTCAGATTTCTCTCCTATCAGTGCAACCTATTTCAGACAGATTTGTTGGACTGTTTTTTCCGAATTGGGTTTGTCCCTGTTGCTCCAGCTAATGTGCTCTCCTAGCTTCTTACCAAACGTACGTTTTAAGGAAACTAAATGAGTTCGCTTACTTGGACTCTTCATGCTCCCTTTTCACTGCATTACAATCCTTAATATTTCATTTGCACGTCTGTTTGGAAGACAGAAGATGGTGGAGCTCTGAACTTTTAACCTTACTCTTCATATGTCTCCAATGCAGGAACATTACATCATTTTAACTTGAATGATTGATGGAAATTCATGCAGGCAAAGAAAGAAAAATAAGCTTCCTGGGTTTTTTCCCCCCATTGCTGCAGAACATGACGTGTTAAGCCAAAGCATGTCTCTGCCAGACTATGTGGAAACCTCAGAATTTTTTAGAGAGCCTTTTGGGAGCACAGTGTGGCCACTCTGGTCCTGAAGCCAGGGGAATAAATGCATCCAAACAGATATTCTCTGCCAGACTTCTGATCTCCCAACTCAAAATTTGGTTTTCAGAATAGGAGTTCACACTAACATATCTTCTACAGTTTTTCACTGTGGCTTTTTCTCTTGAGTCTGGCACAGATCACCTCTCGTTCTATCAAACTAATAAAGCTGCCTCAGATGAAGCTAAGCAGTTCAATGACTTGTGTGCAGGAGTGCAGGGACTTGAAAGAGCTCACTATCTGCCCAGGGCACAAGGCAAGAGGTGCAGGTAGCCCCCTGTGCCAGGGGGGTCGAGTGCATCTGTGCAAGGAGCTCTTACGTGACAGCACTGAACTGGGCAATGAAGGCTGTCGGTACCAAATTGTGCCATGTAATTGTGCCAAAAGGCTGAGGAGTTGCCTCTGGCGCAGGTACTGGGGTGTCTCCAGGAAGCAAGGAATGGTACAAGATTCAAGAGATGTCCCGGGAAGTCGTGACAAACACAGAAAAACTTCCTGAGGAAAACTTTCCTGGATGAAAAGTCTCTATTTATGAAATCCAAACTGATGATTCAATCACAAAAGTTGATAAAATACAGATGCACAAAGCTCTCCTAATTTTTTCTCGTCGCCAAATCAAAAAATACCTTTCTCTCTGCCGTGTGCCTAGCTGCCGACCTGTTAGTATGTACTGACCCTGCATGCATACATCCTTGTTCCAGTGCATTCCCCCTGCCCTGTGATTGCCTTCATGGGAGAGGTCCTTGGAGGATGAGGGGAGGAGAGTTGCTAGCTTTTGTAATACAACCTGTGCCGCTTTTTTCTTAAATGCTCAGCTGAGTTCAACCAGAAGGACATAATTTTGGCATCCTCTGCCTTAGGAGAATAATGTTCCTGTGGTGTGAAATCTCTCCTGACAGGCCAGCTGCACTCATCCCTGCTTCACCAACCTGCAGAAAAAGATCTGTGCGTCCTGGTGGACAGCAAGCTGATCATGACCAGCAATGTGCCCTTGTGGCAAAGAAAGCCATGAGTAGCCTGGGCTGCATCAGGCACTGTGTTGCGAGCAGTTCGAGGGGAGGGATCCTGCCCCTCTGCTCAGCACTGGCGAGACACAACTGGGGTGCTGGATCCAGTGCTGAGCTCCTCGGTGCAAGACAGACAGGGACTTACTGGAGCAAGTCCCACAAAGGGACTTTGTAGAACTACCTGAAAGCTAATCTCTCCGTTTTATGAAAAATGTCGTTGTTTTAAAATATCTTATTTGTTCTTTCATAAGTTTGGGAGTTGTAATGAGACTGCAAATTTTGTTATATCTTATGTTTTAACATCAGAGGAAGACTTAGATCAGAGCAGCTGCAAACCCAGAGCACTGTCACTGACAGGAGTCACAGTACAAATTCCCAGGCGAGACTCCTGATGATGGGGCCACAGGATGACTTTCTTTCCCTGGGGAAACATGCCGTGCGTACAGAGAACAGCTCCAACACAAACTGCTGGAAAGTCTCTCTCAATAACTTTGCCCACAGCTGTTTTTCACGGCTGGTGGCTCCTGGGTCGGTGTTGGGGGAGCGGGGGCAGGATTGGCAAGAGCCCAGGAGCTGGCAGGTGACGAGACCGAGCTGTGATGCATCTTAGGGATAGTTCCAGATGCTACAGCATAAGAGCTTTTCTGCGGCTGATAATCACAACAGACATTTCTGTTATAAATAAATATTTTGCACATTTATCAGCAAAAAGTTGTTTAGTCTTTATTTTGCAGGATTAAAAGAAAAGCATTAATTTCTCAGCTGCTCTTTTCCCCTTTTATGTCTTCAGTCTGATGGCACCAGGAAGGATCAGTATCGCATTTCTCTGAGTCAGGCTTTCCCCAAGGGTGCAACTCAAGCATGTCAGCATCAGAAGATGTCTATTCTGAGTGAAAAACTGACATATTAAGGTTTTAAAACTTAACTTGAATATCCTGACAGTAATACAACATTGCTTGAATTGTACCATTTTACAAAACCATTGTTAAGAAGAATATCTTTTATGTCTATATTCTCTTTTAAAAGTCTGTTGTTGCTGTAAGAAAATAATGATTTGTTATCATTCTAGCTCTTCCTCTATTTGAATAAGTAAGTTCTGCATCTTCCTATTTTTCAGTTTACTTGTATTACTTGCATCTTAGTGGTGACTGAGTTTGAAGTTATACGGATGCAAGAGAACCAGATAGTGAAGTGGAAAAATATCTTATATTTGTGCATTTTGCCTTCAAACAAAGCAGATGATATTATTTCTCTGTCTTCCTAGATCCTGACCATCCTGGCTAGGGTAATAATCTTCAAGGATGGTATCCTGAAGGAACGATTGTACTGGCTAGGTATGTTAACCACTAATACAGCAGCAAAGGCCCAGCTCCAGTTACAGGTTTTCCACTTCATACACTAGAAAAATAGAGAACAGAATGAGTGAGATAAATCCACAGTTTTCTTTGTGTTTCTTAAAGCAATCTTTTAAAACTTAGGAAATCACACATAAAAGCATGACTGTCATCTTCCACTGTGCTTACTGAGAAATAGAGATACCCTCCTGATTACAGTAGATGCTACTGTTGTTAGTATTTATTGTAGCAAAGACCACCTATTCCCTGAACCTACCAAGGATGTATGAAAAAGAAAGGGAAGTTCCTCATCTCAGATGAGTACAGAAATTATGCAAATTAAGGCACATATGTGGTACCAAAATGGATTGACAGTGCACAGCAATTTACTGCTTTGCAAGACTGAAAACTGTTTCTAGTAAATCAGACATAAAAAGTGTGACATTTACACTTTGAGTAGTGGGAGAGAGGGGGAAGCTGGTCTGTTTTTTTTTTCTTTTTTCCCCTCCTTTTACAGCATTACTGTTATCTTTGCAACGTGATTATATGAGCAAGCAATTGGGTTACCGAGAGCATCCAGCTCACATTGCCTCTGTTTAAAAGAGCTGTGGAAATCTTTATATCTATGGCAGGAAAGAAATAGAGATAACATAAAGTAAGTGTCTAGCCTGATACCTCTTCAGTTTGATGATCCATGTGAATGCAATTATGTTCAAAAGCAACATATTTCCCATTTCTTTATTTCGCAATTTGTGAGCAAGGCCTTTCTATTCTACGTATTTGAAATATCTGCTGACGAGAGATTTCCTTCCTGGCAGGTAATCTGCTGTGTTTGTGAAATTCTCTGCTTCATCTTTCTCAGCACTCTGTCCCTGTTGGTCCCCCTGAAGATGTCAGGGGTATCCCTGGACGAACCCCTCGGATCACCCCTCCATGTGCCAGAGACATGGGAGTTCCTGAGAGCAGGAGATCTGCTGCTTTCAGCATCTGTGGTGAGGGCAGTGAATGTCCATGTGTGCATGCATGGTTTTGTGCATCTGGATGTGGATTTTTTACCAAAAGACAGCAAAACAACAACTCTGGTAGGTTTCTTGGAAATAAACTGGTTTGGATGACAGTACTTGGATACTGGAGAGAGGCAGACTCCTACCAAGATCCCTAGTCACACATCATTATTCACTGAGAAAAGGATACTTTTCTGTGTTTATGTTTCCCTGGCACAAACTGAAGATATTTTCTTCTTATTATTATTTTTTATTGTACAATCATTTCTGCCCCTACTCTAGTGGCTTCTGTATTCAAGAGAGAGCAGCAGACAGCAGTAGCCAGGAAGGACACTTGCGACTGTAAGTGTAATGAAATATGTTATATGCTAGGGCTTGAAAGAACTATAGGGGTTGCTGCTGCAAGCCAGACAGATCAAATAAAAAGGGAGGACTGGAAAAGTAGACTAACGATAATCTTGTGTGGCAATATTGCAGAAGACGACAGGAGCTAAAGTTATCGGCACAGTAAATAAAGCAGATGTGTAGATTAACAAAAATATTCCAACAAAAAAATGCTTCTTCAGAAAGCCTACTGAAAATTTTTAGACAGACATAACAGAGAGCTGAGGAGAACATAATCACAAACGAACACATTTTTAACTTTTTTAAACCTCATGATTCTTTGGCAAAGTGAAATGAGAAATTAAATATTTTGATGAAGTTCTGTAGTTAACCATAGGGAAGTATTGACCAAAGCTGAGGAGAAACAGTGAGAAATGGAAGAAAATGTTTTTTCTAACAGGCAAAATACTGGAAGGGAATAAAATCTATAGCTTTTGCTCAGAGAGCTAAGTAAACCTACAACCACGACACAGAATAAATCTGGAGTCACTGCTGGGAAAGATGTACCCAACTAGATGGCGGAACGAAGCACTGTGAACAGTAAAAATACCATAGGAAAAAAGGACATGATGTCTTGTGGGTACAGCACTGACAGCATGCAGGAGCAGCAGAGAGGGAGCCCTGAGTACCCTGTCAACAAAGCAATTGAAATGTGTGAATGCTTAATAGATATTAACTTTAAACAGTTGGTGATAACTATTGGTTTGCTTCATTTAGTGTTTTAATTGATAAATAGTTTCATTTATTTCTCCTTTATTTGTCTATACCTAGTTGAAAAGGATGAATTTAGCAGTACAGATAATAAAGGTTACTGGTCTGAGATTATTATGCTAACTATGGACCTCATACTATTAGAGCCATGGGTTGAGATTCATTAACTTCCTCCGCTTGAGCAAAGCCAAAGTACACTTCTTGCATGTGAATTGACTCAAAATGAATTCAAATTTGTATTTCAAATTCCTTGACTTTCATATACAGAAAGGGAATTAAATGGATTTTAATATTTTCCTTAAATGTTTGTTACAATTCTGTTTTATCAGTCTCATGAATTCCTTTCCACTTTAGACGTGCACAGTTTCTAATTTGTTTCAGTTTCATTGCAATAGCCCCAGCTGGAATAAAACCAGAAACCAGAAGAACTTTTCTCATGCTAAACTGAACTGGAAAACAATAATGTTAATCACTCACTGAGTCATGACTGATCTTGTCCTTGCTTCTGAACCATCGCTCTGCAGAGAGATGCTCTCCTTGCTGTGTGGTGAGCTGTGCGGGACAGGAGATTCAAGGTACCATACAGTGTGTGAACATGTCAGATGAGCTCGGAGTGCCCTCGTCCGCGTCCCCACAAAGCGCAGCTGAAGGTCCCTTCCTGGGCAGAAGCCAGCTGTGCTGAGTGGCACAGAGGGAGGGTGAGGTGCAGATGTGCCAGGATGATGCCGCTGTTTAGCAGAGCCTCTGGTGGGACCAGGTGCTGCATTCAGAATCAGACCCCAGCAGCACGGCTACCGGGCACACCTGTGGGACCAAGCCTCCCCCCAACTACCCTATGGGCTGGGGCTTGCTCCCAGCACTAGTAGCGGTTGCTCCTTTGGGGCATGCCAGAGGAGAGGTCTGGTTCTAGAGGGCAGTCCCAGGAAGGACACGGCTTCCCAGGCACCCTCCGGGGAGGTCTGATAGCACCACACTCAGGAGCTCAGAGGGCTCCGAGCACATCCTGCACCATCGGCACATGGGATAGCCTGGGACAGTGGCAGGGAGCTGAGCATTAGCACCTGCCTTAAATGTGCCCTGTCCCCAAGTCCCAGATTACAGCAGTCAGCTATTTAGACTGCATGCCTTTAAACATTCTGCTACCCAAAAGTAGTGGAAAGTAATCCTTTTTACAGTTTACTTTAAACAATTTAAATAATGGTGTTTTTCTCCAGGATGGTTTTTGGCTTGTCAGTAAACATTACAGCAGCACCAGCCTGCTCTTCTCCCCAGTTGCGAGCAGCGTTACACAGCTTGTGACAAGTGATGCTCTTGCAGGTCATTTGGTATACTTTGAGAAACTGTTAAAATGCAGTTCAAAAGATACTAACAAAGCAAGAAGCAGAGAACAATTTTTTTAGATATTATTTTAATGAAACTGTATGGTATTTCTATTTCTCATCATGTTGTGGGATTATTATCAGGGCAATAAGGTGGAATTCAGCAAAGAGGTGTCAAGGAGAAGGGGCCAGACTGTCCCATTCCTATCTAAAAACCGTCAGCACAACTGACCTTCCTTGGGATTTAGTTGCAGAGCAAAAGAACTCTGACAAGAGAACAGCTGATACCCCTTAGCAAATTAAAATACAGCTACAAGCAGAAGTTTTATGTTTTGGGAAATTCCAGCAAAAGTGCTTTTTAAGTACAGATGATTGGGGCTACAGCTTGGCCCACAGCTCTGCCTGAGGGCAGGCAGGGAGGCAGGACCTCAGTGCCCTCAGAGATGTGCTATGGAGGACTCGCCTCTGCAGCCAGGCAGGGTTATTCCCTCATTGTGAGGCAGTTTGAAGACTTTGCTTCTTTTTCATTCTCTCGAAAACTCGTGGGTCAACCCAGTAACCTTTCCGTGGCCCTGGACCAAAGCTCCCTGTCAGAAAAGTTAGCCCCACAGCCCTAACATCCCTTCAACTTTCTCCTTTTGCAAAAGAAACAGCTTAATGAGAGGTGTTATAGGAAACCAGATGTGTCACACTCTCAGGACTGTTGGAAGGAGCAAGGGCCAGGTGCTGGCTCGCAGGGCCTGACTTTTGGTGACGTGGCAAGCGTCATTTCATCAGCCAAATGGAGCTGAGGCGAGCCGTCCTGGAGCCCTGCTCCCCTGCAAACTGGCCATTAATGACAGGGCAAGAGGAAACGGCCCCAAGTTGTGCCAGGGGAGGGTTAGGATGGATATTAGGAAAAATTTCTTCACAAAGGGTTGTCAAGCATTGGAACAGGCTGCCCAGGGAAGTGGTGGAGTCGCCATCCCTGGAGGTATTTAAAAACCTTACTGGGCTGGCTTTTGGAAGTAGAGCTCACTCTGGAGGAACCACTAGGCCTCACCATCCAGAAGCTCTGCAAACCTATTAGCTTCCTCTCCCAGGGAAGGTTCTTCCACAGATGTTGAAGTGTCCTAAACAGTAACTAATTTGAACGATGAAATGGAAAAATATTTATGGTCTGTGAGGTACAAAGCTCCATGGAGATCCCAGACAAGCCTGGATTTATTTTTAGTGCTAAGAGCTATTTGGGCTTCGGGTTGTTTGTTACCAACTCACAATTCTGAATTTTTTGATTAGTGCTTGAAGTCTTATTACTTGGTTTGCAACATTAGTGCCTACAGGAACAACGACTGTGCTTTGGAAAACTCATGTTTATAGAGCTTTTAAAATATACAGTCTGCCTCAGAGAAAATTAAAGTGTTGCTCCATTCCTTATCCAGGAATTGCCAGAAAAGTAACAGAACGTATTTCAGGAGAAGAAGTGGCAGAAGAAGCAAATATTATTAATTTCAGAGCCAAATATTATGATTTTTTTGTTCTCAGGTACCTATGAATTTTCCAGACAGACGTGTGTGCCAGGCTTCCCTGTGACACTATCAGTTTGAATGACTCATTTATGACTGTTTTAAAAGACTTTTAAAAATAATTTTTCTTCTGTCCTCCTTGTAGATGGGTAGCGAAGGTGGCTGTGGAAGTTGCACAGGCAGAACACCACTTATGTGAAACGAGAAGATATTTTGGACTGGTATGTTGATGGAAAGGAACTAGAAACAGAGGCTGAGGATGTCCCAGGGGATGTGAGAAGCACTTATTGAATCAGGGCAAGGCAGCCCCTTTGCTGCACAGGTTAGGACTTCACCCTCCTAATATTATGGGTAGCACTAGAAAAGGAAGCTACAACACATGCTTGGCCAAATGTCTTGACTTTCAGTTGCAAAATGCTAATAGAGTGCACTGGGCTTTGCTTCAGTTACAGGCTTATTCAAGTGAGACCTTAAATTATAATTAAATCTAGGATGCACTTGTCCTGTGTAAATATGATAATTGGTTCATAAATGTATAATGCTGTTAATTAGTGTGTGATCTCTTGTAACATAGGAATGTGTGTTGCTGTCTCCTGAGCCCCTGAAGACAGAATAATAAATCACAATTTGGTGTTTTTGTAGCACTTGGAAAGGAAAGAGCATTCATTCACTCAGATCAGGCTGTTTGGAAACTTTGGCAGCAAAGTAAGGAAGGTCTTTGCATGACCATGTCTTTCTTGCTGAAAAGCTAATAATCGTCTAGTAATAAGACAGAAATATTTTTCTGTTCAAAAGAGGGAAAAAGTCTTTTCTACTCTTCGCATTACTCTCTGTCACATACAGTGCTCCATGGTCGCATGAATATGACCGAGGAACATTCCTGCTTTGTATCTCAGCACGAAAGCTGTCAAATAAACAAAGTAATTAAGAGAAGCTGGGAGGAAAATGTACTAACATACACACACATGCAGAAACACATTTAATATCAGCTCTAGTTGCAGGAATATAGAGTAAGTCACATTGGAAGCATAAAATCATGGGCTCCAAGAACAAATGACTCCATCCAGAGACCTGTAACACTCAGTGTGGTTTCGTTAATTATTAATTCAGCTGTTCACTTTGTTTCTCCTCAAGTTTGAACAGTTGTTTTCACTTGACAGATATGCTCAGAAACAACTGTAAATAATTGGACACTACTCAACATTTTCAGTATAACAACATCTTGCTGGAGACATAAGGGCTTTCACTTTGCTTGGCTTTAAGGTATCAGTTTAAAGTGGATTTCATTCACAGTTCCCTGGTCTGAACTGACATAAAAAAGGTGGCTTAGATCTTTCTCAGCCAGTCCAATTCTTCTTTCCTTTTAACAAATTTGGGTGCAACCAAATACATTGATGGAAAAAATAGAGAACTCAACTTGATTTCAAAGGAAATACAGCTTTACGCAAACCCAGGGTACATCCCCTTTCTCTCTGCTTTGAGTTACAGCAAAACATCCTTGTTTTAGAAAGGTTTTTGCATTGCAAAGCTGCTGTCAGCCCGCTCTCCCACCAGCTCCTCACCAGCCCTGTGGTCTTGGGCTTTCCAGGTACACAGAGGAACGATTCCTGTAACCCATTTACAAAGAAAGTTACATTAGAAAGTTAAAATACATATTGTTCTCAAATTAACAAACCATGGTAAACCAACCCAAACCTCCTTAGAAGAAAGGAAGACTTGGATGTTGCCGGGGACAAAAGTGTTGAGCTGTCTATCCAAAACTCAAGGAGACTGCAGGCACTGGTGATAGTTTCCAGAGGGTGCAGAATGTCCCTCCTTGAGGTCCCCATGGCACAACGGGGACAATAGTTAGGGGGACATATGGAGCAGAGGTTACGTGGCAGTGGTCAGTATCTGAGCAGGCAGCTTTGTGTCTGAATTCCGCCCCCCCTCCAGACCCTGGCTGTGGTCAGAGCACTTACCCCAGAAAAGCACTTGTGGTTTTTCTTTAGTGACAGGAGAGTGGGTATGGCCCATGGTTGTTTCTCTGACAATAGGTCCAGGTCAGAAAAGAGAAGATACAGGGCACTTTTGCCGCTAGTTGGTTTAAATTTACTCTTTTATTGCCTTTGCACTCACTGTAAAAAATAAGTTGTTGTGATGCTCTTAATCTGCACTGTGATAGCTGGTATTTGTCAGCTTTACAGTTTTAATTTCATTTGTTGCTTCCATTTGTATAAAGAGAACAAATGGATGAGAATGGATAATAAAACAGCTGGCTGAAACAAATAGTTGATTTAGTGAAAGATTTTCTATTACAGGAGAACTAGACTTCTGAGAAGACATAAAAATATGACCTCTGGAAGCATCATATAAAATGAAAGTAAAAGCAAGAGAAGTCGCTGAAACAATTCCAGACAGACAATGGCTGAATGTCTCCTCCAGAAAGTTACTGCGTCAAAGACAGAAAAGACAATATTTCTCTGAGACCAAGGACATGGGAAGAAACCAGATAAAAATAAAGTCGGGGGTTTTGTGGGTTTTTTGTTTGTTTTCTTGACTACAGTGCATGTATGCATCCCCGACCAATCTGCCACATACAATATCCCATGGCATTTCATTGCCTCCTAAGTAAAACACCATTTATTTTTAAGTGAAAATTGCAGGAAAACATTTGCAAAGGTCTGTCTTGGTCTCTGTTGGCACAGAAATCAGAAACAGAGGAAATAAAATAGAAAACTAAGCAGAAGCCTGCTTTCTCCTGTGCATTCCCTAAGAATTAATTTAATAACACCTTTCTGGTGTTATTCATAGCCTGACTAGGTTCATTTATCTCACTGACCAGTGTGCTCAGCATCCCTACTCACACCAGTTTTTAATGCCTTCAGGATTTTCAGATAAATCCTTTTTTATCTGGGAGACAGGTCAGAATGATTATACATAAATGTGTGTAGTTTTAAGAAAGACTCATACTTGTTTTTCTTGAGACAATGAGGCTTTTTTATTGCTCTGGAAATTACTGCCCTGAAAAAATCCTGAACTCAAAGCTGAGACCTAGTAGCAAATTCGGGCTTTCGCTACTTAGACACATCCAGGTTAGGATGGAGGGTTAATAAAGGGAAGAAACATGCTATTTATTTCTGCCTTGTTTTCCACACTGGTTATGACTCGCCTGCGTGCTGTTGTCCTGGTGGCAGGGGACATGGTCCCGCGCTGCCCAGAAGTCTGCTCCCTGCCCCATGCCCTCGGCCATGAACCCCTACAGCTCCATCACATCTGCGGTGCCATCCCTGTGGCCAGGCAGGGGAGTTGTGTGGGAGCCCTACGAGGGCCATGGCAAGCCCAAGGCTGCAGGTGCTGCGGGGGGCCATGGACCCCCCGGTGGGTCCCAGGTGCTGGCTGAGTGATGCCAGCTGTGGACCAGCCCCGTGGGCTGGTGGATCTCAAACTCCTTGTCCCGGGAAGCGGTAAGGGTGTCCCAGAAAGCCCAGCTGGGCAGGGGGTGCAAAAGCCTCAGGTATGCAGGCAAGGGAAGGTCTGGGTCTCATTGTCATAGAAAAGTTCAAGAAGAAAGTTTATTAGATCTTAAATCTTATCAACACTGCACAAGAAAACAGGTGAAGAAGAATGAGATTGTCCAAAAGCGGATGAGAGCACCCATGCAAACAAAACCCCTGTCTGCAGGTGAGTAGAGGATCTGCAAGCCCAGTGTGATTCCTATGGAGTCTCTGGGACATCCGTCTTGAGCTGGTCCTGGACAACTGACTTTAACTGGCCTTGCTTGAGCAGGGAGGTTGGGCATCTAGAGGTCTCTGCCAACCTCAACCATTCCGTGATTCTGTGATTCTGTAACCGTCACATGTGATGGAGCCTGGCTGCCCTGGGGATGGCTGAACATTTGCCTTCCCATGGGAAACAGTGAATGAATTCCTGATTTTTCTTTGCTTTTATTGTACGCAGCTTTTGCTTTGCCTGTTAAACTGTCTTTACCTCAATGCACCATTTTTTGCACTTTCACCCTTCCGATTCTCATGTCTCATCAGACATCATGTGTTATGGTGTCTGATTTAGTGATCAGTGTTCTGGGAAGCACAGTGTTTATGTTAATTAGTGCAACAGAGGTTAAGGTCCCTCCAGGCATGCACATTCACATGCAGACACACAGCCTTGGGTAGACAGCAGTTATGGACGCTGGTTGCCCCTCTCAGGCTGGACCTTCCTGATGTGGTCGAAACGTTACTGGTAAGTGTATCGCAGGGTGAGCTGGGTGTTGTGGACACTGTCCCTGGTGGGGAGCGTGTGTGCCTGCAGAAGATATCTCAGTAATCATCTGCGTGGTGCTGATCTGCAATGACTATGATCCGACATCCGTGTTTTTAATCCAATAGTCCTGGAGTCTCACTTTTTTAATGGCTTTTCAGAAATTCCTAAAAAGGCTTTTTCAAAATTCTGTCAAATTAAAGGATCAGGAAAGGCAGGTGTGGAGACATCGGCAGAGAACCATGCACTTATTTAAAGGGCAATGAGGCCAGTGACCGACATTTGGCTGGCTGCACTGCCGCTTAAATGAGACAAATGGGTAAAAACCACTTTCATTAAATAGCAGTCAGTTGTTAAAAGGCTTTAAATTATCATGTCCAGTTTTTTGGTATTTTTTTTAGTCTGGCTTTAGCTCACTTCATGCGTGACATGTTTCCGACTCGTTACATTCTGGGCAAGCAGAACTAACTCCTGAGTCTTGACAGCCCCCAAGTACTCCCCTTCTTGCCCAAATACTTGGAGCACAATCAACAGACTTCAGGATGGGGAGGTGAAGAAATTGTGCTGATCAGCAAAAAAAAATTTCACTGCATTATTCATGTCTTAACTGGAGATAAATGGGCATACGGGACACCAGCAGTGATACATCATCTTCTGAATTCAGGCTTTTCTCTCCAGAGGCTCAGCCATTCTGCAGCACCAAGGTCTCTGTCGTTGGGAAAGATTGGAACTTTAAAACAATTGTCTCAAAGCTTACTTAAGCTTCTGCAAATCGACGGCAGGCTTGCAAGCCGATAAGAAGCTTGCTTGTATCTATTTAGCACCTTCTGCAGACCATCCTCTTGCTTGCCAGTCACCACCCAAGAGTGCCATCAGCTGAAGAGGGTGTGCTGTTCCGGAAAGGGTGCAGGCCTCTGGCTATCAGAGTAGCCAGACCCTGCCTAGCCCAGGGCTCACCCGAGCCTGTGTTGTTAACTCTAAAATTGCTGAAGCCAAGCACTGCCCAAACAGCAAGGGGGCAGGAAAAGCTTATACGGCAACTGTGTAAAATAACAATTAGCTGGGCAAAGGCCACCGTCACGCTGATTGGTCAAGCTACAAACCGACCTGGGCTACCTGGACTATAACTGGCACGGCGACCCACCACAATTTGGGAATTGGGACCGAGACCCCCACCACCATCAACCACGGATCAACAGGATGCTGCTGAACTTCCGGAGGACCGCTGAGACGTCGTTGGGCCTGTGGTGGTGACTATACTCTTGCTATGCTCCGTAATACTGCTTCTCTTTTCTGCCTTTCCTCTACTTCTGCCATTACTCTATCGCTCATCTCCGTGACTTTTGCTGGGGAATAACAATAAACCTGCAGTGAGTGGCATCTGACCTCGTTTGCGTCTTAATTTCACACTTGGAATCATTGCGAACCTCTCCCGGGCCCAATTTGGTTGGACTGGGACATAACAGTCATGCAGTCAGTAATTGGCTGTGACCTAATTTAGATCCTGAATAATTCTGGAGACACGCTAGTGTGGCCTTCCAGAGAGCCTCGCTGAAATGCAGTCCTGTCCTAACGCTGGAATGACTCCCTGCCTGCCTTGTGCACCAGGTTGTAAAGATTCCTGTCTGCCAAAGCCGAAGGGAGAGCAGGGCATGCTGCTGCAGGGTTTGGCCATTCCAGCCCACCGAAGCCCTGTCTGAGCCTGTGGGACTCAAGAGGTGATGGGGGCTGAGATACCCCCTGCCCACTTTGTGATCGCCCAGTCCATCCCAGCTCAAGGGCTGGGGCTGTGGTGGGGGCAAGTGGGGACTCTGGCGTGGTGGCCCCATGGTGTCACAGTGCCTAGCCTCGGCGATCATGGGGCTAACAAGGGATGAAGCCCTTGAGCGAGCACGTCCAGCTCCACGCACCCTGGGATTACGCCACCAGGTTATTACAGACCTGTAAGAGCCATCCCTTAACCTTTCATTCCCAGGTTTGCGCAGGCAGCTGATCTCTCCTGCTGCCTCTTGAAGTGCACACACACAAATCAGCCCCAGTCCCTTCAAAATCCCACTTATTTTCTATGCACGTCTCTACAAAATTTTTAAAAATCAGTGTTACGAGCATCAGCGATGTTAAAGAAATTACTGTTTCAGACTTGGAAATTGCTTTCTTGCCTGCCAAAAAGTGTTTGGCGAGATGAATTATTGGAATTCTGTCTGCTGGAAAAAAGACACCTTTATTGATAGAGACAATCCAGATTGCTTTACAGAAAACTGATCCACCTTGTTAGAATTCTGTGAAGAAAATACCCTGTTCTTACAGCAGCGACAACTTTCACTCCAAAGGTTTCCTTTTTTATCTACTGTTCTTTCTCTATGCTTTGTAAACTAGCATGTTGTTCTGTGTGCCTGCCCTGGAGTGCTACTGTGCAACTTGTGGAAATTAATGTCCGTATCCTGAAAAACAAATAATAAAAAATCATTGCACTTCTGTTATGCAAAACCTGTAGCTTATACAGGGCCCTAAACCAGCTCCCAAGAAGAGCATCACCCTTTCTTCACTTTGCTGCATTTTGTTTAATAAGCATGTGGATGAGTGTGTGCACAGTCTCAGATTCCCTGGCATCTCCCTTGGCCAGCAGCACTCAGGAGGCTCTGGTTTTGATCCTCTGTCGTGGGCTGGAGGAGGGATTTATCTCATCTCCAGCCAGCCTCCCTCTGTGCAAGCCCCCTGTGCTCACAGATATTTCAGTTTTCCCAGGGAAAGCCCTCTCGGTTTCTCCTCCTCACAGGCACTGTCTCAGTTTTTCGTCTCACCTCTGGCAAATAGCCACAGTGCTAGTTTGGGGTGCAAATTCTTGTTACTACTAGAAGGGATGATCCAAGAGGAAATGGCCTCAAGTTGCTCCAGGGGAGGTTTAGGATGGATATTAGGAAAAATTTCTTCACCGAAAGTATTGTCAAGCATTAGAAGAGGCTGCCCAGGGCAGTGGTGGAGTCGCCATCCCTGGAGGTGTTTAAAAGCCGGGCAGATGTGGTGCTGAGGGATGGGGGTTAGTGGGGGTTTTGGCAGTGTTGGGTTAGTGGTTGGGCTTGATGACCTGAAAGGTCTTTTCCAACCATAACAATTCTATGTTTCTATGAAATATCATCAGTGATTCCCAGACTTGTGGGATTCACTTTAAATGACTACGGAAGATTTTTCCCTGTTTTTTTTTGTTTTTTTCTGAGGACAAATGTCAGTGTCAGAGTCATCATAAATAAAAGTATTAATCGCAGATGCTTGTATGCCAAGGGCAGATGAATAAAAATGGATTTGCTGAGTGCTGGAAGGAGAAATAACAGATGTGTAAATTACTTCTGAAATTTTCATTCCACTTTAAAACAGAAATATTTATTTTAATGCTTTCTGCTTTGGCTGGATCATATTTGGTGCAGAGCAGTGACTGTTTGGGCGCTGAAGACAAGGACCCTTCAGCTGCACCCAGCCCCAAGGCTTGGGGCTGGGGAAAAACCTCTGAGCACGCAGCAGAGCCCTCCGCTCCCAAAACACCACTGCACAGGACCTGTCTTCCCAAACAACGACCATTCACGGAGAGGGGACATCTTCCTAGGGTGACTGAGGGGTCTGCGTGGGACACGGCTTCAGTGAGCACCGGCTGCAGACACCGGGCTCTGTCCCCCAGGGGGACCGGTGTCTCCCAGCACTGCCTCAGCCTTAGCCATGGGACGGTCGCATGGCCCAAGAGAGGGGACGGAAGAGCTGTGCGTGTGGCTGGGGATGCAAGGCAAGCAGGGACAGGAGTTGTGGTGGGTCAGTGGGTGCCCTGCCCTTGCTCACACCCCCGCCCCCAACCATCAGCAATGCCAGGGCTCTGTGTTATGCAGGGAGGCAGTCAGCAATGGGGGGGCACATCAGCACGTTCAAGGGCAGGGATACAGCATTTCTCGGTAGGGAAATCCCAGTGACTGCAAACTCCAGGCTCTACTTAGCTTCACTGGATTAAGGACAGTGTTTTTCCCCTGAGAGCCCTCGTGAAGGCCATTGCCACCTCAAGCAGAAGTGTCAGAAGAAAGACGGAAGGGAATATCCTCAAAAATCAGGTTTGTCAAAGACTGAATGCTTCCCCAGTCCGATTTAACCCCTGGCAGCACAGAGAGACAAATCTCAAAATTACCCATCCAGAGAGACAAAGCTCAAGTCTCTGAAATACATGGTTACGAAGAAAGATCAAAAGGAGCTGTAAGAAAGGCTGGGAGTAAGTTTCTTTCACCTGACTGAGTTCCCTAATAACAATGGAGAGGAAAATAACAACAACAATTCGGGTAGAAAGTGAAGATTTTATTAATCTTTTCCTGAGCTTGTCTGACAGGCATACTCAGAGCATCAGTAATAAACCAGAAAGAAATGTAATTGAGTCAGCTATCAGACAGGACTTACTGGGGTGAGTCATCCAGCTGCAACATCCCAGCATCGTGCAAGAGACATGAACCCTCTCTGTGCCTCGCTCCAAGAGAAGTTTCAGGCAGAAGAGCCAGCCCTGGCGGGGGGGGTCAGAGGGAAGCGTTGGTGCTAAACCCCCATCTCAGCTGCATCAGTGTGCCACTGGTGGCAGGCAGAGCAGGGAGCAGGCTTCTGGTTGTGCTGGCGGACTTTGGCAGAGACCACGGTCGGGGAGGAGCCGTGGTCGTGCGTTTCACTGTGGCGGGAGGAACCCCTGGACATGGAGACCCCCTTGGGTGTGCATGGGCTCCTGCCTGAGATGCCCTCGGAGCTCAGTTAAGACAGTCGGACTGAACTCCCTGTTTCACAGGTCCTCTCCCACAGAAAACATAGTGCGTGTGATAGGACCTGTGCCAACAGAAATCATTTGGGCTCTGCTTGACGGCCAGACCCATTCCAAGTGTCTAAGAACTGGAAGGCTGGGGCTTTTCAACCGGGAGTGCCACCCAAAAGATTCATTATGTGTCTAAAATCCCTACAGGAGATCTTGGGTCTCTTTGGAAGGACATCTCCACCAGCCAGAATGTAGATTATCCTGAAACTAAGGCTGCAATGCTCGACATGCACCCACTCCAGAGAAATCACCGGGAATGGTGAGGACAGTACTGTCATGAACAAACACAAGCACAACTCCATCATGTGAGAGCAAAGCCCTCGTCCACCTGTGTTCTGCTGCTGACAGAGGCCAGTCTCAGGTACCTAGGGGGAGATTGCTTTTGTTTGTACACTGAACAACTCCTCAAAAAGCATAGAGTGATCATGGTTCCCGTCCTCTGCAGGCTGGAAGAGCAGTGGCGGTGGCTCTGATGTCCCATTTCAGATCGCTCTGCTGCACCTCTGCTTGGAGCTCTGCTTGGTATACCTTACCCATGTAAAGAGAGTCTCTTCTCTAAGAGCATTCTCTGCACATAGATGAATTAATTACAGCTGACGGTGTGCCATTGCCCAGCTCTGTGGTGAGGAACACGGGTCACCAGATGAACGGCATCTCCATTTCCTCAGTAATATTAAGAACTAAATCAGCAGATCTCAAAGACAGACTCTCAGACAAGGAAAAGGTACTGTGACCCAAGAGGACATTCACCTAGCGAGGAACTGAAGGTGCTCGCAGGACAAGCAGGCACCGACCATGCAAAGGGCAGCCATTGGTCAGCCCACCCTTTACTGTGGGGGATTTGCTTGGCCGATGTACTGTAGGATATCTAAACCCTGCCTTCCACACCACTGGGGTCCCCCAGCATTAGGCTGGGGCACCGCATGCACTTTGCTTAGGACAGAGCTCCTTTGTAATTCTGTGCCTTGACTGTCTGGGTCTCTCTCCTCCGTTGTCAGTGGACTCGCACGGTGCAAGTGTGGTTTTGAGTCCCACCAGCACAGGAGCTGCACTGGTGGGTTTGGGTCCCACCAGAAGGGAGGGGGGTTTGAGTGCTACCAGGACTCCCTTGACAGTTTGGTCTCAAAACCCCAGAGGTCAGAGCAGTGCAGCTGGCTTGCTGCATTTGCCCCCTGGTCTGCAGCGCTGGGGGCACGGACAGCCCAGAAAATTTGTTTTGAAAGGGAAACCAATATGATGGGCGTTGGTGCAGAGCTCAGACCTCAGTGGAGGCAAGATCCCCCTCTTCTCCCTCGTGCATCCTGGCCTGAGCTCTGGAAGGGGCAAAGCCCAGGTGTGCACGGCAGGACGGCTGCAGCACAGGGGCCAGCCGCTGCCTGAACATCAGCCGTCCCACCTGCCCAGCAACCTGCCCCCAGGGTAACGTGAAACAGCAGGAAAGGACGGCAGGCAGTGGAAAGCATCGCAATGCACTTCTACAGTCAGTCATGTTCACTTGTCCTTTTGTTCTTGTCTGGCACGTTCGGTGGGAAAATATGATTATCCATTATTTAGTTAGTAGGTGGAAATTAGCGCATAATCTAACTTTATTATTTTCATCATTTCTTTATCTTTCATGTTTTAATCTTTGTAGCCTAAAGCATGAGAGTATTATTAATAATTCCATATCCAATTTATATTTCCATTTTATGTGCTAAATGTAAATTATAGAGAAGAAAATCTGTAGACAAGCCTTTCCATGAGGCAAATGTCCTGGAAAAGGTATAACCGACTGTCCCAGAACATTTCTACCAGTTATATCTGCTGCATCATGCGAAAGCGACACCTTCTTCTCAGCGTGTCACACAGCACCGTGACGGGGCACCGGCCTGGCAGCCCAGCGCCGTTCCTTTGTGCATCCCAGTTGTCGCACTGGTGGCCACTGGCCACAGGGCATCACCAGGGACTCAGACACGCAGGGCCACATGGGCATGTGGCTTTGGAAGCCTGTAAGCTCCTAATCGCTGTTTGCTGCTTTGGTTTCCAAATAGTATTTGCTCGAGTCTCCCAATGAGTTGGTGATTTGATGATTACCCCTTCACTTGCTTAGAAAACACAAGGCAAATTAGAAAGGTATGTTGAACATTGGTTAAAAAAACATATTAGTAACAAAAGTTCAGTATTCAGGAAAACCTAGGAAGGTCTGGGAAATATGGTGTACTACTGTTACAACGTAGTACATTGTATTTATGGCTACGATGTAACAGCTATGGTATAATACACATCTTAGCAAATATTTTTTTGCAGTTTTGTTACCCTTCTGTGTATTTCAGTGGGGTCAAAACGAACATGAAGTTTTCATACCCGCTTTGCAAAAATGCCAGCACTCCCATATCAATGCCACGGCTTTTTAGCTTCAACTAGATGGTTTTACCTCATGGCTTGCTTATCTCACGCTCTGTCCCCAGCTGATTTACAGTAATCAAAATGCATACTCCTCGTGTGGCTTTTCTGTGAGAAGACCCTCAGAAGCCAAAGGCTCCCCCGCTGCCGGTGCCAGCCCTGCCTTCTCTGTGATGGCAGATCACTTGCTGCCCCTCACATCACCCTCTATCTCAACCGCCAACGCTCGCTCTGGTCTTCAAAAGAAAGAAAGGGACCACACTAATGTGAAAGATTCATGTTGTGTCCTCTTGCAAGGATGAAAGGGAGCACCGTGAGGGGCAGGAGGGAGAGTCTGCACGGGCTCATCGCTCTGGGTGTTTTCTCGCATCGTCCCCCTGGGCTGCTCGCCCGGCGTCTGTCCCCTGCACCACGTAACAGGAAAACCGAAGCTGTACTCAGAGTGCACCCACACCCAGGTTTGTTGGTGTCATAAAAGGGCCTGAAGTCACTGCTGACATCTGCCTTCTGTGGCCTGTAAATATTTAATGTAGAGAAAAATTCAGCTGCCAAACACTAGTAAACAGGAATAAATGGCTTTGATTGCTACCACACTCTATTCTGAGGCAAAATGCACCAGAACACACATGTTCCGTGCTCAGCGGTTGATGCATGCTTGAAAATAAATTTTATAGACAGTCAAAAGAGGAAAAACTTGTTTCTTTCTAGGCTCACTAATTGACAGGATGATTAATTGTTTGTTAACTGGGTTCAAAAGCAGAGGAACAGCCAGCAAAATGTAAGCAACTCTTATACATTCAGTTAATATTTTTCAAATGTTTTGCTATAGACAAAGGAAAACGTATTAGTACTATTCATTTATAATCATCTCATGGGCCTTGCCATGTTAGTGGCTACAGTTGGTCAACGTTTGTAATAATTATTAAGAAAATAAAGGGTTGTTGTCTCCATCCCTCCAAAACCTTTTGATCTTTTATAACTTCTCCGTTAGCCAGCGAGCTGATTTCATACAATGCTTTTCAACTTCAGCATCAGACAGAAAGCTGTTCAGGAGGCCACAAGCAGCCCAGAAAGCTGTGGAACCATGCAGGGACACCTCTGGTTCCACAAGGGGAGGATGCTGTGGGAGCTCTTCTCTGTCATTAGCAAGTGGCAGTTTTCAGGCTTACGTTTTCTAACTTGGGCTTTGAGTAAGAGAAAATTCAGGTGAAAACTGATGAGTAATCTTACCTAGGGGAAGATATGGACACAGTGGTAGAGTATGTTGGCAATTGCAAGCTATCTTGTTTTTCTGGGATAAATCCAGGGGTTGGTGTTGCAGTGGGTGTGGTGGTAATTTAGTTACAGCAGAGTATTCCCAGATCCTTTGATTTTCTGTGAAACACTCCTCTCCTGGTGCAGCCTCACAGGGAAAGTCAACAGTGACCGGGCTGGGAAGCGCTGAGCTGAGCTGTCGTGTGTCTCCTCACTGGAGTGTTAATAATGTGACAAAATAAGCCTCACCAGATTTTATGCTGTCCTGGATCTCTGGGATGCAGCCCACGCTCTGGGATGGTGGCAGCAATGTCCCCTTCCCCCCAGCTGCTCCTGCAGAGCCTGGGCCAAAGGCACGGGGAGAGAAGCACCATACAGTGAATGAATTATTCATTATGGCTTGCTCATTCAGCTCTGTTCATCACTAAAGACCTGCTTTAGGAGCAAATACTGTACAGCATTGCTTTACAGAGGTAGCAGAGAATATTTTTTCTGCAGCACATTGTAAATCTACGCACGTTTCCACCTCTGGCGTTCTCTCACTTTCTCCCTCCCATTCTCCCTCTGCCTTTCTCTCTCTCTCTTCCCCTGCCTTCTTTTCCTATTGCAATGCATTTCCTAAGCTAGATTTTTCTGTGAATTAGTTTTTAATGCCTCCTTATGAGAGGCAGTTCTTCATATTTTATATCTCCATCAATAAAGATTTCTTCCTTATCACCAGTAAAATTGGAGTTTTGATTAAATATGATCCAGCAGCATTAAGCGCATAGTCTGTATTAATTTCAGTGCCTCATTATATGCCAGTGGTATTTATATGGGTTTATATATCAAATATACTATGTGTATATAAGCAGAGACTTTCAGAACAAATACCAGATATATGAGTCATAAAAAATAGACAGCCTCTCACTGGCTCGAGCCACAGACGATTTACTGGCCCCCTCCATGAAGGTCATGGAGACAGTGGTGGGGAAGGGACATGTTCAGGGATCAGGAGAGCCCTAGGAACAGCAGCAGCATCGAGCCTGATGCTCCTGCAGCAGAAGGGACAGAAGGTGCAGAACCTCATGGCACTATGCTCGCTGCAGACAGTCCTCCACTCTTCTGGAGAAACCATGGGTAGAAAGCACTGATGGACAAGCATCTTCTCTAGAAGCTGCCTGTTCATTTAAGAAAAATGGTGCGATATCCTGGTGCTCACATGTTTTTATTCACTCTTTGTGCTGAACATGGTCTGCTTGAGGGAATCCTGGCTGTGTGAGCACTACGTAACATGGGGCAATGCCCAGGGACAAGGTCGCAAGCAACCATTAGTGCACTGGTAGTTCCAGCCTAGGGCAATGCGTCACTCAGTCTTTCTTGTGGGTTTGACTGAAAGTACCTTCTACCGGGAAAGCATAATGTATTTATAACTGAAACCCAAATTAAACAAAGATTACAAAAATGTATATTAGTGGCCCTGACAAAGCGCGCAGCTCCTTGGCTTGGAGAAATACCCTGCGAAGGGCAAGTATTATCTGACAGGGACCAGAGGAGTTGCTCTGAATACAGCCTATTTGCATTCTGGTGTTTTGTGTGTTCACCCTAAGGAGGAGTTAGCGACGCTTTAGAGGTCATTAAAGGGAAAACACAGATGGCAGAAGTCTGTATTCAACTTGATGCCACACAGCAGTTGCCAATGTACGTTCTTCCTCCCTGCATCACTCCATTGCTCTCTGTCTTGAGCCCCGTGTGTGCGAGCTGCCGTGCACACATCTGGCTTGCCCTGCACACAGGCTGTGCCGTGCCGTGCAGGAGACCTGGGTCTCCTGAAGGAGTCACACCGGAGCAGGCAGCCAAGCACAGCTCCCCTGTGTGGAGCACAAGATGCTGGAAGCAGTTCTCTGGTGGGTTGCCCAGCCCTGGTGCAGCCCAGAGCAGGTTCTTGCCCGTGCAAGGCTCTCCGGGATCTGCGTACCCCCCTCAGGAGCTGCACAGTGACACCCGCCGCAGCAGAGCTCCCCACATCCCTGCCTGCGGCACATGGGACATGCTGGGGTCACCTCTGATGGCTCATCCTGCAGGACGTTCAGCAGCACCGCGGCTCCTCTGTGCCTGTTCTCTGGCTCAGAGCTTGTAATGATGATCTCTCCTTTTTCATTTGATTTTGTTTCTTGCTGAAAAAACGTCTCTGGGGAACATGCCTCCGTTGAGCCATCTGACAACAGCTGTGAGATACCATCATTGGGGGACCAACGGAGAGACACATTTGCTGCTATTTCCTACTCTCATTAATAACGGTGTCGCTGAATCAGACGAATCTCACAACTGTTCTAAAAAATGTGCAGGCTGTGGCTCCCTGAAAACAGATTGAGATTTACTGTTCTCCATTTAGATAACAGTTGATGAGGATAATGGGTTATCTCTGCAGGGCACTGTACAATTTTTACTCTCTCAGACTCCATGGAGCACCTTATTTTTATTCTCACATATATAACCAAATATGTCAGAAGAACAGAAAGGGAAACTGATAAATCATCCATATTTGAAACACAGTTATGACTCAAGTAAAGAAAAGTATACAAATTCCAGATTGTTCTCAAGGAAAATTATGGATATGTGCACAGTAATGGAAGCTTTTCTTATCAGAGGTTTTATGTTGAATACCTTTTTTTTTCCCCATTTGCCATTATCAGACAAGAACAGAAAACAATTAACTTCTAACAGTCCTTGAACCTCCCGAGACTTCTCTAAGTTCCTTCTTTAAAGTAAAAGGCAGGATTTCACTACCATGTAACAGATGTCATACATGTGGTTTGTGGCTGCAAAGGTGAAAACAGTTCCCGTGAGTGGAGAGTCTCATCTCATCCCTGTTTAGAGACTTTCAGGTACTTTAAGAGGCATCTGTAATGGAAAGTCAGCACTTGTCACACATCCCTGTATTTCCCTTCCTCAAAAATGTTTGTGCGTTACAGGGTGCACGACTGGAAACCTCCGGTGGAGCTTGGCTCACCTCCACCAGCTGAAGACCACGAGAAAGCCTGACCTGCACAACCCGTCTGTGGGGTTTGTCTCCCAAAGGAAAGCTGTCCCTAGATGTTGTTTGGAAGGAGACAAGCAGGCACCAGAGACCTGTTTCTGAAGGGCTGCGTTTGGGTGTCCCATGCCAGGGACTCACCTCCTGAGCAGGACTGGTCCCTCAGATGCCATCCCCTCTGCTCGCGCCTTGCTCAGCCCTGCCAGGACTGACGCCGTGCTGGGTGTCAACAGAACTGCTGTGAATCCCTTTGGACTGCTGGGATTTATGACTTCAGCCTCTGCTGAGGATTTTTCCCCTTCAGCTGCCTTTCCAAAGTGGAACATGCAAGGACTAAATATCAAAGGTTCTCTGCTCTGTCTGACTTACGAGGTTTGTGAAGATGTGCTCTGACGCCCGTCAGACTGGTGTGTCAGCTGCCAAGGAGAAGGAGGGAAGACGGGACCCTGCCATCCCCATGGGTTTCCGGGGGTGTCTGGGAGGCTCAGCACGGTGGCAGCAGTGCCTCCCCAGGAAACTCCAGGAACAGTAAACTGTCACTAAAACCTGTCCCCAGAAATGTGGTTATGAAGTTGCTCGGACTACAATTTCCATGGATTTTTTTCCTGGTTTTTTGGCAGGGACAGTTGGGATTTGATGGGTTTAGTACAAGGCTGCGCACAAGATGTTCCCTGCATGGCACAGCTGCCTGCCACATGTGTGGTGTGCGGTACGTGGCACTCGCAAAGCACAGGCACCAATTTGGTATATTGGTACAGGGACAGCAAGTTCGGCAGCTGGATGGTCCAGCGGTGTAGACACAGCCAGAGGTTGCACCAAGGGAATTAGTAACTAAGTTAGTAAGTTAGCTTTTCCGTGCAATTTTTTTGTTAGGAATCCTGATCCAACAACAGAAAGAAAAAGCTAGACGTGAAATATTAAAATTACACTTTATACTTGGATGTTGCAAAAGAAACCAACATAAAAATGTGATTTCAAGACTGTTAAGCAATATATTCACACTGCTGTGGGTGTAATTTTACCTCCTTGATGCTGGTGACTCCAGTAGCCATCCTTCATAAAAAGTTCTGGTTTTGTCTGGAGCTCGTGCAAGTCTTGGAACTTAATTATAGTTCTAATAGTCTTGCTAATGAATTTGAGCATAATTATGGAGTGGAGTGATTTCAGAGGTACTGTATGTGAATGCTAATCACTCTCTTTAAATGCCTGTGTTGGTTAACTGCAAATACAGCTTGCTCCAAGGGCCTCTTGGAGGTGGCATGGCGGCATGTTCAGGGGCACAGGGAGCAGGCCAAGGGCTGCTCCTGTGGCACATTGCCCATGGCCACAGGGCCATGGGGCAGCTGGGAGAGGGCTGTTGGCTGGGGGCCTGCCTTGGTGTGCCTGGGTGGTGCCCGACTGATGGGCAGGCAGCCCAGCAGGGACCGCCCGGCCTCCCCTGCCAGGCTGGGGGCACAACACCCCTGGAGGGGGATGGCCAGGATCTGCCCCACCCCCAGCCCAGTCCTTCCTGAGACACGTTCAGTGTCAGGACATCAGTGTTTCAGTCAGGGGAAGAGGCGTCAGTGCATGGAGAACCTCGCTGCTCAGCTTGCTGGGGTGATGGTGGGACACTGCCCCTTCCCCACCCCAGCGCAGCCCCAGCTGGGACCTGGCAAGGCCGGGGGCTCCTCTTCAGGGAGCACCACAGAGTCATTGAGTCGATTTGGTTGGAAGAGACCTTTAAGATCATGAAGTCCAACTACTAACCCAGCACTGCCAAGTTACCGATAACCCAAGTCCCTCAACACCACATCTACACCTCTTTTAAATCCCTCCAGGAATGGCGACTCAACGCCTTCCCTGGGCAACCTGCTCCAATGTTTGACAACCCTTCACACCAGCAGAGATCTGCCTTCCAGCTGCAGGAGCAGAGGCTGGGGGAAGTGCTGGTGGACTGCTCCTAGGTGGGGAAATGGCTGCCGGTCTCCCTTCTGCAGCCGCGGTGGGGTCAGTGTCCCAGCACTGCCCAGCCATGCTGGTGTGAGAAGCAGCGTGCAGGAAAACACGCGTACAGGAGAGGTGATGGATGGATGGATGGATGGATGGATGGATGGATGGATGGATGCTCTTCTGAATGATGCCTGATGGGGAGGAAATAGGTGTTCCAGTGGAACAGGGGGCCGAAGGATCCAGAGGAGGCTCCAGCTGTCAAATGGGCCAGGCTAACTTGAACAGAGAGCCTGAATTTTACAGTATCTGCACAGCTAATAAAATCAACAGAATTCTGTTCCTCCAGGCAAAAATAACATTGCTGCTTCTCTGCCTCTTTTTCATGTCTCATTTTATGCTTGCAAGACATTCCAGGGGTCTGAGACATGACATTTCTCTTCTTATGGTCTCTGTCTTAAGGCAAAATTTAACCTCTGTGAAAGATTATTGATTTGAGAAGATTTATAAAGATCAGTACAAATGACAACCATTATTGAAATGGAAGCTTATGGGTTGCATTGAATTAATGCAATATCCATTTTGAGATGTGTTTTCTTTCTTTTGAGTAATTTAATAAAGTTCAGATCTCCTCTGAGAGAAATAATTAATTGAGTAAAATGTTAATTAAGGAAAATTATTTTTTCATATCACAGTTCTTCTAATGAAATAATACTGAGTGAAATGACTGAAGTTTAACTTGATTAAAACTGGTGTCAATGTTTGCATAGTCTCACAGTGTGTGCACTCCCTGTGCCCAGAAGAATCGGAACTTTCCCTTCGTGATGAAGTCGTTATGGATGGCCTGCAATCACTTCTTCAGCCCTTCTGCACGGTGACAAATGGGAGATACATATTTACACCCTCATGTTTACTTCATGGTTATTTAAATTTGAAACTATTTCCTTGCCCTCATTCGCATCATCACACTTGCTGTTATGCAAAACTTATCAGATACAGGGTATGTTTCCATATGTGATTTATTTGGATTCATGTAGCTTAAAATCATAGAATCATAGAATGATCTAGGTTGGAAGGGACCTTTAAGATCATTGAGTCCAACCATCAACTCAATACTGCCAAGACCACCACTACCCCATGTCCCTCAGCACCACGTCTGTCCAGCTTTTAAACACCTCCAGGGATGGTGACTCCACCACTGCCCTGGGCAGCCTGTTCCAATGCTTGACAACCCTTTTGGTGGAGAAATTTTTCCTAATATCCATCCTAAACTTCCCCTGGAGCAACTTGAGGCCGTTTCCTCTTGTCCCATCACCTGTTCCTTGGGAGAAGAGCCCAACCCCCCCAGCTACCCCCTTCTTTTAGAGAGTTGCAGAGAGCGAGAAGGTCTCCCCTCAGCCTCCTTTTCCCCAGGCTGAACACCCCCAGCTCCCTCAGTCACCTCTCATAAGACTTAGCATACAGTGGGAAAATATACATGCATACACAAACATAGATATACGTATACATATGTGTATTCATATCTACGTGTACATGTAAAGAGAGAGAGTAGGATTGCTGCTGATGCTGGCTGTTTGCTCGGCAGCAGAGGGCAGTCCTGTGTGCCTCCATCCATCCACCTGGAGGGTTTCTCCAGCACACAAAAGCTGAATGGCTGCACGAGCGCTGTGTTACCATCTCTGCCCAGAGTGGACAGACCCGGAGAGGCCTTGGACAGCCGTACGCAGAAGGGTTCACTGTGGTGCACTGGAGCCTGTGCTGGTGCTGGTGGTTATTCCCGCCCCGGCGCGGCCTGAGACGTGCTCCTCTGAAGTACGTCTTCCTGTTGGAGTCGTAGATATCTCATCCTGCACAGAAGAACTGCCTGGCTGTGCTGGGGGTGGGTGAAGGCCACACCGCAGCATGACCCACTGCGCTGCTGGGCACCGTGACGCCAGCTGCATTGCCCACCTCTGCCTGAATGGGGAACAGTGACTCTTGAAAAGGACTCAAAGGTTTGGACAGGAATTGATAAGTATTAATAATCAAAGTATGTAAACACATAAATACATACATCCTGGCTAATGTGAAAGCACGCATCCACAGAGAAGTGTGCAAGGGCATGTGCAGCCCTCGGGCAGCAAAGGCATCCTCCACTCCTTTGACGCCACGCTTCGGTAACTCCAGAGCTAAATTCCTAATTCTCTTATTTGTTGGTGGCAGTGTCTGCACAGGGTGATGTGTAATGAAAGTGAAATGAACTCTGAGGGTAAGGCACTTAGGATACAGCTAGAGAAAGAGTATTTCTTTGATTTTAGACAAATCCTCCCTTCAGTGTTCTGCTTTTGATCTTTCCATGGAAGGATAAGTTTTATGTAAGACAAATGTCTATCAAAGTTTTATTTAAAAAGCATGCCTTTAACAGAAGGTGGCACACTGATTAGATTTGACATTTGAAGCAAGGCAGCCCAGGAATGCAGAGGGATTAAAGTGGGGTCTCACATAAAAACTATTGCTGTTTTATTAGGCAAGTGCAGCCTTTTAGGCAATGAAGTTTGGGTGCTATTAATCTATACTGACAGATAATGGTTAATATTTGGGCAGTTGTTAATTTTTTTCTTCTATCTGTTCTGGTTAATAGAGCATGACTCCGTGCACAAAAAAATTCTTCAACGGTTTTACTCAATGTAATTTTTGGAACAAATGATAGTTTTCTCTTGGAAAACCTGTGTCTAGCTCTTGGGGACCATTTGAAAAGCATCATTTACAGTCACAGCCGAGATGGTTCAGAGCTTCTGGGAACTAAGGATGCGGGAGCAGCTGCTCAGGGGCTGTATCACCACACCAGCGACTGCAGCTCTGCAGGGCTGGGAGGGGAGCTGGGACACCAGCAGGACCCTGCAGGCTGGGAGGCGAGGGCTGCCACTGGCGAAGGGACCCTTTTAGCTGGTTACCACGACTGCCCTCATGAGGCCTACATCCATCCTACATCTCAGGGCAACAAGAGCAAGGATGGAGTGGAGCAAATACACGACCCTCTGATGCCTGTTTAGGCCAGATGGAAAGTTCTGTGCTTTGTAAACTGTCACTGTCATTTCTGAATTATTGCAGCGTTTCAAGCGACCATGAGAGTTAGTCTCAGTGATGTATCACATTTCTTGCTGATTACTATTTCCTTTTGTCCAGTTCATCCTCTTGCCCAGCAGTGAGAGAGGTCAAGGGCTGCCTGCGGCTGGGTCAGGTCGGCCAGCGGAGTCTGCAGCGCCGGAGCCGCTCCGCACTGCCCACACACATGGACGGCCAGCCCGGGGCTGGAGCAGGCGGTGGGGAGGTCCCCGGTTTCCCTTCCCAGCTGAGGAACTGGGTCCCAGCTGAGGCTGCCCCATGGCCGCAGCTCCTGCCCCGTCTGTCTGAGCACGGTGCCAGCAGAACCACAGCGGGCAGAGCTGTGCCCAGCTCGGGTTCTGCTCAGAGGCCCCTGTACCTCCACCTCTGAGGACGGCACTGGTTTGCCCCCTCAGGACGCTCACCGGGCTGCTGTCCGTCCAGGGTAAGAGCATGTTTAATACAAGTGCTAATTGTAAACCCAAGGCTCTTTCCCCATTCCACCACTGTTCCTGCCCAGGCAGGTGAGTGTGAGTGCAGGTATGAATATCCTCTCCCTCCCTCCCTCCCTCCCTCCCTCCCTCCCTCCCTCCCTCCCTCCCTCCCTTCCTCACCTCCCCCGGGGGTCAAGGAGCAATCAGTGCTGTGAGGGATAAATAACGGCAGCACTGAAGATCATGCAGAGCATCCAGGTTCTCGTTAGAGAACAGCATCCTCAGTCCTTGGACCAGTATCGCTAATGGCCCTGTACTGAGATAATAATTGTGGCAAACTAAATACCCAGCCATTGAAAACCAGAATGAGTTATAAGAGACCAAAAGTGAATTAAATGTCAGACAATGGTATCTGGGTGAAATCTTTGGCGCCTCATAATTAAATAAAGGATTCTTTGAGTCAGGAATGGCAAAAGTCAAGCTTTAAATAGGGCTGACTTCACAGTGCTAGTGAGGATGCTCTGTCTATGCAGGCTCATCAGGGCCAAGCAGGGGCAAGGCACCCTCAGACCTCCCCGTCCTCTCCCAGGGGCTCACCCGCACACACCGCTTCAACAGCGTCCGCAGATACTGTTGGCTGGAAACAAGCAACTGTAGGAGGGAGTTTTTCACTGTCTGCCCCTGCAGGGGAGCGGCCGAGGCAGCGCCCTCTCCCAGTGTGGTCCCCCCACTTCAGGAAACCTCTCCTCGCCCCGCTGGGACGGGACAGGAGGGGTGGGAGCCAAGTGAGAATGCCTGGCTGTGCAAAGCCGTTCTCCTGGCACGGATAAGTGTGATGAGAGCTCGATGCTGGGGTGTTTGCCATGAGATCAGCTCTCCAGAGGCAGCAGCTGGCAAATGGCAGGTGCATCTCGAGGGCCACGAGCTGTGGAAGGATGCTGGTCCTGCGGAGGGCAGCCAGGGAGCTGCCGCAAGACGCAGCCTGTGACCGGCACGGCAAACACCACCGGCACAGCAAACACCACCGGCACCGGCTGCTGCTGGAAATATATCCCCTAATAAACTGCCTGAAGAGTGCTTGAATGCCAGAGTAATGATGGAGGTGGGAACATCCTTGCTAATTACAGGCAGAGTGGGCTGCCCTGGGAAGCGGAGCAGGCAGGATTCCTCCTCTGTATTTGTGCTGTACAAGCAAACATTTCTCTTGCTGCCCAGAAATCTTCCTGTTTCCTTATCATCTTGCCCAGACAGCATAACACGCTGGAGCAAAGTCTTGGCTGCAATGACCATACCTATGTCGAAAAATAAAAACGGACAGGGGCTGCGCTGCAGATCCAAAAGTGAGTGTCATCCCTGTCATCCAAGCAGAGCTGGGGGGCGGCAGGGGGGCACCCTGCTCTCCAACAGTACAGACGGAAATGAGAACAGGACTCCTGCTTCAGAGCATGACATACCCGTAAAAGCAATTGCACATGAGCTGTGGGCATAAGACCGAGAGGAAGGAGGACCGAGGGGCGCTCAGCTCACAACTTCTCATTCATGCTGCTGGGAGAGTCTGTTCGGCTGCGCTCCCCGCCCTGGGAACAGCCCAGAGCCCGTGCACTAGCGACTGACATTTTTACCAACATAAAAACATGAACAATGAGAAAAATTTGATTTAGTATTGATTTAATTAGAGACCTTTAATACTGATTAAATAAAAGAAAGCGCCTGTGCCATATGCTCAGCTGGTGGAATCAGCCGTTTGGTCATCAGAGAACTCCCGCAGGCATTCCGGCACAGCCTGAAAAGCAAACCCAAACAGCTGCTGGTCAGCAGCTCAGTATGCTTCAGCCAATTGCTTCCCAAAAAAAAAGAAAGGAAGGATGATGATTTTAGGGCAGCCAGCAGGAGATGCCCACCGAGGGTACAATCCAGTGCAGGTCTAGCATAAAAGATTGCTTTTACCCCATGCGCAGCAGTCAGACCTGGATGAAGAAGAGTGGTCCCAACCCTTTAGGACTATCCTGAACTACATAGCTTTGGAAGAAAAAATGCTCTGTATTACAGCATGTCATGAGGAGGCAGCCTCGCTGCTGAAGAAAGATGCAGTCTCTGTTCTCGGTAACCGGGAGAACCGGGTGACAGGGACGGCCTCGGACACGGGGCGGGCTGGGAGGGATGCTGTGGGGTGAGGAGCAGGCGTCCCCTCCCCTGGGAGCACTGGGGAACGCCGAGCTCGGCGAGTTCCTGCCCGGGGACCTGCAGTCCGGCGGGGAAAGGGGCCGACCCCCACCGCAGAAAGGCAGGGACCCTGCAGGGGTGAGCCAGGGCCAGGCAGGAGGAGTCACCTCCAAGCTGAGAGGGATTTCCTGGGATCAGGGCTGGGGAGAGCACGCCCGCGCCTGCGCAGCTGGATGGCCCTGCCTTTGGTGCCCGTAGCGCTGCGCCTGGTGCAGGAGGGCTCTGGTTTAGCTGAATAGGTGGCTTCTGCCAACACGAAAGAAGTGCTTTCTGGTTTTCCTTTCAGTGAGAAAAATATTGTTTCCATCCAAATTCTTTTTCCTCTTCAGGTTTGGCAGCTAATCCCCAAACCCATTTTTTTTCACAGACTCCTAATTACAAAGTCTCATGCTGGGGCACATCAAAATATAAGCAAGAAGAAAGACCTTTGCATTGGACATGTGCCCAGGGCACATGAAAACTGGCATCAGAAAAAGATTCAGTGCTAGAGCGATTCAAGAGCAACACTGACTTGTTGCTTCTCTGAGTTTCTGGCACCCTCTCAATGTCACGGAGTCAATCTCATCCCTTTCCTTCCTCTGTCTTACTGTCTTTTATCCTATTAGTTATCTTTACTTGGCAGTGGGTGCATATTCATTGCAGAGGTAATAGAAAAAGAACAAAATCAGTCTTTCGGTGTGCTGTGCTCATAAACTGCTTCTCTGATTGTCGTAACAATAAACTAATAACCAAACAGGCATAGACCAGAGGCGGTTTTACCATGTATTAGGTGTACTACAGCTAAGCTGGAGAAGATGCATTCCTAGAAATTAAAATAAGCCCTTCAGTGTACTACTTGGGTATTGCTTTTAATTGCAAGCATTAGTTAAATATTATACTGGTTTTATTTCCAAGTCACAAAAAATCTACATTTTTTCTGCAAGATGCTTTTAGCAAATGATAAATATAGAGCTCTCAGAGAAATCATTCTTCTTTGTTAACCATGCATGTGTTTTTGGTTTATCTCCTATTCGAATAACAAAAATAATGATGTACCTGCTTATCATTATGCAAATCAATGTATTATTAATAAGTAAGGCATATTTTTGGTTGAGTAAGGCTGGCAAATACCGTATTTCCACTTCATGAGATGTGCATTCTCAGAAATGTTTATTAAGGGGAGAATACTCACCGCATTAGCATACTTCATTCTCTGGTACTAACCTGTCCATTACTGGTATAGATTTGGGAAAAATCAGTTTAACATGGAAGAGAATGTTGGAATTTTTATTGACTAGTTTTTTTCGCTCTCTCTTTGTTGCTACGGAAACATCCTTTCTTATTCTTAAACCATTTGATGGCACCATTTCCTATTAAGCGGATTTCCGTTTCTCTCCCAGTTTCGGCCATGCCTTGCCAGTACTGGTTCCTCCCAGTGGCTGCTGGCTCTGCACCACCCCAGGATTTCACATTTCTTCATTGCAACAGAAAGATAAAACTGGGACATTTCCCCCAACTCGTTTGTCCTTTACAGCAGGGCTGGAATAGGAAATGTAGAGCTCTGCAGGCTGGGCTGTGGGGTGCCCCATCCCCGGGGGGCAGTCGGATGCCCCATCCCCAGGGTCTGTGGGGTGCCCCATCCCCAGGGGTCACGGCAGCACCCCTGGTGCCAGCACCCAGTTCGGTGGGAGGGGAGGGCTCATGCCGCTCTGGCTCATGCCCAAGCACGACTCCAGGCTGGGCAGAGAATGGACTGAGAGCAGTCCTGAGGAGAAGGACTTGGGGGTGTTGGTGGATGAGAAGCTCAACATGCACCAGCAATGTGCACTGGCAGCCCAGAAACCCCTCGCAGCCTGGGCTGCATCCCCAGCAGCGTGGGCAGCAAGGCGAGGGGGGGATTCTGACCCTCTGCTCCGCTCTGGGGAGACCCCCCTGCAGTGCTGCCTCCAGCGCTGGGGCACCAACAGCAGAAGGACACAGAGCTGTTGGAGCGGGGCCAGAGGAGGCCCCGGAGATGCTGGGAGGGCTGGAGCCCCTCTGCTGTGAGGACAGGCTGAGAGAGCTGGGGGGATTCAGCCTGGAGAAGAGAAGGCTCCGCGGAGACCTTGGAGCCCCTTCCAGTCCCTAAAGGGGCTCCAGGAAAGCTGGGGAGGGACTCTGGAGCAGGGAGGGGAGCCATAGGATGAGGGGGAACGGTTTTAAACTGAAAGAGGGGAGATTTAGGTGAGATATTAGGGAGAAATTCTTTGGTGTGAGGGTGGTGAGCCCCTGGCCCAGGTTGCCCAGGGAAGCTGTGGCTGCCCCATCCGTGGAGGTGTTCAAGACCAGGCTGGACGGGGCTTGGAGCAACCTGGTCTGGTGGGAGGTGTCCCTGCCCAGGGCAGGGGGAGGTGGAACGAGATGGTCTTTAAGGTCCCTTCCAACCCAAACCATTCTGTGACTCTGATTCTATGATGAGCTCCTCATATTTGGCCCAACTTGGGATGAACTGCCCCAGGAAAAAAGAGAAACAGGGAAAATGAGCCTGCAAAAGCTGCACAAGCCTTGTGGGGGGGTGTCTGTGCCCCCCTGCCGCCCCATGCCTGGCCAGCCCTGCACCTTTCCCACACGCACTGTGCCCACGCTCATTCTCTGCCCAGCTGCTCCCTCTCTCCTTCCAGCTGCAGCTTGGGAGGGGACGTGCTGCCTGCAGGGGATGGCAAAGCATGACAGCAGTTTTCCAGGGGCACAAAGCTCCTTCGGGATGAGGAGGGTGGCTGCCTGGGCCAGACGGAGAGTCTCACACGGCTTTAACATCACCATCCCTGCCCCTCCGTGGAGGCTGAGGCGCCCGTACCTGACCCCGGGAACGCTGAGTGGAGATGGCACGTCCCCAGCTCAGCCAAGGCGGGTGTGTTGGGTTTGGGTGGGATAGAGTTAATTTTCTTCATAGGCCCTTGCCCAGTGCCATGTTTGGGATCTGTGCTGGACACAGCGTTGATAGCACAGGGGTGTGTTAGCCACTGCCGAGCAGCCCTAAGCGCTGTTCTGCTCCTCACACCCCACCAGTGATGGGCTGGGATAGAGGAAAACAGGGACTTTGGGTTTTGGACCTGGTGGGCACCAGGTTTTGGATTCTGCTTCATCCAGTGTTTGTAAAACTTTTGGGTAAAAATCTGGACTTTGTTCTCTGCTTCACCTCTTCCTGTTACTGTTAATCTCAAATTAAGATTTACCAAGCCTGCTGGCCACAGACCCATGGGTAGGTCTTGTGGAAAATGGAGGAAAAGGAAGAAACATAGCATTTTGAACATACACTTAAGGTAGGCGGACCCTCAATAGACAGGTCTAGATTTATTTACTTTGGCAAATGGTTCTGCTGTGGGCTTTAGGGAAGTATTTTCTTTAGAATGTGAGGTTCGGTCAGTGGTGCGTACAGTGCACAATACTCCTCATTTATTTTGATCAAACACTAGAGAAGACAGAAGGAGTACTTGGACTAAATAGTATAAATCTTGTTTCACTTCCCTGTTGACGACTGGCAATCTCTTTGTCAAGCTTCTGCATAAAACAGAGCATCAATGTTTGACAACAGTTCTGATTGCTGAATAAATGGTGGTAATTATATTATCAGTTTATTATAACACAGTTTATTACATTAAAAATCCTCTCCGTTATTCAAGACACACCTGTGCACATTATTTTCGGAGACGTCTCAGGCTTGTTAAAGTTTTCTCTAGTATTCTAACGGTAGGTGTAGGCTTGCTGTTATATTTTTGTTGCTTCTGCCTCACAGCTGATGATTAATGTCCTTATTTGTCATCACATTCGACTGAGAATCTGGGGTGATGAATGTTGCTCTTTGTGGTTTGCCTCCCACTCTCAAATTCTCAGCTTGATCCTAATGTCGATCATCTTAAACCTGGGACTCACCATTTACACAGGGCTCCGTTTACCAGTGCTTAATGGTTGCAGCAATTAACTTTGTTTTCACTGACTTCTCTTGGCTACTCTCCTGCTTGTAATGCAAATTTGGCATGACAATACACTTTCGTGTTTAGAAAAATAGACTGGCAATGTAAGCATATAACTTCCTGACAGCTCTCACAGCACGTTAAATCTTTGCTATCTAGGGCCTGCCTGTAGCTTCTAGTGAATGAGATGAAACAAAGCCCCAGAAGGCAGAGAGAGGAAAATGAAATGCAAGAGAATATTGATTGTAACACGAAGAGTGGATGTTGGTCATTAGCGGATACGACCAATGTGGTTTTCACTAAGGTTTTTGTGACACAGAACCTAAGCAGCTTTCATGTGGGCATTTGGTCCTCTTCTCTGATTAAGAAGGGAAGTTGTCTTTGCTTTAAAACTTGCTTTTGATTAACTTAAACCTGACTCTGATGAGAGCTGTGTCCCCACTCAGTGACATGCTTGTGTCACGGGTTACGACAAGGCATCTATAAAATGATGATGGGATGATAACAGGATAGATGTGCAATGCATTCAGCACAAAAGAATTGCAGCAAACCCTCTGTGGCCTCTGCTCAAGCAGTGGTGAGCGTTGGGATGCACAGAGGGCTTGGGGTACTGCTTGCTTTACCTGAAAATTAACGTAATGGCAAGTATAGCGAGTTTGCTTTCTTCATGATCTCTTCCAACCACCTTCTAATTCTTCACAATCTTGTCTGCTATCTGGCTGGCTCTTTGCACTTGCCTTGTGCTCTGGTGTTTTGTTAGAAGGGAGAAAATAACCAGGATCTCATGAGCACAATTTTGCTGCATCAGCTTTGTGATAAGTTGGCTTTGGGAAACAACTGACAGTATATTTCTCCTGCTCTATTTAGGTGAAAATCAGCTGTGTCTCTTAACTGAAACGTTTTAAGCTTGTCTTTGTCAGGTAATAAAATTGTGTTGCTTTTTCTAACTAAATGCCTTGTGATGTCTATTTCAGAGGCTGACATTTCTAATGCACTAACACCTTTGAGCAGAAAAAAGCTATTCAATTTCAAGTGTAAATTCATCCACAGATGTTTTAAAGATCTAAGAGAAGGTCGATAAGGACACTGGCAGAATGATGTGGATGCTCCACGCTCACACTGTCCAAGACGTTGTTTCAGCAGAGGAGAAAGGGGATTTGGCATCCAAGTTCATTTAGTAAAGCTAATAATCTTAACATTTCATACATAGCCGGAGTTTACAGGTTCAAAGCAATCTCAACAGAGAAGCTTGAAAAAGCAGTTAATTATAATGAAAGACCTCTGATACGGTCTTCAGTTTTGAGCAATTTTCTACTTTTCCTCCTTATCCATAGTCTGAGGTTGGTGCCCTTTACTGGAATTCCTGATCACAGATTTTATTCTGTGCATTCACACAAACAGTTCCTGTTGGGTCTATTTATCTATTTATTGATATTTGTGTGAAACGCCATCCATAAATTTTTAACTTTATCTTGATGCTAACTGATGTCCTCTGGCAATTTTCAGAGTCTGTCGCTGGTTTGGGCCCCTTTGAAAGGTCTGTCTGCATATTTAATGCACTGTTTTTCCTCTTCGGATGCTGTTCATGCACTGGCTTTATATTTCTGAGGTTGGTTGTCTGAAGGGTAGAGGCAGAGCTTGGTGTTGTGGATGAGGGTGTGTGTGGGGGGAATGGTTGTCCCTTAATGGTCCTCCCTTGGAGGCTTCAGAGGCTCAGAAGAAATGCTGATCTTCACCTCATCATCTGAGCCTGGTGGGACTGCCGCGGGAGGGCATCCTCTGCACGCCACACTAGACCACCACACCACGACTCTTGGGGTCTGCTGAGTGGCTGCGGGGGACAAGCAGTTCACCCACACAGGTGAATCTGGCAGGTCGATCTGTGAAGGGCCATTGACTGTGGCCCCCTGGAGTCTGGCATGGGCAGGCAGCGACCAGCAGAGCCCTGCCAGCCCTGATGTTTAACGGTCAGACAATTTCTAAAAATTCGCCAGATGAAAAGCCCCAAAGTAGAGTGATAGATTTGGTAAAATCATAGAATCATAGAATGGCTTGGGTTGGAAGGGAACTTAAAGATCATCTAGTTCCAATCCCCTGCCATGGGCAGGGACACCTCCCATTAGACCTGGTAAAGACCCTGTAAATCAGCCCCACATGCTGTCACATGTGCGTCATGACATAACCAATGTGTGCATTGGAGTATACTGAGAATTACATTTTTCTCTCTCTTGCTCTCCCCCCGTAGCTGTGTTTATGTGGACATGTATATGTAGAGAGAGAGAGAGAGAGGAAGATTTTATACATTAAGAGAAAAAGAAACAAGCAAGGACTAGTACTTCTTAGGCACAAGTTTTTATGCTTAAATTTTTTAGCCTACCCTTTTTGGGGATTTAGTTAGAATTTATGGAGTGGCACAACTATAGAATAGTGGTGTTTAAAGGAGACCTCTGGAGGTAATCTGATCCAAACCCCTGCTCAAAGTTGGATCAATCTCAATGATACACCCAATGTCAAGGTTTGTTCTAGGTCATAACCAGTCAGGTTTTGAATGTCTGTGAGGATGGAGATGTCCCCACCCCTCTGGGCCTCGGCTCCAGTGTTTGACCACTGTCATTGGGAAATATTTTTCCTAATATGCAGGAGGAGTTTTCTGTATTCCAGCATCTTTTTTCCCCTTGAGCCTCCAATGCTGTTTGTTATTTATTCATTACTCGTTATTTATTCATTAGCTGAAGCGTGATGCCTGGTATGAACGCAGGTACACTGGCAGGACTGTGGCTCACAGTTTTTGAAGCACGGTCTGCTAGTTTGGATCATGAGAAGTTACGACCCCAGTGGCACCGCTGGTGCTCTCTGGAGGAAGCCAGAAGGATGCAGCGGTGCAAGGTGACTCCCCAAGCAGCTACAAGTCCATCACGCTGCTGGAAAGGATTTTTTGGTAGGAGGGTTTTGCTGGACTCATGTAAAACTGGAACCATTCGCTTGTTTAATGACAGTGAAATTGCTGCCTCACCGGGAAAGGTGTCCCCAAGGAGTCTGGCCTGAGGTGTGGAGGAAGGACATCTCTGATGGGGCAGATCACATCAGTATGCCCAGCAATAAACCATCTGGAGACAGGGTGGTAAACCTTGAACATACGATATTTTGCACAAAGGGACTGACTGTTGTTTTCTTTCCTTTCTCCACTTCAGTCTTTTATAAACATTTTGCTTTTATGAACATTTTTCACAGTGCTGTCTCTGCTGGCTCTTATACGTAAATACCGTTGTTTGCATTTTAACCTGGCCTGTCCTGAGGTATGTGTTATTTCAAGCCATTTGGCTTTCATGAAGTCTTTCTTTGGCACAAGTGTAGATATCTGTGTGACTTTTTCTTTATTAATTCAAATTTTTAATTTTCTTCCAAGTAGGAATAGGGGTGGGTGGGCAAATCTCCCAGTTCTGCGTCCTATGTCTATGTGGAAAGGTAATGGGGAATGCTTTAAAAGGGAAAAGCGTGGCAGTGGCAGCAATATCCCACCAGAGGCCTTGACGCCAGGTGGCGACGGGTGGCTGCGCTGGCACCATAGGGAGTGACACAACTCTGGTACAACGGTGTTTACAGGAGACCTCTGGGGGTGATCTGTTCCAAACCCTGCATCGTGTGCAGGCTCAGGCTTGCTGCAGCTGGTATCTCTCGGAGCAGACACTCATCCACACAAGGCACCTTTCAATATGGCAAGGAAAAGACCATTAATGTGTTTAATTTTCAAGTTTCTTGCACGCTTACTGTTTCATTGCTTACATAAATGTGCCTTAATTACTGAATTCTCTGTTGCTTTCCCCTATTTTATGTATCTCGAAAAGCTGCCCCGTAGTTTGAGACCTGTGGTGTGCAGTACACATCTGTTACCATGGCAGCACGATCACACCATCCTAAACTCCCTTAATTTTAAAAAACTTCGATAGCCTCTCATAGGCATGATTAACTATATGTGAAAATCTTGCTGTTCTTTTTTTATACGGATTTTTTTCAAAGAGAGCACAGAGACAACAAGCAATTGTCTATTGTTCACTTGTCAAAGCTCTGTGATTATTTTCTACATGAAACCGAAGGGAGCACAGCATTAACTAGCTGCTTTTGTAAACTGCCAGTGGACAATTTGGATCTCTGTTACAGAAACAGAGTGAAGCAGAACACTATTCTGGGGGAGCTAAACAGCAGTCAGTGCTTTCAGAGCGTACTTGAAACTTTGCACGCCTTGCAGAAGTGGTAGAGGACAGAGCATGGATTCTGTCAGGCACATTTCCAGTTTCCAAAAGCAAGCTGTTTCCTCAGAGACCTGCTTCAGAGATACACTACAGGGCTCGCATTATCCTGGGAATTACTTGAACCAGGGGCTGAAAAAACTGAAGATCTCTCATCCAAGGTCTTTGTTTGCCACCATGAGTGTGAAAGAGAAAAAGACTCCCCCAAATAATTATTGCTTTGAATTTTTGTCGTTTGTTTTTTAAAAAAATATTTTTCAGGTGTTTTTTGTTAAGGTCAATGCTCAAATAGACCAGGTGGAGTGAAGTTATCCTTCCCCTCTATAGGCGACACCTGGAGGAATTTGTCCAGAGCTGGGCTCGCCAGTACAGCAGAGATGTGGACATGCTGGAGAGAGTTCAGTGAAGGGCCAGAAATATGATGAAGGGTCTGGAGCACCTCTCCTGTGAGGAAAGGCTGAGAGAGCTGGGACCTCTCAGCCTGGAGAGGAGGAGGCTCCAGGGGATCTTATCCATGTGGTTAAGTATCTGATGGGAGGGCGCAAAGCAGTCAGAGCCAGGTTCCTCCCAGTGGTGTCCAGTGACAGGAGTGACTGAGGTTCTCAGATGCTCTGGAGACGTGATTCACCATTGTTCTCCAGCCCTTCAGCACAGGAGCAAAATGTCGTCTGCTCCTGAGGGACACCACAGATCAGGGCAATCAAAGCACCGCAGCTGTGCAAGGGTAAAGTAACAGCAGTAGCAGCCCCTGCCAGGGGAGAGACCTCAGCAGGGTTTGCTTTTGGTAGAAATAAATGATTGAGGGCATCCCTACAGTCGTGCTGTCCTGAGGGGAGTGTAAGCTGAGGAAGAACAGTGGCCTTCCTCCATGGGAGGGCAGGACACCTGGCAGCTGCTGTGACATCTAGACACCACGGAGGGGGCCAGGGGCTCCTGCCAGCCCATGCCAGGTGCCAAGGGGGACCAGCACCCTTCGGGGGATGCAGGTGGGCACAGACGCCGTCCACGCCAGCTCAGGGGCCAGAGTGACAAACAGTTTAAAGTGCTGAAGCCACCACACCCATCCTAACGGAGAGGAGCCTGTTCTGTAGGCTCTGCGCTGTCAAAGACCCTGTCTGTGACTTCCCTGGGTCAGCACAACAAATTAAAGCACGTAGAGCTGTTTTCATGTTGAGGCCAATACAGCTTGCTCCTAAGGAAGGGTGTGAAACACGGAGGAACTAAGTGCAACAGAGAAGCAGGTATAAAACATGAATTGCCTCTGTCTACACACAATAACAAATAATTTCTCAAATCTACTTTGAGTGTTTCTGTTTTTACTGCTATTGCATGTTATTTTCTAATTTTCTTTATAACACCACCAGAACACAAGGAAAGCACTTCTTCAGCAGTCTGTCTACAAGCTAAAGAATTGTAGAATCACAGAATCGTAGGGTTGGAAGGGACCTCTGGAGATCTTCTAGTCCAACCCCCCTGACAGAGCAGGGTCACCTAGAGCAGGCTGCACAGGAATGTGTCCTGGCGGGGTTTGAATGTCTCCAGAGCTGGAGACTCCACCACCTCTCTGAGCAGCCTGTGCCAGTGCTCTGCCACACTCAAAGGAAAGAAGTTCCACCTCATGTTTAGGTGGAACTTCCTATGCTCAAGTTTGTGCCCATCACCTCTTGTCCTGTCCCTGGACACCACTGAAAAGAGCCCGGCCCCATCCTCCTGACACCCATCCTTTAAGTATTTATAAGCACTGCTAAGATCCCCCCTCAGCCGTCTTTTTTCCAGACTGAAGAGACCCAAATCCCTCAGCCTTTCTTCATAAGAGAGGTGTTCCAGTCCCCTAATCATCTTAGTAGCCCTTTGCTGCACCCTCTCCAGGAGTTCCCTGTCCTTGAACCGGGGAGCCCAGAACTGGACACAGTGCTCCAGGTGCAGCCTCACCAAGGCAGAGTAGAGGGGGAGGATGACCTCCCTCAGTCTCTGCTGGCCACACTCTTCTTGATGCACACCAGGATGCCACTGGCCTTTTTGGCCACAAGGGCACATTGCTGGCTCATGGTCATCCTGTTGTCCACCAGGACTCCCAGGTCTCTTTTCCACACAGCTGCTCTCCAGCAGGTCAGCACCCAACCTGTACTGGTGCATGGGGTTATTCCTCCCCAGGTGCAGCACCCTACACTTGCCCTTATTGAATTTCATAAGGTTCCTCTTTGCCCAGATCTCCAACCTGTCCAGGTCTCTCTGTATGGCGGCACAGCCTTCTGGTGTGTCAGCCACCCCTCCCAGCTTTGTGTCATCAGCAAACTTGCTGAGGGTGCACTCTATCCCTTCATCCAGGTCATTGATGAATATATTGAACAGGGCTGGACCCAGTACTGACCCCTGGGGAACACCACTCGTCACTGACCTCCAACTAGACTCTGTGCCCCTAATCACAACCCTCTGAGCTCTGTCTTTCAACCAGTTTTCTGTCCACCCCACTGTCCATTCATCTAACCCACACTTCCTAAGCTTCCCTGTGAGGATGCTGTGGGAGACCATGTCGAACGCCTTGCTGAAGTCAAGGTTGGACAACATCCACTGCCCTCCCCTCATCTATCCACCCAGTCATGCCATCATAGAAGGCTATCAGATTAGTCAGACATGATTTCCCCTTGGTGAACCCGTGTTGAGTACTTCTGATAGCTTTCTTTTCCTCCACATGCCCTCAGATGACACCCAGAACGAGCTGTTCCATCATCTTTCCAGGGATGGAGGTGAGGCTGACTGGCCTGTAGTTTATTTAAGCTTTTGCAGCTCTATCTTATCTTTTCCTTTCTGAAGGATTTAATCATTAATTATACATTCCAGCACAACATGAAATATTTAACTCTTGCTCTTCAATTCCAGTTCAACTTCCCAAAGAAAGAAATGAGTTTGAGCACAGAAAAGACTGGGTACATAGATATGAATCCACTAGTGCTTCTAACACCTTTCCCCTGATTAGTGCCCAGATCAATAGGACCAAAGCCTCAGAATGCTTCAGGTGGTCAGCGCTGCTCTGCATGCCATTTCCTTAATTACAGGAGAAACTTGGCTTCAGCAGATGGGTTGTGCAAATATAAATTCAGGCTTGATGCTCTGAAAATATGCCTGCAGGTTTCTAAAGGTTGGGAGGAAAATATGTAAGAAAAATGAAGTGCAATAATTATTGCTCATGCAATGAAGTTATCCCCTTGTTTTAGAACTTCTTCAAGCCAGCAGCAAGGTCACAGCACTGTCACAGGGTGGCAAACGTTACAGGAGGACGCGACCTCCGTGTCCTGGACCGCTCGCTTACACAATGCTGCCGTCATGCTGGCTTCTCCTTAGAGCTGTGCTGGAGAAGAGCTGGTACAAAGCAAGCATGAGTCAGGGCAAGACTTATAAGCAAGTGCATTTGATTTAATTTTAATGGGTGTGCGTATAATTGGATAAAAAAATAGGAATTAGAGAGGAATTCTGACTTAGTTTCCAGAGGTACGAAGGCAGATACTATGTGGTTACACACAACGTCTTTTGCTCTGGTTGTCCAAAGGGTGTCATGGTTATTGATTAGTTGGCATTATCTTTAAGAAAAATAATGGAGGAAGCCATAAAGGTAACTGCGTCCATTTTCCATTTAAAGGAATTACAGAAATATTTATTACACACACAAATGGAATACACAATAATTTTTGAATTCAGTGTGCCTGTGTAAAATATAATTTCAGATCCAGAGCTAAATAACAGTTTATCTTAACCATAGCCCAGCATCTGCAATTACATAAACTAACTTGTTTAGTGGCCTCGTAGTGCCACCTTTACTGTGCATGAAGTGACACAGATCCACTGGATCCTGCGGTCCTGTCGGACCGGATCACACATCATCTTCTTGCATGGGGTCAGTTCAGTGACGCACACTGAATTAACGATCTTCTGGTAGGCCTGGAGCATGATGCCTGAAACCAGGCAGCCTATGCTAGAAAAAATTAAAACTTTGTTTTTAATCTGTGGGCGTTGGCTAGTCCGCTTTGGCAAACCTGTAACATTTCTTCCTGGTGACTGGAAATGCTACATCCCCTGGTTTCTGCTTTCAGATAAAACAAAACTCAACAGCCTTACAGTGAGGAGAAATAAAAAACATTAATTCAGACACTTTGAAACAAGCAAACTAGATGTGCCCTCTCCTACCCGAGGGCTCACCTCGAGGTGCGATTACATGGTGTAAGTCTTGGCTGTGCTCATGGCCCTGGGCCTGTGGACATCCTGAAGCCCCATCATCAGGGAGCCACAAGCTCTGGAGATGTGTCACAAAGTCCTCAGGTCTTGCTTGAAACTGAATTTCTGAGAGGAATTTCTGTTTCACAGTGCCGGCCCGAGACGGGCAGCCCCACACAGCGGGTGGTGTGCTCAGAGGCATGGGGTTTAAGGCAAATGATTGCTGCAGCTGGGCTAGTCCAGAAACAACAGCAAGAGGCTTTAACTATTAGAACCCCCCTGGTAAAGGAGTCTGCTTTAAGATTCTTGATCCTACGGATAAAACTATCACTTCTGCCATGCTCAGAATCATATTTTTGTCCTACAGGTCTCCTGTGGGGAAAGGGAAAAATTAGATCTGGAGATGAGCCCGTAGGCTAGCGTCACAGCACAGGGAAGAGGAAGCAGCTCCGGGCTGGGCATGGGGCAGTTCTTCCAGAAAGGGCTTGTTCAGGGCCATGGCCTCAGGCAGGGAGCAGCCGTCCCTCTGGCTGTCCTCAACAGGGACAGGACCAAAAGTTATGGAGATGTTGCTGATGTTTCCTCAGAATAGCCTCGCAAATGATGCTGGCATTCAGGCAGAGACGGGCATGGTGCAGGAGGCTTCCAGGCATATCTGGGGGTGAAAGAGGACCATACTTGGCCGGAGGTCCTGACAAGTAAGAGGCAGGGTCTTGTCATGGGGATGTGCAAGCGAAACTATCAAAACTGCTTCCTGCTGCTTTCAGGGGGCTCAAGGGGAGAAAGGGATGCTCTCAGAGCAATGGCGTGCTGAACCTCTGCAGGGGCAGGTTCAGCTACCCGCGGGCTTGTTTTGGGAGGTTTTGTATGAAGGAGTAAAGTAAAAAAAACCCAAAACTGTAGCTAAACCATCGTGGATGCCATCTGCCCTGTGGGTGCACTGGCTTGGCTCAGCGAGGGCAAGAGACACTGACGGATGGGCAGAGGTGGGTGTGAGATGTGGCGGTGGCCAAAGAGGCGATGGCTTCACAGGGGTGACGGGTGGCCAGAAGGTGGCTGAACCACACTGATAGCGGGGGACGCTGGGACCCCCAGGCGGATTCCTCTTCCAGTGCTCAGAGGGGCTGGTTCAGCTACTTTGTAGCTCAGAAAAAAAACCCAAAACCAAACCACAAAACCACATCATATAACTGCATATAAACTCCATACAAATGCACGTGAAAATCTTAATCTGATCCCTAAATCCCCTGAATCAAAATAATTGACAAGGCTTCTGAAAACACCACTCTCTAAACCCAAAACCGCCTCTGGTACCTCTGCTCTGCATGGGTGTGGAAGAGGATGGCTCATCTCCAGATCCCCCTTACCTCTGGATTAGTAGGTCCTTGCAAAGCATGTTAATGTGGGGCTTTCTGGAGAACCTAATTTATTCTGTATCTACAGAACGAGGATGAATACACTAATAGACTTCTTAGGCAAGGCTATAAATGAGAAGACTAAACTTATAGAGGGAAAGCTAAGGAAAGGCAACCAATCATCATCAAAGGGCTTATTATATAATTTACACTCATTCGGTACAAATGAATTCAGCCTTTTAGAGCCCTTAATAATTAACACATCACTGGTTATGACATTAATACATTAATTTCCTATCTTCCATAATACATAGAAGCTACCAAAAAAAAGCAGAAAATAAAATCAGACGCAGAAGATGGGAAGGTCTTTCCTAAGCTTGCTGCTTTTGTGTAAATCTAAAATTGAAGGTTTGAAGTGACAGAGAGATAATTTTTAGTTTTTTTTCCTTTTTCTTTTCTTTTTTTCTTTTCTTTTTTTTTTTTTTTTTGCTATGGCACAGAAATATCAATGGATCAAAGACCAATGTGAAGAAAAGTAAAGCTGAAGAAAGGCATATTAAGCATTTAATTCAACCTAGATTTTAGATTCCAATGTTCAATGTAATATCTTGGAAAAGGAACTATTTCTGTTCTGAAGCTCAGTTCTTAGATTAATCAAATATTATGAATTTTCTTTACTAATCCCTTTGAAAGAAATGCATATATATTGAAAACAACATATAATGGCATAGATCCATGGGAAAAGCCTTGTTCTTTACTAACAAATGTTAATTGAAGACCTCTGCAGTATCTGAGTGAGGATATTGTGTCGGGGCCATCAATCACACTTGATCTGAATAAGAAATGTTTTTCCTCCTGTAGTCATGGTAGGTGAGACTAAGCTTATTTTGATTTAAATTTAGCCTAACCTGCTGTGCTGGTCTTGGCCTCACCCCTGCACCCTGCCCTGCCCCAGGCACTGCGGGTCACTGGCGTCCTCAGGCATGGGGGTCCTGGGGAGGAGGGTGAACCACAGCATGAGAGCAGTGGTGAAAATAGTCATGTTTCTGGCATCAGCAGGAGCTGAAAAATGTTGGAGAAAGTGGATGAGCAATGTAAGAGGACTGTAAGTCCATGCCTGGAGCTCCACAATTTGTTCTCACCTCTCCCGCTCATGGGCCATGACAACAATGCCGCATCATGTGCCTGTTGGTTGGCATCCCTGCATCCCTGTGTCCCTGCATCCCTGCGTCCCTGCATCCCTGCATCCCCTCATGCTTGCATCCCTGCATCCCTGCATCCCTGTGACCCTGCGTCCCTCCGTCCCTCCGTCCTGCGGAGCTGGTGCGGGAAGGGATGGCCACCTCCAGGGCAGGTGACGGCTGCATGAGGCTCCTCCAGATGATGCCTTGTCAGTGTTTCATTAGCTCTTCCCTGCCGTTCACGGCGGTTCCCTGATTTAGTGCTTCATAAATGTAGTTCATTCATGGCTAACAGAGGAACAAAAAAGGTGGGAAGGGGAACCCTTAAAATAGTGGTTTGCATAGCTGGTTCAAAGAAAAAAATCCAACATGGTCAATATTAGAAGATAACCCTTTCTAAAATTCAGTTCCCAAGTGGTCAGCTTACTTGCTTTGTTTATAATATAAATTAATTATATATAACTTGCTCTCTGAGAAAGTAATGATATCACGTGTTTTCTGATGAATTTACAACTGTGTCAAACATAGAAAACATAATACCTTCTACTGGAAGTAAAGTAAAATGAAGCATTGACGCATTTTTGCCTATGCATTTGAGAGTTTTAGAGCCCTTTGGTTTGAAGCAAGCACTCTGAGATGATCTGGCAGACAGCTGGTGCCTTCTCGGAGGGTCTTGGGGCTGTGGGTCCTGTCTCGGGACAGGAGGGTGGATATACGCTAGACAACCTCTTGAAGCATCCTCCAGGCTTCTGCTCTCTGAAGCTGGTGCCAGAGCCTCTGCAGCGTGTGGGGTGTGCTCCCTGCCTGCTCCTGACGCGCTGTTCCTCCAGCGCCCATCTGGATCGCAGGCTGAACTTGAGCAACGCCCAGAAACCTGAACACGGGGCTGCAAAGTTTCACTGAAACACGATAGGAATATTTTTTCCTGAGAAAAGCTGCTTTTTAATGTTCTTTTCCCTTCCTTCAGCATCAGGCAGACTGAAGGAGAAAACTCTCATCTTGGCTTTCAAGCCAATTCACATAGGTCCTGAAAAGGACAAGAAAATTAAGGTTAATGAAAAAAGTGAAGGTAAGACTTCCTCAAAACTTTTTCTGAACTAAATCCAGAGTGTATTTTTTTATTTTGGGCATAAGTGGGCTTTAGCTGACCTCTTTCTTCCTATCTTTAAATATATTAAGGATGTGTTTACATGTGTGTCTGCCTTTATGCACATTTGTTTGGCTGGCTATCAATACATTGCTGTTCACGTGGCTTGAAAGGCATGATTATTTTGTAAAATTATACAATAGGCTAATATTAGGCAAAATGGGGCTTATTATTGCCTAATGGAATTGTATACTTCACGAAAGCTACAGCAGGGATTAGTTCAGTCCATTACATTCATTAGGCAAATTTTTTCATTTCCCACATACAAACTTTTCCGGGATATATGAATTCAATGGATTTGGAGAAAAGATTGCCAATGGAAGATAAGCTTGTTCTTGATGTCCCAGTGGTGCGTGTGAGCTGCTGTGCTGTGACTGAGGGCACTCCCGACGGCTCAGCAGTTTGCCCCTCCTTGCCCCGGTGCTTGCCCTCCCAGCATTGCGTGCCCCGTGGCCAGTGCTATGCGGGACAGGCTGCCGGCAACGTGGGCACCGCTTTGGCGCAGGGTGGGCAGGACCGGCGGCCGGTGGTCCCCCCGATCCCCTCGATCCCGCTGTGCCGTGGGACACCAGGAAGCTGCACTCACTGCTCCTGAGGAGCGGTGTCCCACAGCTCTTGGTGTTTGGCGACATCCAATCCCAAACATTTCTTTTGGAGACCAAATCTGACAGGCCTGTTCCTTCCAGATGCTTCTTGCCATTCTGATCAGCTTCGACCCCCTCATGCACTGTTCAAAGCTGAGTCTAACGACCCTATTTGCATGCATATAGTGTCTGGAATCTAGATCATTATTCTGGGAAAACGGATAAATCTCAGGATTTTTTTTTTTCAGTTAAAGTAATTTTATTTAAAATTACTTGGCAATTTTATTGGTGATAATAGGATTATGAAATCCATCGGAATTTGTGGGGAGCAGGGAACATAAGGAATCAATTTAAACTTCTCTTTTGAATGGAAACCTTGTCAAATCTCCTTAACAACAAGTTTTCACTAGCTCTGTGTCACATATTGGATAATCCAATTAGGAATTTTAAATTGCATATTTTGCTAGAAATAACATGTATGGAAATGGAGTAGATTTCAGGCAGTCTTAGGGTACCAGCAATAAAATAGTTGGGTTTTGCTTTGTCTCTGTGACACCTGAAAATGTAGAGGTATCTATAATTTGAGAGATTTCATTAACCTGTTGTGTTTGCTGGGGCCAGATTTTGTAGCGCATCCTCTACATGCTGTCTCTTGCTCAGAAACAGCTTGGCTACAAAATCTGAGGAGTCTCAAACAGAGATGCTCTGAAGTAAGTGGGGAAGGACGGAGCTCCTTTTAGGAGTGAATCCCAGTCACATTAATTTCATCGGACTTTTCCTCATTTATACATTGCTGGGGGGAGGACAGCGGACTACAAGCTACAAATACACAGGGCTGTGTATTTGTACTTGTCCTGAGCAGGACTGGATACCTGAGAGATGGGGGAAAGCGTCAGTAGATGGCACTCGTGATATGCAGAAGATTTTCTGAATTTTTGCAAAGAAAGGGAAAATAAATTCACTTTTGTGCGTTTTGGCTGGCCTCCACCGGCAGCTTTGGATTCAGCTGCTGGCACGTACGGCTAACGGGAGGTGAGGGCAGCAGGCGCAGGGCCTGGCAGGCGCAGGACGGGGAGGTCTGAAGTTCCCGACGCCGGCAGTGCTCCTGCCTCTGGCTGGGAGGGTTCAGGCCACGGCAGGGGCTGCAGGGGCCGGAGAGAGGAGCCGGGTGCGCCCTACATCCAGGCACGCAGCTAATTGCAACCTGGGCGAGTTTCCAAAGATTACGCTTCCCGCTTGTGATTTACTCATCAAGAAAATCCATCTGTGCCGAATGTGGCTGGAGAGGTGAGTGTGTTTTAGTGCGAGGTCAGCTCTGCTTCTAAACAAGTTACTGGCGACTCCTCAGCCTGCATGCGTCTTCTGCCATCCCATCCCTGCCTGTAGTCGCTGTTCTCCCACACGCCATGGTTTTGGGTATTGACCCACGCTTCAGCAGAGCACAGCTCCAGACCTATATGTCATCATAACACCAACTTTCCAAAGCTTCAATAAACCAAGTGTGAAAACCCTATTTCAAATTGGTTGGACCTGAGAAGTTTTTTTCCGGTCTTTGTAGGCAAAGTCAGTGTACAAGCCATTGGGAAAGGGACAAATCGCAGTGGCTGCTTGGAAGAAGAGGGTTTGTACAAACCTGGGGGCTGGCAGGGACACACAGGGGATGCCAAAAGGGCTGGTCGATGTGACTGGGAGCCATTGTGTATCACCTGTGAAAAACTGTGGTGACAAGGAGAGGACTGTGACTGGAAAATAGTGATATGACCCTCATCTTTAAGAAGGGGAAGGAGGAGGAGCAAAGGCTGGTCAGCCTCCCTTCAGTCCTGGAACAGCCATGGAGCATGTCTGTTTCCAAACATATGAAGGACAAGAAATGAATGGGTGCCAGCCGACGTGTTTCCCAAGGCAGATGCTGCTTGGGCAGCCGGACGGTGTTCTCTGGGAGGAGGACCAGGGCCGTGCTGGGTGGTGCTGAGACAGGCTCCAGGGAGGCGGCGGAGTCCCCGGCCCTGGAGGGATTAGATTAGACAAAGCCATGTCTCACCTGATCAAGAGCTGACAACAGCCCTGGTGTAAGTGGCAGGTTAGGCCAGTGTCCCGTCCAACCCGTGCTCTCACGGTTCCTTGTAATATCCTAAGGAAATGAGGAGAGAACTGGTAGATTTTCATGGACTGAAACATATATGGAATGCTTGATTTCACATATTCTGTGCTTTCATCCATATTTTCCTTTTAAAGTTTACTTTGTGTAATAAATAATTTATAGAATTTAAGTTACAGAATATTATAATATATCAAGATTAAGGATATATGATATGTCTATATTTCATAGTTTATTATGAGAATTTATGTTCTATTACTCCTGGTACAGATATCAAGAAGAACATTTGTATTAAATGCAGAGTCATTGCTAAATAAGTTGTTTACAAACATTTAAGGCTCATGGAAGATACTGATGCAATGACCCAGAATTTAAAACATGTACATACAATTTTTCAAGTAATACACATTCATAAGCCAGTTGCTCCTCTACAGATGACATGAGGGTGTGTTCTCTGTGTAATTCAGGCTGTGCTGAAAGATTCATGATATTCCTGAGAACTTTCTACAAATAATGCTCACGAGAGACAATTGATAATCCTCTGGAAATAGGCTTTAGCTAAAAATTACAAGACTTTTAGGAGATTAGAATACTATGTTTAAGTAGACATACCTGTCTTACTTTTTGTAGATTAGTACAATGCCTTTTAAGTCAACTGTTAATACCTTATTAAAATATTTACCAGAATATTGTGCACATACTTCGGAGCATCTGTGTCTTTCAGATTACCAATGCTCTTCCTCCGGGGCTCACAGAGTGCCTGGCGGTGGAGGTCTGCTGCTTTAACCCTGTTTTATTAAAATTCGAGCCCAGAAAAATGGTGTGACTTGTGCAAAAATCATTTGGCAGGTTAGTGGCAGAGATGGGGACAGAGGGCAGCTCTCCTGATCCCACAGCACTTTAATCACTGACTCAGAGTGCAGTAAAGGCGACGAAAGGACATAAGTTCTTTAATGACGAGTTGACAGTACTGTCACTGACCAAACCAATCCCCCTCCCCGCCTTGCTGGACTCCCATGCAGGGACACAGCGTGCCAGGCCCTCGCAAGCCTTTTGCTGGGGCGTTGGGCTTTGAGGTGGCCCTTTATGCCTGGCAGGATCCCTGCAGCCAGGAGACACATTGTGCTGTCCACACTCTGCCCTTTCCAGCCTGAAATGCCAAGGAAACCTGAAGATGAGCCTAAAGAGCACTGTGTGACCTTCAGTAAATGTCTGCAGGGTGTGTTTCTTGGACATCTTCACTCTCCCGAAGAAGGCTGGTGTGGTGGTGGTGTGGCAAGACAAGCCGTGAAGATCAGAGTGAGTGACATTTTATTACTAGAAAGGTCTGGAGTGTGCAGTGGGAGAGAGAGCAGCTCGTCCCCTCTAAGTTGATGAAGTGCAGTGTCCAGTGTCTCCCTGTCCATGAATACAAAGCGGCAGCTGACTCTAATGGCAATGTCATGGCCATGTCCCAGGAATGTAGCTGTTCTGCTTGCACAAAACGCCCTTCAGTGTTGAGCTATATTTGTGTCCCTGAATTTCTATCTGTGTTCAGAGTTTATTTCCATTTGGGAGTTTGACATTGTCTCCCATGCTTTTATTTGTAAATAGAGCAGCTAAAGTTCTAAAGAGCAAGGATCGTGTGGTTATTGCATTTTGCTTGTTTGTAGGCTGTGCTGTAGAAAAAGTTTCTTTCTTCCACTGGACTCCACCAAGGTTGAGTACGTTCTGCAGTGCAAATATGGGTGCCTGACTGAAGATCATCTGAGAGGGTGGAAGACCACCCTCGGTCAGGAGCCTGGCCAGCAGTGCAGATGTCCTGTGGCAAGGGTCCAGCTCCTGGGGAACTCTGCCCTCCTGGCCTCTGGGCACCCTGTTGCCCGCAGCGAGACCTGCCTGACCCAGATGCTGCCCAGGGCCAAGTAGTGCTGATCACCTGGGAAACATTGCTATTACTGGCAATTTTACGGGAAGGTGGTTCTTTCCAATTGATGTTTGTTTGGTTTTTGTTCGAAACACTGATGGGTAATCAAGGTATTTCATCAGAAAATTCATTTTCTTCCCCTTTCCTGTTCTTCCCTCCAAAAAATAATCCAGAACCCAATTCAAAGAAATCAAATGAAATCCTTGCCTGGAAGCATTTCTTTATGGTGCATTTTAATGGTTTATCTGTAAGGATTCAATTTTGTCAGCAAGTTTCAATGGCATCTTAAAACTCATTTCCTTGGTATGAAATGAGCATTTTAAAATCGCGGCTTATAGGTTAAAAATGGTTCTGTGTGCTGCTCTTTTGATATCCTTCTCACTGATGCATGAGGATAATAATAAATTTTGTAGGTTCTGGCACTCATGGAGTATAGTAACAGACACAACATAGAGCAGCAGAGGTGCTGTCCCATATCTGATGCCACTGAAAGGTAAATAATGGAATAATTTACTGTTACAATTTGAGACACATGAAATATCCACGAAACTAGAAGAGAATAAATGTGTTGACCAGCTTGTCAAGCCATGCTGACCTGTGATAAGCACTGCAGGCATGCCAGAGACAGCTGGTTTGGATTGCAGCCCTTGAGAAGCCGGAGGACATACCCCTGGCAGCCTGGTCCAGCCGCTGTGGTGCCTGCAGGGCTGGGGCAGGAGGCAGTTCGGCGCCGGGTGCATGAAGCAGGGTACAAGGCACGGTGTCCTCCTGCCCCGTGGTGGGAGGCTGCGTTGCACAGCAGAGCCTGGAGGCTCCTTCCTGCTCGACCTGTACCAAGGATGTTAACAATATCAGAAATAGTTTTAGTAAGAATTTTTAATGTGCATAAAATCGAGACTATTTTAAGAGTAGGAAGAAAAGACTCTCTGTGTTCATAATTTCATTCCCGTGAGCACCTCTTTTCTTATAAATACCTCCTATTTGCATTGAATTGTTTATTGTTAACAGCTTTAGTGTTTAGAAGGTACAAATAACATCTCCACTGGGAAAAAGGAAATTTCTTTCCTAACATATCTACTTTGTCTACTTTTGAACTAAGGAGAAGTATTTTAAGAACTATTAAATAGTTTTTAACATCTAATTGGAAATTATAGTTTGACTTGCAATGCCACTACCTTGCTGGTCCCTTCGGTTCAGTGCATAAGTTTAGGAAGGGTGATGCCTCACAGGTCACCAGCTCTTGCTGTGCAGCAGCCCAGACGGCCAGCCCTGCTGTGCTGCGGGTCTCTGGGGAGGGTTGCCTGTGCCTGGTCTGCGCCCCAGAGAGCTGGGCTGCTGGAGGTGGGGAGAAGGGCAGAGGGCTCTCAGCCCTTGCTGAGCCCCTTGGGAGGCTGCAGCCGCTTGTGCAGAAAAGCAGCAGTGTGCAAAAACCATGTTTGTCTTCTGGGGGGTGTATTTATAAATTTTGCGGACTCCAGCTGAGAAGCAGCACTCCGCCTCGTTCAGTGAGGATTTACTGGTAGCAGCACCATGAAACTGGCTACATGGCAATGAGCAAGTATCAATAAACCAGTTTTCTGCTGTTGTCTGTTGGTTTAAACTGCAGTATTAAATGAAGAAATTGCTTAGTAAATTCATTTATTATTCCCTTCAAAATCTAATAAAGAAATATGTCAGGCATTAATTTACCTGGAAAGATAATCAGAGAGACTCTTCAACTGGAGCGGGCAGTCTGGACAGTGTCTTTAAAGTTAATGGTCTATAAAGTGAGAAGCTAAGAGTCTGTGTAGCTTCAGTCTCTGTTAGCATTCTTTGTTGTGGTATGCAGCAAGAGGTAGCAAAAGAATATTGATTTCCTGCAAAAACACTCTGTAGCCCTCGGCTACAGTCCTCAGCTACCTATAGCAAATGAAAACTCCTCAAGGTGGGAGGATTTTTCATGGCCCTAACAAGGCAGGATGGAGCTGGGACCTGCCTTTTCTGGGTCAGAGATGGCTTCTGGGCTGTGTGTCACAGCTGGTGGAGCGTCGTGCAGCATGAAGAGGGCAATGGGAAGCAGTGAGCGTGCAGGGCCTGGGGAACGCTGTCGGGGAGCAGTCTGGTGGCCCTGGAGACAGGGCTCCTCGCTACAGCAGTGGGCTGCAATGTCACCCATCTGACCTCTGCCTCTGGGCAGGGTGTGCCAGCTGGGCTGCACAACTGCCTGTCTACACAATGGTGCCAAGGCCTGCCCAGCCTCAAGGATTCATCCCAGTTGCTCAGGGCTTTGCCCTGATGTCTCTCAAAAACCTCCATGAACAGAGATCCCACAGCCTCTCCAGGTTCCACTCTGCTGGCCGGGGATAAAAGTTTTCTCCCCACGTCCAGCCCCAGCTGCTCCAGCTCTGATGTGTGCCCCAGTCTCCTGTCCACTGCCGGGCCCTGCGAGTGGCGGTGGCCCCATCTCCCCGAGAACCCCTTGCAGTGCAGGATGGTGGATGGCAGCTGCTGCCTCGCCTCGGGCCATCCCTCACAGCTGACCCCACCACAGCCTCACTGGGCTGGCCCCAGACAGGGAACAGCCTGTACGTTTGTCCCCCAGTTTGGTGCCATCTGCAGACTTGATGAACTTGCGCTGGCTGACCTTCTTCAGGCCATTTACAGATGTTAAATAGCCATTCTTTACGTGTCCTTTCCTCACAAAATGCATGGGCCGAGTCAGTGGAGGGACCTGCTTCTTCCAGCACCCAGGTTGTTCCTGGTCCTCCTTGTGCCACTGCGGAGCAGGAGCAGTTCACACACCCGCCTCGCCAAGACCACACTTCACTCAGCATGGCTTTGCCTTAGGGGAAAATGTCTTTCTTGCGGGCTTTACAGGCTCCTGCAGCCACAGGGAGCATTTCCCCATGGGACTCCTCATCTCTGCCCAGGGGATGTCACTTCCACCATCGGCGCTGTGCAGTGACCGGATCCCTGGCGCAGCTTGGGCTGTGCCTGAGGGATCCCCTGGGATCCTGGACAGCAGACCCTGCCCATGGTCCCGGCTGTGCCTCCGTCAATGGCTGCTGCAACAGCCCGGGCCTGAGAGCCAGACCAGGCCCTGCGCCAGGGCCAGCCAGGGCCAGGCCTCCCATCGCCTTCCCAGGGCCTTCACAGGGCCCTGCCACCACCCTCACACCTCCCTCCCGCTGCCGTCGCACCACCTGCTGCGGCCGCCTGCCACCCCCAGCCCCTGCTGGGCCCAGGCCCAGGGGTCTCTGGGGGTCTCCAGGCCATGGCCCTGCTCCACCCTGTGTGGTCTGCGGGGGGTCCCAGTGTGGCCGTGGGGGCGGTACATCCCATGGAGACCGCCATCCCTGAGAGGGCTCCTGCCATGGCACTTGCCGATGATTTCGGTGGGATTGCAGTGACAGCCTGTTTAAAGAAACTAGCGGATACCCTACTAATTACCGGTATAATGTACTTAGTTCCCACACAGCACGGTTGGTGGCTTCATCTGTCACATTCCGGCTTTCCGTGCTTTACATGGCTGTCACACTACAAATAAACCATTGCATTTCCACAAAATTTCTGCAAAAAGCTAGGCTATGTAATGTATACATCAGAAAACTGAGGATGTTTGACTGCTCTCTTGGCGTCTGTGGAGTCCCTCATGGTTAGTCTGGAGAAAGGAGCTAAAACAGGACAGGAGCCTGCAAGGCGGCTGCATTCTCTCCTGGATGAAAAAGGCTGTACGCTGCTGTGGGTGTTTACCATATGCCAAGAAGTGAAATATCTCATGACGTTAAATGAGCCTTGCTTTTACATGTAGAGAAGATACCCCAGTTCCAGTTCGTTCTTACTCCAAAACTGAGGAATGAAAACATGACATTTTTAAGTGCAGAATATCCTACAGAAATAGTACCAAAACAACATAGTGTAAAATGAAATAAAACAGTATACAAATCAGGAGTAGCGAATGCATAGCTCACGGGCCAGGTGCAGCCCACTGAAGAGCTCGGTCTGGTCCACCTCCAGCGAGTGGCCCCGTCTGGCTGCAGCCTGCTCCCAATGCTCCGGGGACCCAGCAGGGTGGTCCTTGTGGGATGTTCCCCAGCACTACTGGCTCTGCAGGGAGATGAGGACCATATGCCATTCGGCCATAGTCTGGCCATGGCGTTACAAAGGAGTTTTCACCTTGTTCTTCTGTCTACGTGGTGTGCTCGTACCCTCGAAACTGAGAAAAGCATGCACCTGTGGCGTTCTGCCCAGCTTTTTGTTGTAAGTATTATCTGACTACGACGGAGGCTTTCACCAAAAGTGTTTCTGAAAATGAATTGCCATCCCATTTTTCTCCATGTGAAAATCAACACTTAAACATTCTTTCTCTCTTCTCTAGAGATAGCTTCCTCTTCATACAGAAAAAAAAATCACCAGTGGGAAATTGGTTTATAGTGATTTTATTTTATAAGTTTATTTTTCCATAGCACAACAGATAAGATTTAATGGATGACAGCTTTTCATTAATGAGGTCTGCTGGCACCACTTTTGCCGAGCTCAGCTCAGGAGCGGTCAGCGAGCGAGCAGGGAGCAGCCTGCTGCCCCACGACACATTGATCAAGGGCTGGTGCCCTGCAGCCGGTCACTGCTGGTGAGGCAGCGGCTGGTTGGCTTCTCCCTTCCAAGTTACACTTCCTTGTAGGCTGTATTTCACCTTTACTTAGAGGTGCACTTGCACTTAGAGTAATGCTAGCTCTGCAGGAATCAGTGGAGTTAAAAACACTGAGAAACAGATGTTTTCTGGCTTTTTTCTTAACTCTCAGTTTTACCTGGTCCAGCAAAAGCTGAGCTATAGTATTGAGAGGGTTATGCCACTTCCTACACTGCCCACTGCACTTTTCTCTGATTACTGCTAAAACTACTGACTCCATCTCCCACTAGCTGACACTTTTGTTCCCTCTTACGTGTACTTTCACCTTAGCTGAAGTTCATCAGCTAGCATGAAAAATTATGAACAGACTTCTAAACACAGGAGTCTGAAGAGATTGGAGCAGCTGTCTCTCAGAGGCTGCAATAATCAAAGATGTACAAGTCCTTTCCACTCAGTAAAAACCAACAGACATTGCCTAAAATCCTATAAAACCTGTGAGGTGGAAAATTCAAATTCTGCAGCTTCTTTTCCCTCTGTCATAAACACATCAGAATGGATGTACCAGGTCTCTCTTTGCCAGTTCGGCTTCTTCTCGTGTGGACTCCAGCTGCCCTGACTCAGGCTCTCTGTTCAGATTCCTGCATTGCACTAACCCTATACGCTCTTTAAAACTTACTGCTTCCAAAAAGCCTGAAAACTCAGCACACTGCTGTGCAAATGGACAGGTTTTGATAGACATTTTGATAGTCATTTTCCCAAACCATTTGTTCCCTTCATCCCTCTTTTGATTTTGTACACCTTGCCTTTCTATCTTCTCCTAATTATGGTCTATTTGGCCTGCAACTCTTTGTGAGTGTTGACCTCGCACTTTGTCATATCTGTCCACAGCCCCTCATGTGGAGTCCCTTGGGAGTAACGCTGTTTTTCAGGACAGACAGAATGAGAGTTCTTGCTTAGAAAGGAAATGCCCATTTCACAGCCTGAAACATCATCTCTAGTATGAAGATGTCACAAACTTGGCGACTGAAGTGGTAGTGCTGCTCTCCTTCATCACCAACCTGCAAAATCCTGTATTTTAGGCCTGTTGACAGATGAGCCTCCTGGAAGGTGGGACTCCTGAGCTGGGCAGAGATAAAGGATGATGAGCTGATCACTGGGGCGGTTTGTGAAGCACGTGCAGAAGTGGCAGCACTGTCTGCTCCTGTGCAGCGTCCAGAGAGGCAGTCCTGGTGGAGGTGGCATCCCTGACTCTACCCCTCGCCCAAGGAGAGACTTCCTCTGCAATACTGCCTGTGCCCTACTGAGAGCTGGATTCAGATTTGTGCAGGCTAAAGGGATGTGGCAATTGGTCCCAGCCCACGCGGTCAGGCTCCCTGTGGCTCTGCCTGGCCCCTTGCGCTGCCGCAGGAGTGACGAGCTGCTGGGAGAGCAGCCCTGGGAGCACCGCACACCGCACAGCCCTGTGGGCACAGGGGCTGGGCTGGAGAGGAGGCCACCTCCTGCATCACAGGTGGAGGTACCGACCCCTCCCTCCCCAAGCACCCTTGCAGTAGTTGGGGAAATGGTGCTCTTTGTTGTGTTCCTCAGCATCCATAAGTGCGTCTGGGCGCCGCAGCAGTGCCCCCATTAATGGACAAAGAGTCAGCGTTGCTCTCGGGAGGGTTAGCAAGCCTCCACCAGTGCATTGGGATGTGCAGATTTCTCTCAGTGAAAAAGTAATCTTCTACCCTTTCATGCTGAATTTCAACTGCATTTACGATCACCGTAATAAAAAAGGCTAAGTTCTGCATGTTGTTTTAAAATAAGAAAGGAAAAAGTTTCTTGTTTAAACTAAAAAAAAAGAAAAAAAAATCACTTGTGGAAAAAACCCCATTTGTTCACCCTCTACAATGTAACTTTTTCCACTAGGATTAAAAGGTCTTTATATATCTTTTCCAGTGTCCACTGCTTAATTGTTTTTCTCAGGGTCACAAACCATTTTGCATATGGAAAGAGCAAAGTACAGTTTGTTCTCTAAACCTGCACTCTCCTCCCACCTTTCTGGGAAATCTCAGGCAAGCTGTGTATTTTGGAAACAACAGCAGATTTCCAGGAATATTCCAGTGAGTAAAGACTCTTTCACTAAAGCAGAGTCTGAAGGCTAAGCACTCAGATCAGACGCAGCCTTGGATGGAGCCCAGGCGCTGGAGCCCCAGCACCCCCGTGGTCTGGGCTGCCCTCAGGGACCTGCAGCAGAAGCAGAGCCTGGCCTCGGCACACACACCCAATTGCTGCCCCATGGATGCTACCCTGCTGCAGCCCTGCTGGGAGCAGCTCAGGTTTAGGAAATCCACTGCTGAGAAATGACCTTTCTAGAAATTATCAGCAGAAAAAACAGTCCAGTTGCGCTATGGTATGAAAAACGTTGGAGACTCTGCCCTGGACTAATTGTAGATGTGTCAGCTAGAGAGGGAGGCTGGAGAAGCAGAGCCCTTCGGGCAGGGTTTGCAGTGGGCTGTGCTGTGTGTGCTGCAGGAGCCAGGCGCTGCTGCTCTGCCCCAGGCACCTGCTGATCCCGGGGCCAGGAGCGGGGGTGAGCCTGCCTGCCTCCTCCGATTGCAGCTTGAGCAGGAGGGGCTGCCCTGGATTTATCCCTGGAAATGGCAGTGCTGCATTGCTCCGCAGCAATCACAGACATGGATTATATTTTATATAATACTCCTTATATACTCCTTATATACTTATAATACTCCTTTATATATACTCCTTAGTATATTTTCTCTTTCACTTGGTTCTTCTCTTCCTTCATTAACTGACCAGGCTCTCTCGCTTCCAGCCTGAAGGATTACTCTATTGAGGCCAGGCACCACATCCCTCTGCCTTTGCAGGTGTCTGTAGGCAGGCTGCACCCTGGGTTTCCCTGGACAGGTACCTGGGTCCAGCCCCTGTCCCACCAAGGGTCCTGGTGGGCCCTGTGTGCTCGCCTGTGAGGAGGGTCTGTGCTTGCAACTATTCCCTGCTCCCTACCGCCACTGCTCCTGGGCTCCCCCCCGACCCCAAGACGGCCGGGAATATCCCCGCAACTTGATTTGATCTTACCAGATGAAAGAAACCCACTCAAGCTCCTGCTATGTAAAACACGACGTTAAAACATTTTAGAATTGCACAATAGCTCAGTCTAATGACAACCTTTTTCCTTAAAGATGGATGTTGCCATTAATCAGGTGTTCACTTGCTTTGCTTGAATAAGCCAAGCTCATTCCAAGAACAAAAGGGCTGCCACTGGAATAGCCCAGCTTTTCAATTTCAAACCATCTGCAGATTACAGAATAAATGAAATATTCAGCATACACAAATACTGTACAGAATGATATGATACAGACCATTTCACTCTCTTTCATCCTTTTCCAACTTATTGGCTTTTAAGTAATGGATAGACCTACATCAAAAGCTCCACTCAAATAAGAATAAACAAATACTTAAAGCACACATTACGCACAGTGTTCCTAACCATCTGTAAAGGATACAGAATCATTCTCTAAAGAATAGGGTTGGAGATTCTTGAACGCCTCCATGAGACAAGAGCATGAAACAGTGGTGGGGTGACATGTTTGGAGACCCGGCATGTGTAAGGCACCAGTTGTCTATAGGGGAGCATCTGTATTTGATGACAAAAGCCAATGCAGACTTTCCTGACAGGACCCTACAACCCACCATAACCTTTCAGATCTTTCCTGTTTGTTTTCCTCTTTTACTATTCAACCACCTTGAAGACTGTCAGGCAGTCTCTTATGTGAAATTTTTTGGTACTTCATCTTCTGTAGCTCTGCCCCCTCCTTGTCCCCTACACAGGTCTGTTGGAGCATAGTTTTCCTCTCCTCCTCAGCTTTTTGGGGTGCAGTGTCCTCAGTCCAGCTTTTTTCCTGCCGCCCTCAGTCCTGTGAAGCCTCGTCTGTGGCAGATTTATCTGTGCTGGCTGGTGACTCACAGATGCACTCTCTGCTCCAGACCTGCCTCCTGCTGAACGGCTTTGTCCTCTCACCTTCCCACACCCAAACTTGGAGGATTCTTCTGTCACGTCTCTGGCAGACCCTGGCGATTCCCATAGCCAGGTTCCAGCTGAAGCTTTCCTTCTCTCTCACACATGTCTGCGGCATCCCTTTCTCTTGCCTTGACATGCGCAATCCCGAACCAGTAGGCTGGTCAGAAAGCTACTGCAAAGACCTCTGTGTTACTCTGTGTCATCTCTTTTTAAATCGCTGCACTGGAACCCGTTTCTCTGTCATATGAAGCATAAGCTTCTTGTCATCATGCGAGGGCTCCTGGCACCTGGTCCCCTCTCTGTCTGTCACTCCCTCGCTACTGAGATGCGAGCGCCCGTCTCAAATGGCTCATGACAGCAGTGTTCAGTGCCACCTCGCCAACTTTTCAAGCAATCTCTCTTCTGATTCTCTTGTGCGATCCCTTGGTTTGGGTCATGTGTTCAGTAAGGCTCTGAGGGGCAACTTCATTATCTATCTCTGTATCTCCTTAAACACCTGTTTCTGCCTCACAGCATTGTGACGGTCAGCAGGCTGGTGCATTGCATCACTGTGTCCCGTTCTTCCCTTGAACCTCCGAGTGCTTAGGCATGGGGCTTGCAGTCAGACTGTACCGCCCCATCAGCCTGCTCTGCTAGTCAGGCACTGGGAAAATTACAGCTCTTCCAGCCAGGCCCTGAAAATTAGAGCTGCATTTGTGCAGGACCTACCACAGGCCAGGAACTGTGGTCAAAAGTACTGCAGGAGTCAATGCAAGAAGGGTCCTGGGAGTGGGGGATTTTGAATGAGAAACAAATCTCACTCAATAGGATGAGATAGCCTAGATTTAGACTGGATATAAGGAAGAAATCTTTTACGCTGCGGGTGGTGAGATGCTGGCCCATGTTGCCCAAAGAGGTGGGAGATGCCCCATCCCTGGGAACATTCCAGGTCAGGTTGGACGGGGCTCTGAGCAACCCGGTCTAGCTGAAGATGTCCCTGCTAGTGGCATGGGGTTGGACTAGATGGCCTTTAAAAGTCCCTTCCCACCCAAACCATTCTGTGATTCTGTGATTCTGTGATTCTATGATGTGACGTTATGCCTGGTCTGACTCCTCTTCCTCCCCAGCTCAGGACAGTTCCCCAGGGCACGTCCCTTCCACCAGGGCTGAGCTGATGTTTGTGCTTCCCTGGGTATTGTCCCACAGTGTTCATTGCTACCAGCAATTGATACCAGCTCCCCAGCTGGTATCAAAGTGCAAATGAGTCAGCCAGGCTCTTTCTAGGAACTCTTCTTCTTTCTTCTTACTTCTTAACACAGTTGAATTGTGGTTTTAATTATGTTTTAGTGTCCTTGAAATTGCAATGAAACACTGTTACGCTGCCTGAAATTGAAGGGGTTTGTTTTGTATTTAGAGGGTACTTTGGAATGTTTTTATTTATTTTTTCTTTGTTCTGCTTACTACATAGTTGAATGACAGCTTTACCTGACTCTGATGCCTTGGAATGTGACGTACGTGTTGTGGAGTGCTTTTCTTGGAACTATTGTCCTACATATTGCATATATTAATTACTGTTGGTACACAGACTTACAGAGACTCCTGGTTTGCAGCGTGCTGCTGTCTTTTCTTAAGATACCACAAACAATTTTTTTTTTAAATGGTACAGATGGCTGACATTGATTTGGAGTCATTTGTCCCAGGCACCTCCTACTCACACCACCTTTTTTCATGCTAGTGGGTCATACTGTCTCCAGCCTTTTTTCATGCTAGTGGGTCAGACTGTGTCTAGCCATCATAACTTTGCCATTGTGTTCCTTCTACCCAAAGTACGAGCTCTCATATGCCACTCCAGAACTTCAGGTCCCTGAAGCTCGATGCCCCCCAGCGCTTGGCAGAAGTACACAGCCATTTCCATGTTCCTGCCTGTGTGTCCTCCCTTGTCAGGCAACTGCCCTGTTCACTGACCCTATCGTCGACTCAGTTGCTGTTCTTGGGAATTACTCATTCATTTCTGGCCATTTCCCTTCCTTTTACCGTCTGATGTTCCAGTTCTCATTGCTAAATTCTCACTCAGTCTATTTCCATTATCTTTGTGTAAAGTTAGACACTGCCTCCTTGCTCTTTCCCTTTCTTTCCTTAGTATTAATTTCATTTTTATTTGCTACCTTCAGTCCCTGGAGAAAAGGTCTGAAGCATGCACCTTTCCTGGAATGTGTCCATTATCCTCCCAAATGTGCCCCTTCGCACCAATCCTGAGCCCTTTACTTCTCTCCCTCATCTTGTGGCACCTTCACATTGCTTCCTCAGGAGGGTCCTGGTGGCTCAAGTCTTCACATCACATCTTCACACTGCATCAATCTTCTCTGATCTGTGCCAGCAGGCATCTGGCATTGTCAGCCCTTTGAGTTTTATTCCTTAAAGTTAGTCCTCTACTCTTTTGGTTATAGCTTCTAAAGGGTCACTCCGTCTGCTGTGATTTATGGTATCTCCATAAAAGGTTATGGAAATGGCATGTAACTCCCTGAGCAACCCCATCCATCAAGGCAGAGTCACAGTAATCACCTATTTATCTCCTGTTCAATAGACTTGCTACAGTGCTCATTATGAATTCATTTAAACTGATGTACAGTGTCCCATTATGTACTAATGGTGATGAGAAACATGACAAAACAAATGCTGTTTTAAAATTGCAAAATATATCTGTGCAGCAAACTGCATTGCTATGGCTACTGATGGATTCTTACTCTTGGGGTCTGTTTGTTTGCTTATGTGTTAAAACTCCATCCCCAAATTCTTACCGCCGCACAGGGGCACCGCTCATTGCTGTAGAGGCAAATGTGTGTTGTCGGTGTGCCCAGCTGCCTTCGGTCGCCTGTCCCTTATTTGGGGACATCACAGCTGGGCTGGGCAGACCAGCTCCTGGCAGCTGGAGGATATTTCTCCCTCTGCTCAGGACAGTGGCTTGTACCCCGGTGTCTCGCTGTGCAGAGGGACAGCACAGTCCAGGGGTGATTGCAGACTGGTGTCTCTGCTGCAGGGACACTCTGGTCTCCAGCTGTGTGTGACACACAGGGAAGGGCCGGGAGCTGCTGTTTGGCCCCCGAGCTGCTGTCTGGGGAGGGTGGGCAGGAGCGAGTCTCTTCTGCACATCAGAGATGGATTTTCATTCTAAGCAATTCTTTAATGTCTTCATACAGAGGCACTCTAGACTAACAAGGCAGCTCAGAAAGTTATTTACTCCCTTTCCCGGCTACTGCTAAGAACATCAGCCAAGTAGTTTGTTGAACTGGAGAGAAAGGTAGTTTTGAGAATGATCGTGCCATGCAGAGCTCTTCAGAATAGCCCAGGAAGAGATGGCACAGGGAACTCATTTTCTGAAGACTGGCATAAGCTTTGCAGCATGTTGTGCCAGATGTCTTATTGCATCAAATTCATTTCTGCAATTCTAGGGATACTTTTATTTTGCAGGTGTAGAGAGGCATTTCCAAAACCAAATGAGACTCCTAATCACAAAGTAATGATTGTTCTTGGCACACTGCTTGATGTACGAAGGCAAACTTTGGCGTGAGCGGCTGAGGTGCCAGCTCCAGTCAGCATCTCAGCAGCCTGTCCAGTCCGGAGCAAGACAGGAGATGGAGCTCCTCCAGCCTGTGTCAGCGTCTTCTGGGGAGAAGCCTTGCTGCGGTGTCCTTCATTGCAGCTGCAGGTGCTGAGTACAGCAGATGCTGCTGTCATATTACTGCCTGAGAAGATTATACATGTATTTCTATGGAAAACCAGCTCGTCTGCCTTCCCACTCCAGCGATGCTTTTTACATCACACCAGTAGATCGCCTGCAGCCCAGCGCGAGCAGCCAGCACATCTTTCTGCTCACGTCTGCCCTGCGCCTGGTTTGTGTTCTCGGACAGCGAGAGAAGGGTCGACGCTCTGCTGTGGTGGGTCTCTGTCGAACGGGGCAGGCGTCTGTAGCCCTGTGCCTCCAGGAGCAGCAGTGGCTTGTGCCTGACCTCTCCCAGGACCATGACTTCAGCACGGGTGGCTCTGTGTGGTGGGGACACTGCCTGCCATCCGCCTGCTGTGGGGTCCTTCTGGCTGACTCCAGCCACCCTGCCCTGGAGCTGCGGGGTCCTGTGCTCTCTCGGGGGGAATACCTGCCCTCCGCAGGGAAAGCCTGCCTGGGCATTTCGAGGTAGAGCATGTCAGGATCTCCATCTACTTGGAGAGCACCAGCCATGGTGTCCACAGTGTGCAAGGCTTCAGGTTGGAGTGGGGTGAGGGGCAGGGAATTTCTGCAGCAGGACTTTGTGAGGGGCAGTGAGGGGAGCAGCATGCTTTCAGCCACTGCTGTGAGACCTGCCGCCAGCCAGCCTCTTTCTCCAGGCAGGAAAACACTGAATTTTTCTGGAAGGTCACAAAAGAGACATACATAGTGCTCTTGGCCAGAGATTTTGCCTACTGGAAACAAACGATGATGTCCTGTTATTCTGTTTCATTTAAAAAAATAATTCAGGCTGAAAATCCATGGCAGGCTTTGTGCGAGGGCAGGGGGCAGTTTGGAGTCAGTGGTAGCACTGAGGAGCTCTTTGCTGCCCTTGGTATAGCACCACGATTTACAGCCATGGCTGCATTCCGTGTTCTCCTGGCACTCAGTGTGCATCGCTGGCTGCTGTGGCAGCTGCCTCTGCATGCCTCTCTCACGCACTGCACCGGTTAAATGCCATTTGCAGCAGTGCCGGGCCTCAGGGAGCCGCTCCCGGTCACCCTCCCAGCCCCTGCAGGGCTTTGCCAACAGGGACCTGCAGCACCGAGGGCTGCTTTTTCCTCCAGGACAGGCAAATGTGTGTGCGCTTTGCCCAGATTTTCTTCCTAAAGCATTAGCTTGGCCACGGTTCTGCAGCACGGTGCTGCAATCTCCCAGGATGGAGGAACCTGTGGAAACAGCCCCGGAGGTCCCGGCTATGTCTGTGATTACCCAAGCGGCTGATGGCTGGGGTGGGAAGCCCTGTCTTTGAGAATTTGGGCTACAGCTTTTTGAAAAAGGGGCACCCTGGGAGTTTATGACAAAATGACATCTCCAGCAAAGGAAGCGTGTGAAGAGCCACCTCCTCCTTCCCTTGACAGCCTCTGCTGGTGATGTTGCGGGTGCCCAGCCCTGTCCTGTAGATCTACAGAGCTGCACGTCTAGCCCGTTGCATGGGGAGCCCACGGCCGTGCCAGAGAGGACAGAGCAGGGGGTGGGTGCCATGGGGACCCCGTCACGGCAGGGGGGAGCCTGAGCCTCCAAAGACGTGGCTTGTACCGGGCTTGTGCAGATCCAGGAGGGAGGGGATGTATAACCTCCCTTCTCCCCTTGCAGGTTTTGAAAACAGCCGTGGGTACCCTGTTCTGCCTGTGATGAAGCCGTAAGCCAGAGGTGTCCGGCTCCTTTCACTGGCGGTAGCTCTTTCTTCCCCAAACTCTCCTGCTTTTGCAGGGAATATGATCTGGGCTCTGGTTCCCTTGGAAACCTTGGAGCAGAGGTCTCAGCGTGAGATGCCATTTGGATGCCATCCCAGAATCTTACCGCCAGGCAAAACCCGCATTACCAGACAACCAAAAAAGTATCTCCTGATGTGAGACCACAGAAATGCTGCGATAAAAGGAGAGGGAAGACAAGGCCACTAATAGCTGTTAATTTTTTAGAACGGAGCTGCCCTTTACCTCAGGGTTAGTGGCAGAATTTCCTTGTGTGCACCTGTGGACTTGTAAAACTCTGATGTGTCAGAGGCTTCTATGAGTTTAAAACTGCAGAAGCAAAATAAGGCACGGTGTCAGCCCTTCAACTATTTTAGACCATCTGTTCGGATGGCCAGTGCGGTGCCTCCCCTGCCAAAAGCCCTTGCGTTCAGTGACTGCCCTGGACTGATCAGCCTCTGCTTTGGGAGCAGGGACGGTTTCCGTCCCTCAGCCCCCAGGGAAGGATCTTCCCGTTGATTCGCAATATTTCTTGGGCAAGTCAGGAGCCTCTTCTGAATCACCTCTAATTAAGTCACAGCTCACCACACGCGTAGCGCAAACCCGCGCTCACCATCGCTGCCCAGTGTCACTCCTCACGGCATCGCGCAGGTTTCCTCCAGTTCTTGGGCTCAAAATGTGACTAAATAAGGACAAGTGCTAAAAGTGCTCGGTATCATTAAGTCCTTTGGCAGCTGGCAACAGCTGTCGTATGTGGTATAATTAAAAGAAATGTGTTGCCTGGAGTATTAATTAATAGGCAAATAATCAGGACTGTACCTGTGCACCTGAGCTCTTCAATCACACTGCAGAAGTGCAAGTGCCGGCTACTTTGCTTGAAAGCCAATTGTGCACATCAGTGCATTAAAACGGTCCCTCGCTTATTGTGGTTTCATTAAAGGAAGTTCAGTGAAGAAATCTCATTTTCGCAGATGCCAGTCTTCTAAAAAAATCCCCAATTTTTACTGAGGGCGAATTAGTTGTAAAACATCCATGCAGAGAGAGGATGCAGGAAAAAAAATGAGAATTTTCAGATTATTTAGGAACTATCCTCCCCAATTTTGTCTTTGTGTGTGTTTTCCCATCTCCATTTCATGAAAAAGGGGGATGCCTGCTGACACCCAGGGTGGAACACCCACGCGCAGCTCTGAGGTGGGCTATTGCTTCCCAAAATGTGCAGCCTCAAATGCACAGAAACGCTGCCTCAAATGCGCAGAAACAATGCGTGCTTTTTAAAGTCAGCATCAGGTGAAGCTCAAACAAATTCACAGTTGCAGCTAGTTTCAAGCGCAGTTCAAAAATTGTGTCCTTGGATATTGCAGTGTCCCTTCAAGGTGCGTCATTTTCCTGGGACAAACCCCCCATGGTCCGTGCTGGGGGCCTGAGCCGGGACAGAGGAGAGGAGCTGGGGAAGCTGCAGGGTCAATGGCAGGCGGTGCAGCGGAGGGGACGTTGGAGGGCACCGCAGTCAGGGAGCACTGCTCGGCCCCGCACCACATCCCCATCCCCATCCCCGTGCAGGACACAATGAGCAGCTGCATCCCACAGTGTCATCGCCTGCTTTCCACCACGCTGCGCTTAGTGTAAATGCTCTCTGCATTTAAGATTAAAGTCTCTCAGTGGCATTTTCTTCCGAGAGTTTGTCGTATTGATTTCTCAGTTATCTATACTTTTGGTCTCCATAACAGTCCATCTCAGCAAAAACCACCATTTATTTACACATTACTTTTGTTGCTGCAGAACTGTTGCCTGATATTTTTCTTTGATCCTCCCAGTTCTTGCACTCAGGAGAGGGCAAGGAGATTATTTGCTTTCTCCATGCTGGTTATTTCTTCCAGACCTCTGGCACTTCCTTGCACTCATTTCTCTCTTTCACAGTTTGAGGAGTCCTGTTCTATTTACTCATTATTTAGTTCTGTTCTCTGTACCCCTTTTTGATTCACAGATTAATTTAGGCTGAAAGGGACATCTGGAGGCCTCTGGTCCAACTGCCAGCTCAAAGCAGGGATAACATCAAAGTCAGACCAGGTTGCTGGTGGAGCCCGGTTTTACCCATCCTGTATTCTCCCTTCAGTTCCTGCATCCCTGCTTTGGCTTGCAGGGTGCTGTGCCAGCCTGTGCTGGAGGCACTGCTGAAGTCAGGATGAAGGATATTCATTGCTCCAGCACTCCTGGGCCCAGCTGCCGGCACGATTTGCTCCGTCCTCTCCCTGGGGTCTGCGGGGTCTGCGATCCCTGGCCACTGAAGGATGGGGTGATGCTTCCCTTTGCTGCCGCTGCTGAGGACCGCCCTGGCTGCCAGGACCTGTTGGTGATGCTGGAGAGTGGCATCACAAGGACACTGGCACCTTTGGATGCATAACAGCATAGTGTTACTTTTAATGGCTTTTGGCAGGGAACTTTCTTTTTGGCAACTTACGGGGACTGAGTTGATGTTTTCTTACTTCTATTATAACTCCAAGTTGCCATACTTGAATGTCGGTGGTCAGTTTTCACAGCTTATCAGGATCTCTCTACGATTCAGATTGTTTCCTGCACATCCATCACTTTACCATTTGTGCACCCTGAATTCCATCCAACACATCTACTCGGAGACGTGCTGGGATGCAGTTTGCTGCATCGTTTGTGTTTTCCCTCACCCCCCCAGACACTGGCTTAGCGGGTTGGTGACTTCTGGCCACCCGAACACGTTGCGTGGTGCCTGTCACCCACCAGGTGGGCAGCAGCAGAGGGGATATGTGGTGACAGCCCCCCTACACCGCAGGGACTGCGGACGCCTCTCCTGCTGCTGGGGCCTGGGTCAGTGGGTGCTCCGGGTGCGCAGCAGCTTGGCCCGGGGTGACGGCTCCAGTCCCAACATCTGCTGTTGTGACATGGTTTGAGAGCTCTGGCCAGCTGTCGGTAGCTGCAGTGTTCGCCTTGCTCATGCTGACAGGATAAGCACTGCTATTTGTTATAATAGGTTTAAGCACCCAGAAGTGCGCGCTGTCCTGTAGTGTACTTGAGAATTGTGCTGTTACTCGTGTCAGAGAGACCCAGCCTGACCTGGCTGCCCAGCAAACCTGGATGGGCCACGCCAGGTACGGGTGGAGGAAATCAGTGTGTGCTCAGGGGAGAACTCATGTGTTTTCTGTCCGTGGCATGCTTCCCGTTAATCACCTACACAAATTAACTGCGGCTGTCAATGAGCAACTCTTCCATTTTTAGGCAGCAGTGCTTTAGGAGGTTACTCACTTCAGAAAGAAGTGCCGGATTTTCAGGCTGAAGCAAACACGAACTGCATTAAAGGGCTTTCTCAAACAGAGCAGAGAGCATTGTGTGCTATGGGGTGGGCTTAGACACTTATCTTTGCACAAGAACAGCTCACGTGTATTTTCTGCTCAAGACTTTTCCTCTCTTCTTTTTCCTTTTGACCAGTATTGCATGTCACTTAACAGAGCAGGATTAATAAAGACTTAATATAAAAGCCCCGTGAAGCTGCCGGCTGCATCCCTGCTGAGAGCTGGCGGGCGGGGTGTCTGCCTGTGTGCGCAGTGGTACCCAAGGAGGAGATGTAACAGAGGAGCAGCACGAAGGAGCTGCAACGGGGAGCATCGCTGGGAGGTTGCTGCAATGCCAAAGGGGAGCTGTGGGGCACCGGCCAGCGGTGTGACACGCTCTGCAGGCAAAACCTGCCGTGCTCCTGTCAGAGGTGGAGTTAAAGCCCAAAGCAGCACAGGTGCAAGCCCCGAGCTCTGCCTTTTTTTCTGTCAAGGCTTTAGCAACCCAGTGAAGGTTGGAAACAGATGAGAGAAAAAAGAGCTAGCGTTATTTCACAGAACTTGAGAGGGTTTTTGCCAGTTTCAGAGATTTCAGAGGTATATATTTCTGTTATATCCATATGGCAGATGGCTTATCTGTACCATAACATGAATAGGTTTTTTCCCAGATTTGTGACCATTTATTCAAATGCAGCTTTCTGCAGGTTTGCCCTGGAATCCACTGCCACCCACTCCCCTGAGTGCTGAGCCCCTCAGTGCTGATGCTAGAGCAGTGCTCATCCCTGGAGCCATGCAGGTGCACCAAGCCACTCCCTACCTGCTGAAAGCAAAAAACATTTTCATTTTCTTCTGCATGTTGGGAGAGAAAAACGTCCTTGTTGCAGGGCATTTGCAGGACTGACTTTCAATTTACTGGTCACTCATTCTTCTTTGTTCTTGATTCCCCATTTCCCTTCTTTGTCTTGGTCATACAATGCTTTACCTTTGCTTGCTACAGCACTGGTGAGAGGAAAATTCTTCACAAGTTGGTGCTTTTCCTTGCAGATGTGTCAATGTATGTCTTTTAACAGCTGCAACATCTGCCTTTGCCATTCTGTGGCATACAGGATGCTTTTCACCCTAGTCAAGCTGCTGATAATCATAATTCTGATCATAATACGGTGATGATGACAACAATAATGATGATGAGCTGCTTTTTAATCAAAGCTTTTGATTTTTATTTTTTTTTTGTTATTCTATAAAAAGTAGTCTGGGAATGCAATAAAAACAACTTAATAAAAAAATTATAAGTAAAACTAAAATGGTAATGTAGTTGTTCCTGACTGGCTATAAAAAGATTCAAAATTAAAGAAACAATCCAAAAGTGAGAAAAAAAATGCATCCCAGAAAACCTGTCTCCTCTGGGTTGCAATGGCATATTTGGTATGTCATTACTACTCTGGGATTTGTTTTATCCATTTCTTGTCTCTGAGGTTCATAATCCCATGCCAGAGGTATCCTTATGACCAATTTCTAGGAGGCAGTGCTACGCCGTGTCACAGAAAAACGGGTTACAGGGAGGCAAAATGAGCAAAGAATGAGACAGAGCTCGGCTGGGGGAAGAGCACGACCTGTGGTCCCTGAGCCCCAGGGGCAGGGGGACCCTGTGCCATCGGGCACCAGGATGCACCTCCCTCCACTCTCCCTCCCTCCACTCTCGCCTTAAAAGGGTGAAAAAGGAACAAGGATTGGTCATTGACACAAGCAGCTGTTAATAGTTCCCTGCTAGCTTGTGAGTATGGACACGGATTTTGGTCTAGCAAGGAAAGTAGAGAAATGCACCCATTCTTGTTAAGCAATTATCGGATGCATTGTGAAGAGAAATCCTTCCTCCCCTTTTGAACTCCTGATAAGAATTTCATCTGGGTAAGCAGCTTTGCAACAGCCTTTCTCACAAGCTTGTTCTCTGGCTTTATCTGTTTGCATCGAGGCTTTATGATCTGCCCTTTCAGCAGCATTCCCGTCTTGTTCAATGGCTTTTAGCCGAGTTGGTTAATCATTTCTGTTAACTTCCTTTTAGTCTGAACAATTTTAGCTCCCTTCAATGCCTTGTTGTTCCTTATTAAGACACTAGCTGCTACTGGTGGTAGATGACTGATTGCAATAGCTGTAGGCAGACCCCATGCTGATTAACAAGCCACTTGAAAATAATATGCTCTTTAGCCATTAGAATTATTAATAGTAGCTTTGCTTTCCTTTCTCGGGGCATTTAACACTCTAGGATTTAAAGATTAAGCCAACCGAGAGAATGAAGCTTTTAGCTCATAGTGGACTTCAAACTCAGTCTCTCCAGCTGGAGAGGGGCTCTGCGCTCATTTTCTTTTCAAGACACCATAATGTTTGGTATTTCAGTAGAAGTTCAATTGCTAAAACTGTTCCTGATGACCTGAAGCAAGACTGACTGCTAAGAGGAGGAACTTGTGACTGAATGGACTGTCCACGTTCAAATCACTGACCTGCAAGATGCGGTACCACCTTCGACAGGTCCCACAGCAGCTCTCATTTGCCATGCGGAAATCCAAGGGAAGACCTTTTCCTGGCTACTGTGCTTTTCTAGGGTTAATGGCATCTCTGTGTTTGGATATTAGGAAAAAAATTCTTCACTGAAAGGGTTGTCGAGCACTGGAACAGTCTGCCCAGGGCACTGGTGGAGTCGCCATCCCTGGAGGTATTTAAAAGCCGGGCAGGCGTGGTGCTGAGAGACATGGGGTAGTGGGGGTCTTGGCAGTACCGGGTTAACGGTTGGACTCGATGATCTGAAAGGTCCCTTCCAACCAAAATAATTCTAAGATTCTACAGATTGACATGTGCAAATCCTCTTTCAGTATACAAATATCACCTGCAAGAACAATGTGGATTTAAATGCTTGGAGAGATCTTTCTCTCCCTCTCCTGTGAATAAAATTTTGCTTTACATTTATGCCAATAGCACATTGTTTTGCTGCTCATCTCCACTGAAAGCTGATAGAAATTTTGCATACATTATACTCAAATTATCCCATACCTCATTTAAGACACGCAAAGCGGGGCTGATGTGTAGCCGTGCTGCTGCTGCCTCCCAGGACTCCGACAGTGCAGCAAAAGATGTCAGGTTGGTGTGGAACATCGCCTGCAGGAGCCTGGTCAGAGAGGCAGCAGGTGTTTCCAGCTGAAATTTTCATTCTGCCTGGTTTTTATGGGTTCTCTGACCTTATAAGACCGGGTATTAGTAATTAATATTTCCACCTTGTTTGCAGGTTAACGGGCAGCTGGGGTAGGGTAAGATCTCATCACTCTTCCTGGGCTCTCACCCCGCAGGAGTAACAGCTACGAAGTCTGCGATGCTGTTGAGCAAAACAAAACTGCAAAACTGCAGCTCACACACAGGATGTTCTTTCCTTCTCTCTTTTTAATTTATTTTTTTTTAAAATACCCCTCTATCCATCGTATCACAGGGCAAGGGGCAAGGCTGTATTTCAGCCCCCCTTGGAGAAGGTCATTTAGTTATTCGTGGCAAGGCGGTTCCTTGAATGGCAGCCCAGCAACCCATGGTGCTCCTGCTGTTAAACCACTGAAGCTCCTTCATGTGTGAGAAGAAAATGTGTTCCCCTGGCAAAGGCACGTTCTCGTGGTGCTGAGCAATACCCATACGCCAAACGTTTGCCCAGGACAAATGGGATTTCTCCTCTGCTGCGAATGGGACCTGGGCCCAGCCTGTCCTCAAAGTCCTGTTTGCAGCAATTAAGCCAATTCACTCCAGTTTTTAAACATATTTCACTCTACCCTGGCACTGTGACACTTCCCAGGCAGCCCAGGAAGTGAAAATAATGTAATACTGGTTTATTTGATCTTTTTTTTTCCCCCTCTTTCTTTTCCGCCCCAAGATTCAGCTGGCCTTTGGTCACAGCGTGTTCTCTGCCCACTCCAGGGCTGAGCCTGCCGGACACAGTCGCATTGGGAGTGACCGAGGTGGCTTTGTCCTCCCTCGCAAACGCAGCTGGTACCTCAGCAGTAAACATCTCTGATCTGTCTTTGCCTGTTTCTTCTATTTTACGTAATGCAAGAGATGGACACAAATGCTCAGTGTTAGAGATGTTAATGAGCTTCCAAATTCTGTGCTACTTCTGTGTTGGATAAATGTGTAGTAATTACCATAATCCTTATAGGGAAAATTAGAGCAACATAAATGCCACCAAAACTGAGAAAGCTCGGAGTTTACAACTTTGATCTATTTACATCAAACACTCTTCCAAATGGTTGAAAGGAAATGGTGATATGCACACTCCAAATAGTCGTCGTAAAAAGGAAATTGTACCAAAACCATTCATCAGAAATCACTGTGAGTGAACGATGACTCCCTTCAGGAAAATCGGAAACACGCTGAGTTACAGGCACTGTCTAGAAATGAGGAATAAAATGAGCTGAAAAGAAGAAAGCCGAGAGATCACTAGTGGAAATATTAAAATGCTATATTTATGGGCTAAACACAAGTACAAGTGTCCCTGTTCCATTAAGATGTGACTTGAACAGCATGCAAGGTGCTCAAGTAATTTAGAGGAAAAGGATTATTAAGGACATGGATTTAACATGCAGCATGTGTTTACTGAAGATAAGTCATACCTAACAAAGTCAAGAACTGATTTTCTAGGCAAAGGACGCCCCCAAAATTGCATCTATCTGAGAATACTCAGTGAAGCCCCCAGCAGGGCTTGTTCAGAGTTAGCAGGAGAGTTTATCGCAGGGCACTGGTAAGAAGGGACGTAGCAGTCACAGTCCTATTGATAAACCAGTCTCTTACTTACTGTACCCCAGGCATTATGTGGAGATCCTTGGACAAAATGATAAAACAAATGAGTAAGTGCTCTTTGTGACTTCTCTGTCACCTTTTTATTCCAAATGTAAGAATGGTTTAAAAGGAAAAGCATAAACCACAGTGCAAACAGCATTGCCACCTGACCCGGTGACACTCCTGGCACCAGAGGGGCTGGAGACCAGCGGCCCCTGCCAGCCCGTCCCTGAAGGGTGCGGTGAACTCGGCCCTTCACACGTTACAGTCTCTGAGGGCTGAAAGCGATCTCTGATGTAAATAATTCATCTGAGAACTTTTTAGAGACAGATTTTCAGTTGTTTTCATTCCTTCTCAAAACAAAAAAAATGATAAATTGGAGAAATTTGCTTATCTGAAGAACATTCCCATTCCTGTGCTGCTGGGCCTTTGCCAGGGAGGCCGGACACCCGTTTTGGGGTCAGTGCAGGCTCCAGCACTGGCAGGCTTTGTCTCTCCTGGTGGTACCTTCTTCAACTACAGCCAGGGCAGCGCAGCCACCCCACGCGAGGATCTGCTCCTCAGCCTGTGCACGGTGCTCCTCTCTCTCAAAGGATATTGGCTGGAGAAGGTTGTTTTTGATTTTTGCATTAAGTGTATCATCCAGAGCTTGAACATACTGACTCACTGGGCTCATTTTTCATCATTCTAATTTGCAGAAGTCTGATATCAATGGTTTCTCCCAGGTTCCTGGGGGATGAAGGGCTTCCCCACGCTGCTCAAATCCTAAATTACTCTTTCTGGAGGCAGGTGATGAAATAAGACCGTCAGCATTAGAAAAGACCAAGTAAGCATAAGCAACAAATGCTTAATGTTTCATGGTTGTCTTTATGTCTCTGTCAGTTGTATGAGACTTGGTTTTTAGGAAGATGTGAGGAGCCGTGTGCTTGAATACCACACTGAGCATGGTAAACGGTCAGTTTAGTTTGAAACTTAATTATAAAACTCATGAGAACCAAGCACTTTTCTCAGCATAGCCCTAATTCATAGATCAAGTGCATTGAAATAAATAAAAATATTTCACTTGAACTTGGAAACACCCCAGAACTCATAAGCATTTGCCTAACTAAGTATGAATTTGCACGCTTATAGTTTACCCAGAGTACTATGCAAGTTTGACCCAATATATCTTAAGGCAGACACTAAGCAGTCTTCAATATGTCTGCTTTCTAGAAGAAAAAAATTGAAAATTTTTGATCAAGAGGAATGACCAATATAGCAAGAAAGGAACAATAACACCAATCAGACATAAGCCATTTTCAGAAACACTAATTTCTCTTCTCCCCAGGACACAGGTGAACTGAAGCTGAAGCACCCAAACCAAGGACAACCTTCACTTTAACCCTTGCAGGAGCAGGAGCAGGAACTCTCCCAGGACCTCACACACTGCAGAGCGCTAGGACAGCCCATGCTCTTGCAGGATATTAGGCAAATTTTGGGTTGTTGTCTGATGCCAGAAGCTATTTTTGGACTAACACATCATATCTATTTTTCCAATGATGTGTGACAATAGTTTATTAATGGACCACCCTTTCTTAATAACAGTAAATTTCCCCTCTTCCCACCTGCCCCCCAAGTATTTGTCCAGTTCTAGTGATTTTATTCCTAAGAATAAAACCGCTTTAAAGATGACGATTTCACCTCTGACTGAAGTGGGTACTGCGAGCTCCTGGGGGCCCAGAAAGCACTTTGAGGAGTCACTACTGTTTGTTCATCTTGCTCCTCTTGTCTGCGGTTGGGGATGGGACAGCACCGAGACAGACAGAAGATGGGATGGAAAACTGAGGAGGTTACACCAGCCCTGGGGAGGCACTGCACGGTGATTACTTTGAGGTAACAGTCCTCTAATTAATAGGATTAGCTTCGCACGTGTCAGCTCTCTCTGAGTATCCCAGTTAATGCATGTATACATGAGGGTGCTCACAGAAGCAAGGAATCCTCAATTAATATTGCTGGGTATTGTTGAGATGGGATATTCTGAATCAATAATTTCAATAGTCATATCTGGGAACTGCTCCTGAAAGTCCTTTGGAGCCTGACCTAAAATAAGTTGAAGGACAGGTACCCGCCGCTTTCATAGAGGCACAAAGAGAAAGAGTAGAAATAGCAGGAATCTACTTCAAACAAGTATATATTTTGTATCAAGTATATTTTAGTATATTTAGTAGATATTTTGTAACTACAGAAGTTACTGTAAACAGAGAGATCATCTATCAAGGAAAGAATGCTAGGAATATTTAAGGAAACTGACCTTACAACTGGAAATTTGAGAGCAAGGAACAATAAGGAGATAAATGGGTGTAATATAAAGGTTTCCATCAGCCTAAGTGGTTTAAAAGGCTGTGTTATACAAATGTAGACTAAATAATGATACAAAAGCATCTTTGGATACTTTATTCCTGTAAGCTTTTTATGCATTATTCCCGCATCGTTCTGAGAAGACGGTTGCAAGATGCATCTGACTATTTCCTTAGCTCTTTATCGGCTCCCAAATAGACATAACCCTGATTGAAGCCCTGGGTCACTCTTTCCTAAACTTCAAGCAAATGAAGAATGGAAACACGTGTTTTTGCCTAAGCTGCTGGCTCTCGTAGGGCGCTCCATGCTCAGGTTGGCAGAGCAGATGAGGCACAGCCTCAGACACGCTACTTCAGGCTGCCCTGGGCATCCTCTGTGCCGAGTGAGCTACCGAAGGACAACACAACAAAGGTGCCCGTGGCATTCACGGCACAGGTTTGAGTTAAGGTGAGTATGGGACCGCTGCAAGGATTGCTTTGGAAAATGTTTTTTCTGGAAAAGTCTGTTTAGAGGGACGATGTCAAAATTTGCTTTCACCAGAGCTGAGAGCAAGAGGAGATATCACGATAATTTTTGTGCAGATGAAAATGGTTTTACAGTGATTTGCAAATGCGGCATAATTAATTCTGCAAATGAGTCTGGAGTTACAATATGTCCAATCTGGCAAATTATGGGATTCTCAGCTCTCAACTGAATTGCAGTTCTTGTCTCCTCACAGTGTTACAGGGTGTGTTAGGGGTCATACTGATGTTCTCACCTCGTCGTGGGAAGCCTTACTGAAATATAAATCTCTGGCTTCATCTCTGATCTCACTAATCAGAAGCTTTTGACGGTGGGATGAAGCTGTCTTTGCAGGCTAATCATACTGTCGTCTTATTTGGCAAGGCTGCAGGCAACAGATGAGATCATAAGAATTCCAGCAGATGAACACTTTGATCCAAACACTTCTCTGTACCACAAGCGCAGCCACCCGGCTCCTCCACACCTGCCCGCGCAGCAGCCGGGGGTCACAGCAGGGATGCAGGACGCCACCGTCTCCCCTGTACCTTCATTTTGTTCTCACCATTAGGGCAGCAGGAATCAATTAGGCAACACTGATGGGAAGCTCTGCCTTGACTCCAATTCCCTGTTACTCCTGCCAGCCCCCCTGCTCGGGTCCCTGTCACCCGGCATGGAGTTGGGTCCTGTCCCACACTGGTGGCAGATGGGAGCTCCCGGGGACCTGGCTCCAGCCTATCCCTCCCTGTGACACCCCAACCAGCTTGGCCCGCTGCAGGGACAGGACGGGGACAAGGTGATGCCCTAGTAGTGCAAAAGGAGATCTGTGCAAAGTTCCATTGCCAGTGAGAGCGTGCAGCCTGCCACCACCCCCCACCATAGGGACAGACCCAAAGCTGGATGCTGCATAAAGCCAAAGCCAGTTAATCTGTGTCACCTCCTTCTCCCCACCTCCTGGAAATGTGTCTGAACATAATGACAGTGTGTATTTTCTCATTTGCTGGAATCAATAGCCCAGCAAACATGATGCACATATTAATCACACGCCATTGAAGGGGGGTGACAGTGATAGCCCTGAGAAAAGGCAACGTTCAGCCGCACAGTATAAGGAATCAATATCTCTCTTTCGCAAAAAGTAATAAAAGCATATGAAAGATGGCAGCTTATTCACAAGAAAACAAAAAATGCAGTTTCAAAGCCAGCTGAATAATATTTGACCCCAAACTTCCGATTAATGTCAAGCCAGAGAGTTCTAACGGGAAATTAAGTGGGTGCCAGGGAAGAAGTGTCCGAGTACCTGACCTGGGGAGAAGATGCTGCCGAGGCAGCAGCAGGAGTCTGAGGGCTGTGAGGAGAAGGGAGAGCAGAGCCTGCAGCTGGAAGGTTCGGGGGGGCTGGCCAAGGGCCAGTTTGGGCAGCTGCACCCCCAGAGATGGGGTCTCCTCAGGCAAGGAGGGCTGGGGGTCCCTGCTCCCAGCGCAGCCTTTGGGCAGAGAACTCCCGACTGGGGCCTCAACTGGCTTCACTGTCTGGCTGCGAGACCCAGCACGCTCAGCATCGGCCAGGAGATTCGAGTGAATTCTTATCTTGTCAGATATGCAAATTATTTCTGAAGCTCTGTATTGACACTGTTTGTGGACAGTGTCACTAAAACTTTCGCTCTTAAACCAGCTGTTGTGAATAATTTTCTTGCTAAGCCATATGACATAGTTCTTATGTCATTTCATTTTGAAATGTGATTTTTTTTTTTTCCCAGTTATTATAGTGCTTTAGCTCCCATGTTTTTGCTCCTCTCTATGTGCACCTCTGTGGAGCGCATTCCAGTACTGGCCTCCATGACGCAGGAGGCCCATTCCAGCTCCATGTGCTTCGTGCCAGGGAAGTTATAACTAATGAAAGGCAGGTGTTATCGTAGGAAGAAGGCCTGGATAAATCTTTCTCTTGTCATACCCACTCATTAGGCTAATACCATGCCTGCAGATAGTGTGTAGTATTTAAAAAAAAAAAAAATCCCAACAGAAAGCTAAGACTGGGTTAGGCTGTTGACCTGGGAAGATGCATGTCCAGGGAATCTCCCACAACAGAACTGAAGATGTAGCAGACCCTCACAGGCAAGTTATGCGTAACGATCACCACTGAAAGGGCAACTCACCCACCCTGTTAATTGGTGAGAAAAAAGGATGCTGACTTGGGGTGGGTGTCTTAAAATGCAAGAAGAGAGTCCCATGAGAGCTCAGAAGATTGCTCTGGGGATCTCCATCCCACCATCTCCAAAGCTCGAGTCCAGCCCATGGGGAGCCACTGGTGTGGCTGGGAAAGTTGAGCACGTACCCCTTGTAAGTGAAAAAATTATATAGACCATCTAGTACCAGACATGAGTACTGGTGAGCCCAACACCTGGGTAATAGAACCAAAAAACGTGACTCACCAAGGCAGAGCAGGGCAAGTGCCACCCAAGACCTCCTTTCGAGAGCTCAAAGGCTGGTAGTTGCCCTTGGGACCTGCAGAGATTGCTGGGCTCGATGGAGGACTTTCATTCAGGAGGTACAGATGAGGCAGCCAAAGGACAGAAAGACACATCACAGCTTTGGGCAGACACGCCAGGCTTTCACAATCTTCCTGGTCAAAATGAACTTCCAGACTAAGGGCACACAAACTGTTTGGCACCCAGGACTGCACTCCCAGGGAAGAGTCCAACACTTGGAAACAGAGTGTATAATTAAAATGCTTAAACAACCATTACAGAGGTGTGAACACACTGCTGCAATTACACAGCTGTTTGTTCATTAAAGGAGGAATTTAATACAATTATAATATTTACAATTCCGCACAGTAAAAAACAAAGCAAAATTAGAGTTTTTAGGAGCAATACAAACAGTCCTGTCTCCTCTCCAAATTGGCCTTTAGGCATCAGAGCTCACAGAAAACTTTCACAAGGGGTGTTACCAGAATTTTCCCCATTCCAGATGTTGAATTCATAACTGAAAACAGCACCTATGACTGAACGGCCCCTAATGACTTTTTTAACGGCAAATTTATCCTAACAATGTGGTGCAAAATTCTTGGGATGAGAAATCAGAGGGGAAAGGACTCTGGGACAAAGTCCTGTGAAACAGGCACTCGAGCGGCGTCAGCCCAGGGGGGCAGAGGTCTGCGTGGGGCTCAGGATCTGTGCTGCTCAAGCTCTGGTCCTCTCGCCTGGGCTCAGAGAGGAATTTCACTCCCCGCTTCCCATGACATGAGCAGAACAGCCCCCAAGACCAGCTTCCACGGGGAGGTGAGACCAAGGGTGCAAAGCGCAGGCACAGAAAGGGGACACAGACTAGAGCAGACAGAACTGATGCGGACCGTGGGCAGCAGGTTTGGGGTCTAGCTGCAAAGAGAACAGAGAGGCACTTCGGGTGTCACCCCTCCAAACGCAGCTGACATCTTGCTGAAGGGGTGAGTGGTTTGGAGCGAGCTAGGCTGTCCCCTCTTCTAATTGATACAGGATGGGACTTCAGTGCCTCCCGGTTTACAAACAGAAAACTCTTCATTGCCTGCCAATAGCTGTGAGGTGGAAGAGCGATATGATCCCAAGTAAGCAAATGGGAAAAGGGCAGAGGATGCAAGAGCTCAGCTGTGCAGGACGGCGAGTGAAGGGTGCCCTTGCCCATCCTGGTGGAACCCACGTTGTGGAGAGTCACCAGTCGAGTGCAGCTGCTCACAGAGCTCAGCAGTGGAGTCCTCCTCTCGGGACCCAGAGCTGCTCACAGGGCTCTGAGAACGGCTCTGGTGGGTCCCAGCCCTCCAGCACAGCCTCTCCCACAGATAACCGGCACCCATCCCGTATCACCGCACTCCATCCCCTCGGTCCAGCCTGGGATTTGGGTGGAAACTCCAGCAAACAGCCCCCGACCAGAGCCCGGGGTAACTACCCCCCGGGCTGGAGACCTGTGATAAGGCTTTTCTTTTTCAGTGTGCAGACCCGGACTGCCTTTCAGCCTGCCAGTTTTCGTTCATTCAGAATGGGCACTTTTTCTATCCATAAAACTCAGCCTCAAGCCCTTGTCTTTAAGCAAATGTTGGAACTTTTTCTAGTCCCTAAGGAAATGTTTCACCTTTTTCACTTTTTCTGTGTTTTTAGAAACAAACTCACTGCTATATTTCATCTGTATTTACATGCAATTTCACTGCACCTGAACTTGTATTTCTGTAATTAATGAATTATTTCATAAAAAAATTAGACCAGATATTGCCACAAGGTGTAGAAACACTTTAAACAAAGAACACTTTTTTATAGAGCGCTGTTCATTAAATCTTTGCACTCACTGCTGAGCTACAGGATTTTGTGGAGGTGGAGCAGGGAGGTTTTCTACACAGAAGAGAGATGATCTGGTGCTCATGCACCACCAAGGTTATTTATTTCCTACTGCAGTTTGAGGGTAAGAAACGTGACTGTGACCCATGAGCAATGCAGATATCTGCCGCTGCTCAGCGCTGTCGTGGCAGGGTGAGGGCCAGCCATGGCGGGAGCTGGTCTTACATCGTTGGGCAAGTCCTTCCGACAGAAGGGAGGATAACGAAGACTCTGGCAGGGCCAGTGGTGGTCCTGTCTAACACCCAAAACCTCTTTTGCATCAGGTGGCTGAACCACTCCATATTTGCCAAGCCGGCCTGAAGGCAAGAAAAAAGAAAAGGGGTTTACTGAACACTTTTACTGCCGTTTGCATAGTGAAACACATCCAAAACTGGCCTCCATCCTTCCCTGTGTTCTGACCCCAGCAATCCTCCAGGAGATGCAAGCAACAAGCAGCAGTGCTCAGATGGTGAGCATTATTAAGCATAATTGGCAAAGATGAAGGGACAGAGAAATGTGAATAAATCAAATAAATCATCAGGATTTACCACCAATCTTTTTCTCTTTTTTAAAGTGTATAGCTTGATATCAAATGAACTATTACCTGGAGACTGCATAGTAAACTGAGGAAAAAAATGGTACTGTATCTTAGACAGTTATGGTATGTAACTTTGCTTTAATAGTAGTTACTAATGAATAAGTGAAATTAATTGCACGCTAAAGGTTGCATTTGACTTAGATGAAGTGGATGTAGGTGAAGTGCCTCTAGTATATCACTCAGTCCCGGGTACATAGTAACAGGAAATCAATTAATCTCCACCAACATTTGTTCTTTCTAGTGTGAAATAATTTTAATTAATTTGTTGTGAGTGGTCAGTCACTTCTCACTCTGGAGGAGCCTTACAGATTTAATGAAGCTCCATTCTTTCTAAATTTATGTTAGAAAAGTGACAATGACAAACTTCGAAGCAGAATTACTTGGCATATGTGATCAGTTAATGGAATACCTTCTTCATTTGAATTATGTAATTCCTGTCCTGCTGTTTTTCCCCAATTAAGCAGTACTGTGGCTTAGGCTACGTGTCCAGGAGCAAACGTACCATTGTCACTTAGCAATAAAACTATATGTACACAAGAAAATCACTTGGGTAGAGGTCATAGCCATCTAAGATTTCTTTGATGTTGTCTACAGTCTTTAAAGTGCTTGGAACAAATAAAAGCCATGCCCAGTCCAGGGCAGGCCCTCCACAGCAGAGAAAATGAGATGACAGAGAGTGCTGGAGTTGTCCCTCTGGAGCTCAATGGAGAAGCCCCGAGCTGGGGGTGCTGCTGGCTGCAGGGAACGTGCTCATTCTTTTCCAGGCACCAATGAGCATACGGAGAAAAAAATTGAAATGAAGTTTTCGGACTCTTGATTAAAAAAAAATATTAACGGGCCCATATTTGTCGATTACTATATGAGGACTTCATACCAGCCTGAGCAACTGCAGCAGGAGAGGAGCTGAGCAAGGCAGGAAGCTCCTGCTGACTGCACTTGTTTTCTTTTGTGTTAATTTTCTCCGATCACTCCAAACATCCCTGAGTTTTGTGGTCTCAAACAGACAAGATTTTGATACATGAGAAGAAGGTAAGTCCAATTCCCACTGGTTGCACTACAGTCCACAAAGAAACATCTGTGGGAGAGATGTGAGGAGGAGGAAGAGCAGGGGAACTTGTCTTCTTACCTTTGCAGGTAGGAGATGCCAGTGAAGGCTCCATGCTCTACTGCCAAGGGAGCTGCTGAGCGCAGCTGTGCTGACAACAGCTGACGGATGTTCCCTGGGCTGCACGGGAACAACCTCATTAGGTCACCGAGCAGAGAAGTGGGGCTTGCTTTAAAACAGGTGTTTATACCTTCCCATCATACCAGTATTGGTGACTTTCACCTGCAGGAGTTGCCTTGCTCCCACCTCTGCCAAAGCCTCACCACTGTGAGATCAGAGGTTTCATGATTATGGTGATGAAAGTGGGAATACTCCACAGCTGGCTCATGGAGGCATGTCCGAAGCATTGCTTTTTTTTTTTTTTTCAGTTCCAAATATGTCTGTATTGACAAAATCCTTCAGCTTTATCTTCCATGGATTATTGCTGTTTGGGACATCTGTGCTAGAAGACCAACACTGTGCTTATGAACAGGAGAGAGACGTACAGCTTCACAGTAGATTCATTACCCATTTCTACATCTGTGTCAGAAACATTAAAGAAAATAATAAATAATTCAGCCCCCTACAGCCATGGGAATCCGCTAGCTCACAGTCTGTCTTTCCCAATGGAAAGCATGTGGTTATTTCTCAGTGTTACCAGTTATGAATCAGAGAAAGTGACCCAGGTTCCTCATGCGAGAGGAGGCTACCGGAAGAGACAAGAGAAGCTGCAGCAATACAGGACAAAATGCATTAACCTTTCCAGGAGAGAACTTAGCAATGGCAGAAATCACAAATGGGGAAGTATTTTATGAAGAGTCAACTCGACGGTTTTTGGCAGCGACTTGTTCTGAAGAAGATTTCTGCACATGCTGCAGAGTTAAAGACTTTGTACACGTGACAGGAGAGAAAGTCAGTAGTTAAACACCTTATAAAGATGGCTCAAGATAGAGAGATGAAAGCAGGAATTAAAAAATCCCAAACCTTGTGTAGAGGTTAATTAAAATATTAATAATGCAAGGTTTCAATTATTCAAGCATAAATAAAAAGATGTTTAATGATAGACACACACTGAGCATTAGTACAGTGGACATGACATTGGGATAGAGAAGGAACGAAGGAGAGCTTTGGCTGTCAGCACAGAAAGTTACTGTGGAGCGCAGAAGAAGTTGTACAAGGCGATGAGGGAAGGGGGGATGGCAAGTGCTCAGGGAGAGACGGCCGAGAGCCGGGGCCACCATCCAGGGCAGCTCCTGCTCCGCCAGCCACAGTCTGCAGCAGCCCTCACGGTCCCCTTCCCTCCAGCACGCACCGGGCTCAGAAAGCAGGAGGAGCGGTGGTCATCCTGCGAGCGCAGCGCCACCAGCACGTCCGAGGGGCACAGGGGCACAGGACTGCACGGGCATGCGGACTGCTTCTGTCAGCGTTCCAGAATCGCTTCTACTGCCATGTCCTGAAGGGCTCGTGACAGCGAATGGAGCCAACCTCCCGCCTCTGCAATGCTGTGGTACTGCCATGGTGAATGCACACCAAAAATAATGGGGTTTATGCTCATGTTTCATAGAATCATAGAATCTTACGTTTCATAGAATCATAGAATCTTATTTTCATAGAATCATATTTGTCATGTCTCAGATGTTCTTAATTTCTTGCCATAAGTGCTTGTATTTACCAATGTTTATTTGCATTGCTATTTTAAAAAAATGAAATGCCTGAGAAAAGCATGCTATGAGGCACCTTCAATTGCTTTGGTAGCCACCATATTTGATCTTCAAATGCAGAGTTCTTGTACAGTAGCAACTAAAAAACCCCATAAAAATCCCCAGCGATGGGGAATCCACCATGTCCCTGAGGAGGTTGTTCCACTGAATGATTGTTCTCACTGTAAAAAATTTCTTACGTATATTGAGATGAAACCTCTCCCACTGCAACTCGTGCCCACCACCCCTTGTCTTCTCCATGTGGCTCCTTGTGAAGAGAGAACATCTGTCCTCTTTGGGGCCACCCTTTATGTACCGGAATGCTGTGATGAGGTCCTCCCTGAGCCTTCTCCTCTCCTCCTTCAGTCATTCCTCATAGGGCAGGTTCTCTAGCCCTTTGGTCATCTTCATGGTCCTCCTTTGAACCCTCTCCAGTCTGGCTGCCTCTTTCTTGAACTGTGGGGACCAGAACTGTACCAGAACTGCATGTGACCGATGAGGGCAGGGGTCAGGCAAGCGATACTGCTCTCCGCCATGAAGCCCACCATGCCCTTAGCACAATGCAGCCAAGTTTGTCAACCCGTAGTTTGTGCTTGCTGTGGCCTCTGGGAACATCTGCTGAGAGCGTGACTTGCAGCCTCCTGGCTCTGGACACACACCTGCACTTCTGACACCTCTTTCTCTATACGTGCCCTTACTGCAACAGATCTATGTCAACACTTCGTGTCTGTGTGGCCATAATTATATTCTCAGTTTCTCTCTTTGACAAGTCATTTATATTTTGCCTGCTTTCATGAGCTTTTACGGTGAAAGAAAGTTGGCAGGCAATTCTCAGCTATCCTACTTGTCTCTTGTCTGTCTGATGATTGATTTCCAGTGGGAGTAAGTTTTGATATTTGAAAAGATCCAGACTATTATTATTGAACGTTTGAGTTGTGTAATGGAAGTATCTGTCTGACAAATCCAGAAGGATATCTAAGCAAAAGACTCAAAGGCATAAGGAAGTTCTGGATCATGTATAAAGCATTGTCCAGTGCATTGTCTCTAACATCAAACAGGTAACGGAGAGAAGCCACAATGCCGGGAGAGTACAACAAAGTTAAGGAAAAAAGCAGTGAAAATGGAATATTTCAAGAAAGTCATGAGAAATACCAGATTTTGTGAAGACTGAAAGATACTACAGACAATGGGATGAAAAGGACCAATCCTGACCTATACACCCAGGCAAAATCCCCACTGACAGAGAGCAAAAATGATGCCTCTGATCTGCAATTGATACCAAGACTTCGGGCAGGCAGAGTCGGATGAATACTGCTGAAAAGGAAAAAAATCACACAGAACCCAGTGGAGTCTGGGAACTGGTTGCAGACACACCAGCGGCTCGCTTGTGCTCAGCCTGGGCTCTAACTGCAGTTTGGGGGCGGACAAAAAAACCCATCCCCTCCGGGCCGAGACACGAGTGGTTAGCAGTGGATGGAGCTCTGCCAGGGAAGGCACCAAGGGCGGGAGCTGCAGAACGCCGACGGCAGGAGCCCGGGGTGCAGCGCCGAGGGGCTTGGAGCTGGGCACCCACCTCTTACACACGCAGGTGTGTTTTTCCTAAAAAGCAAACAAAAGTTGCTGTCTCCGTCATAGAAGCCTCTGTTCATGCCTCACAGCCTGACCCTTGTAAACAACTGGATGGATATAACACTCATTTTACAGAACTTATGTTGTCAGTGGTAAAGCACATGCCCAGCTGTGCGTCTATGCTGTGCCCTCCTGTACGCAGAAAATCAGCTCTAAGCTCTTGCGAGATCTCTCCGTTTTGGAGCCAGATGGGTAGATTCGTTTCCCCACTCCCATGGGGCGAGGACAGGACACAATCCTTGTGGCATGGCAGCACGCGCTGGGGAGCAGGCCACCACGCAGGCGAGGAGACACAGTCAGAGAGGGGCAAACTACGCTCCTGGATCTAAAATGAACCCCGAAGTCTCTGTTTCTTTTGACACCGGTGCTCTGTGCAATCGTGTCACCGAGCTGGCGAACAATAGGGGTGGGGGGGTCACTGCGTGAGTGACCTAGATAGTGGGCACTAAAATAGAAGGTGGCAGCGATTCCAGAAAGGACCTTGTTTCACGGCTTTGAAGGAGAGAGGTACAGCCCAGCCCCTGCTTTAGCCGTGACGGGCTGCTCCCGCTCTCTCCCTGCTGTCGTCTCCTGCGCTGCAGAGTGTTTCTCCGGGCGTTTGTAAGGCAGTAGGGCACTGTGACAAACTCCACAGCAGCCTGCACAAGCGTGATCCGTTCCTGTCCACACCTCACTGTGAAAACAGCGTTGCCCCATCACCGCCTAATGAAGCCGTTGTTCAGAAGTGTATAGAGAGCTACAGTGCCATAGTCAAACACAGAGAAAGATGCTGTAGGGTATCTCATTAGCATACTCTTTTTACTAATCAAGTCAGTGTGAATAATTTTGCTTATGATTGTGCTTGATTGTATTAGTGAATTATAGATTTGAAAACTCCTTGCCTTTTTTTTTTAAGTCTGCAGAAAGCAGCAGCATTATTACTGAACTATTTTTAGATAATTTCATAGGTAGCACACTCTGTTCTTTTACTGTTTCATTATAATAGGATTTTACATGCAGACCTCCAAGGCAAAGAAGCGTGCCCTACACTGGGGGCTATTCGACCGGTCTGTACGATGAGTGGGTATGTTTTCTGAGTCATAAGTCATTTCACACCCTTGTACTGTCTGCCAAACGGCAACACTGATCCCATGCCAAAAATGCTGCCCCCACTGATGCCACCGCGGCTCCTGGCGACGCGGGAGAGACGGGAGCCAGGCCCGCGGGTGCACGAAAGCCCAGGGCCAGCGCTCGCGGATTCCAGCAGAATCTGGGCTGTGGCTGCAGCTTTCGCCAGGCTGGAATCAGCGCTGGGTAAGAAATCTGCTTTGTGTAGATCAGGGTTATGAGCCAGGCTGAGGGTGACACGCTGGACTGCAATATTTACGCACCCTGGAGTTCTTTTATAGAAGAGGTCTGAAAGCAATGTTGATGAAGGCTGATGCTCCATTGCTTCAACTGAACATACGAAACCACGTGTGTGCCCCATGTCAGACACCTTTCACTGAAAAGTGATGAACATTACAAAGGTTAAGGCAAAAATACCATGTGTTACTTCACATGTGTAATTATCAGAGCCTGCTGTTAATTAGGCTCTGTTAACTATCAGCCCCCTGTATCCGCACAAGCTGTGGACAGGGTGAGGCTCTGGTGCTCTGCCTTCCAGCCTCCCAGCCGTACCAGTGTGGGTGGGAAAGGAGACCTGGGCAGCCCCTGATCACCGTGGGAGTGTTGGGAATCCACACTCCCTCTCCTAGGGATTGTCTGGACCAGGTCAGTAACGCAAGGAAAAAGACAAAAGCAAAATTTCATGATTTCTGGTGTGACTTCCACTTCCAACAGTTTCACTAAACCCAAATCTTTCCAGACAATTTCAAAGATAGAAGAAGGACATGTGAGAGTGCTGCCACCTCCTACGTCTGCAAGGAAGGTTAGGAGAAATTCCTCTCAGTCCAGCTTTGCCAGGTGTTGTCACCAATCATCGAGAAACACTGAGAGTAATTGGATAAAGAGTAACCTGGTCTTGTTCTCAGACCACCATTATATGCAATTGTGATTTTGGTTAGGTATTTTTGCATCCCTAAAATAAAACTGAGCAGGGTTAAAAAGGAGGTAGTCCACATGCTTACTGATAAAGGAACGGATAACTCCTACCTCCATTCTGTTCTGACTGCAGTGCTGCTAAATAAAACCCAATGGTGCCACTATAGTTTTAAAGCTCATAGACAAAATTGCATTTTTTAAATCACACATAACTTGCCTGCACTTACAATATACCAAAATGAACAGGAGATGTTTTCCGCTCCAGTGATAAAGTGTGATTTATCTGTCAAGCCTGAAGTTATAATTACAGGTGAAAACCGAGTGAACATGGAAAGTAGATTTCCTTGTAACGTTAAGCCTCAGCGACAGTCCTTTTGGGTCACAGAGGTTTTAAGGCCACTGCACAGCACAGCTTCAGCCATTAGTGAGATTTATGGGTAGCTGCTCTCTTTCCAAGTGATTTTCCAGAAGGGGAGCAATCTGGGATGGCCTCACAGCCCACCCAAAGTGCAGTGAGAGCCCTGCGAGCCCCAAGGGTGTGGGACTGCGGACCCCCGGCATGGGCTGGGCATGGCCCCCGGCAGCCGCCAGCCAGTGGCCAGCCATCCCCTGCCAGCGGAGAGTGCAGCTGCTCCAGGAGAGCATCGCTGCCGGCGGGGAGCGGGGATGGCATCTGTGGGGAGTGGGGATGGCGTCCGTGGGGAGCGGGGATGGTGTCCATGGGGAGTGGGGATGGTGTCCGTAGAGAGCATGGATGGCATCCATGGGGAGCGGGGCTGGTGTCCATGGAGAGCATGGATGGTATCCATGGGGAGCGGGGACGGCGTCCGTGGGGAGCGGGGCTGGTGTCTGCGGGGGCTGGTGCGGTGCAGCAGCAAAGTGGGGTGGCTGTGGGACTGCGACCTGCCGGGGGAGCAGGGGTAAAAAGCCGGGGGCAATTTTCCTCCTGTAAGACTCATACTGGACTACTGCACGGTTCTGCTGTCTGCACTTTGAAGAAAAAGTTCCAAACGAATCGCCAGAACAATTTGAGGGGTGGGGAAAAAACTCCTTATCTGGCAAGAATTAAAGAGCTCCACCTGCTTATGTTGCCTGAAATATAATAGAATGCTGACTTAAGTACACGTGTTCAGGGGGATATTTTCTGGTACTAAGAAAATTTTAAATCTATTTGAAAAAACAAAAGAGCCTGACTGGAATCTAAAGCAAAATTAATTGAACTGGCAATAAGGCATGAGTTTTGAAAGTGCTGGAGACTAGCTTTGGGTTGCACAACCAAGGTGACTGACACCTGCTCCAGCTCCTGCCATGAATCCACTGAGACCAGTTAGAACCTTTTCTAGAAGGTTCTAGAAGATGAGGGAAAGCCCAGCCTATTGTGTCTGCAGTGGGGCATGCTGTACGTGCTGTGTGCGATATGGAGGAGGTCCCTCCCGCAGCACTGTGATCCACCCGGCGGGGCAGGAGAAGGCTTTATCCCCAGGGACCCCTGCTCCCTTGCAGTAGTAATGTTCAGCTTTGTGAATTAAGGATAAACTTGTGAACAAGCGAAACATTAGGCAGCTCTTCAGCTGCGTGCACACACACGCCTGCACACACGTACAGAGAACTTGTACTTTTCTCCAGTGAATCCTGAAGAAGATATTATAATAAGATTTTGAGCAAACACTGTTGTTACGCCTGTTGACAATGACCCTTCCAAGGCTCACGGGAAGAGTGAAAGGAGATAAGATACAGAATGGTTCTGTCATGGGTGCTGAGGACTTTCTGTGGAAGTGGTGGGTTTTTTACTTTGTTTGACAAGTTTTCAAAAATAACACTGGCATTTATCTAAACGGGGGATTTTTATTTTCCCTTGGAGATTAAAAGCCCACAGTCTCCTGTAGTGAATTGCCATGTAGGCACTGCCAGCACAGGTAAAGGGATTGCTTCTAGTCATTCCATTAGCACCCAGCAAGACAAAAGTGTTCTGGAGTTAATTATGGATTTAATAACAAGCAATTATCAACAATTCCATCATCTTCACTCCAGTTCATGAACAGCAACTTCACTGCTGATGCATGTTTTGTATGCTGCCCAAAGGATGTGCTGGCTGACACCAGCCCAGCAGGGTCGGTAGATAATTGCCTGTGTCTTGGGCCCAGAATTAGGCAAACAGATAGTGTGGGCCAGCGAAATATGCCTGCCAGCAGCTGTGACAACACTCGCATGACAACCAGCATCTGAAGGGAAGGGGAACCAGAAGGACTGTGAGGCTGAGGGTTGCCCTCCATTTCAAGAACGGTGGCAGAGATAAGACCAGGGTGTTAAAGCATCATGTTGAATAACGGGGCTATCTTCATTCAGTCCTTGGTCAGCTGAAAAGTTGGCTCTTACACCAGTGATGGACCAGGAAATCAGTAATTTAATTCCCATGGGCCATCAAAGAGATAAAACCAGACAAGAAGCCATTGAAATGGTGTGTTGTACTAAAAAGGTGTGCAAACCTGCGTTAACTGCTGCTGGCGGAACCGACCCCAGACCACGGCCATGCAGTGTCCTGGATTAATGTGAATTATGTGCCGGACTAAGGCTTCCCTGGGGCTGGGACCCACAGTTGTGTCTAATGAAAACCACACTCAAAGGACAAACAGCCTGAGTGTTTGCCCGCCTGCTTGCAAGGCTCCAGCTGATGCTTTTGTGCTGAGCAAATTAGTAAGTTTTACTCTGGTTCTCCCACAGAAGGCAGATAAGAAGCCAAAAAACAAATAAGAAGCACAGCCAGAACAGTAAGCATGTTTGCTTTAAGGAGTGGAAACCATGGTTAAGCTTCTAGACCATGAAGCTACAGGCTTCCTCAAATCAAATTAATTTAATGGTTTATACATTTCCGTGTCCATAGAGGTGTGCGTGCTGGAATGTGCATCTCCAGAGGAGCGCAGGGAGCTCTGGCAGATATTCCTGCCACCCCACAACATGGTACGGATGCCCTGTCTGCATGAGGGACAGGGACAGCCGCTGGTGCCAGCATCACCCTTCCCAGGGCCAAGCCGCTCCTTTGAGTAGGGGGGAGCAGGGGCTGCACAAGCCTTCCCGAGGGTCCCCAGCACGGCAACACCCTGCCAAGCCCGAGCTCCCATCGCCACCCCACTTCCAGCTTCGGCTCCTCCCAAGGGCTCCCTGTCGCTTCTTCACCGAAAAGGCTCTGCATTCCCATCCTCCAAATTGCATTTTACTCATTTGGCCAAGCCCTAATTCATCTTCTGTCAAATATTTTTTCCTTGTGTCAAAAGCGCGGTTCCTATTCCTCTGTTCCTCACATCCACTTTAGCCTAATAGCATCTGTAAATAATGAATTTGCATAATGAACAGTATTTATGAAAACCAATTGCACTCTGTGTAGGTGACCTTGTGACTTCAAACGAGCTAATAACCTTTGAAGTACCGACAAGATAATATAGTGATACATCACCGCTCCTTTGGAGGAGGAGGGAGCCGAGCATCCACAGCACAGGTAGGCAGACCCGCCGCTGCGGCCTAGCGGGTTTAACGAGCTGCTAATTGGATACGTGAGCTACACGCGCAAGCTCGCCTGGCCTGATTTATTGGCTGAATGCATAAGCCCAAAACGTTGGACACAGAAATTGTCTGGGCTCCCTAGAAAAGCAAAGGCAGTGGTTGAGTATTGCCAGTCACAGCCCTAAGGGTGGCACCCAGGGGTGGCACCGCTGCTGCTCCTCCCTCCCCTGGCCCGGCTGCGGGGACAGCGGTGGCAGGGGGATGCAGCGGAGCAGGGAGGGCACGAGCTGTGCCAGGGGGACGCGCCGAGGGGACGTGATGTCCCTGGGCTGTGCTGGCACCAGGGCAGGGCTCGCTCCTGCAGGCACAGCAGTTCCCAGCCTCCCGCGCTTCTGTAACCCACCGGCCTCTTGGCACACGCGTTTCCATGTTAAACAAAGCACCGCGCTGCTGAAAACGATGAAACAAAGTCAAATGACCCATTTCTTACGTCACAGGAAGTTTCTTGCACTGTTACAAGATTTAAAAGTGTTATTATTAGGTGGTGCTTCAGTTTAGATTTAAGTATTTAAGTATACATTTAAGTATTTGTGATGTTGCATAAATAAAATACAACCAATTTTGCCCCTCTTTTTCAGGAAAACTGATTTTGGTTGCAAAATAACTCATTCCAGGCCTGAGACTTTATTCATATAGTCTCATTTTAAGTTTCATTTCTTTCACTGTTTGTTAAATCACAAGCCCTTTCCATTCCCATGTTCCTATTTCCATCCGTAAGCTACATTTCCATTTCTTTCTTTGTTATGAAAGTCTCCCGTCATCTTTATGAAATCTCTGAAATGGAAAAATACCGAAAGGGGTACTTCAGCAGTTACAAGCTCTCCAGGAAAACTCTGTTACTAAGCTGGAGGGTGGGAGACCCGTAAGAAACTTAAAAGTCTCGCTGGGGCCCCGTGGGAGACACGGGAGGCCAGGCTGCACCAGGACCCAGCACCCGGGACCAGCCTCGGGTGGCTGCCATTCGTCTCCATCCCACGGTCCTGCCAGGCAGCAGGGAGAGGAAACCGCTGGAGACAAACACACGCGAGGTCAGACCCCGCCTGGCCATCCCTAAGTTTTATATCCCCTGCAAAACAGATTAAAAAGTAGAGCTAATCAGAAATTGTGTTTTCTCCCATGGAAATTTCTCATAGAAAAAAACCATGACAGTAATTTCCATTAAAACCTTCCATAAAAACTAAAAGTTATTTTTTTCAGAGGGGAGAAGGGGCTGTTAAATTCCCAGATTTCTACCCATTCTCAAATAAGCTGCCTCTAGGGGAGCGTTTTCCAACCAGAGCTCTCAATTCTGTGCAGAGCTGCAATGCTTTCAAGTGGAGCCACAAGACTGACAGAATTCAGCCTAATCCAATATTCATGTGGAAATCTGGTGTCGCACTAAATTATCAGCATACGTACGGCGTTGTGACTGGGAAACATCTGGGAGCTTCTGCAGTCGGGCCAGCCCTGTCCTGTGCCGCTCCTCAGAGGACGCTTCCAGCCACGGTTTGTGCCGACGTCCCCATTCCAACCTGTGCCCTTGTGCCCAGCTTTTGTGCCGACGTCCCCATTCCAACCTGTGCCCTTGTGCCCAGCTCAGCCTAGCTCAGCTCCCAACCCCCTGACAGAGCTGCTCCTGCCTTGTAACAGTATCCCTTGGTCAGTTTTACCACATGATTTCAACAGTATTTGGGAGATCTTTAAGCGAAGGCAGAAGGCATCTGGAGAGCAGCAGCGGGTGACAGGTCACTGCCTTCGGAGCGGGATGGGACAGCCTGAGCAGCCCCGTCTGCAGCCACCACCGTCCAACAGTGCAGGGAACTGCTGCTCCTGCTATCCTCCACAAGGCGCGTTTGCTCTTCTTGGAGTCAAATGTGCGCTCGGGATCAGCGTGGAGTAACTGGCCGTGGGCACATCTCTGTGATGCGTGCAGCGGTATCCATCAGCGGAGCTTCCGCTCCCGTCGGTGACCCGCAGAGAGCACTGCCTCTTCATTTATTTCTTGTGATAAACGCCAGAGATCGGAGTTTAACTTGGGGGATTCCAAAGCTGGCGCTGAAGAGCTGCTGGGCTGTGACGCCATCGGCTCTGGAAAGAAGACGCACAGACATCAGGGCACCTCGGGCAAACTTGGGCAGACCCCTCGGTCATCCTGAACAGTCTGGGGGGAAGGAGGTCTGAACCTTCCTTTCTCCAGGGGACCTGCCCTGTCCGGAAAACTTTCTGAAGTTCACCATCCTTTAGGATGCCCCAGCCAAGGGATACTGGTACCGAAATGGCTTTAGGAGACTGTGGGTTCTGTCACGCAATAACAAAGGGAAGTGCTTGAGCAAATGTGCCCCTTCTTAACAGTCTTTCCATTTGAAATGCAATCAACAAATTGCTCTTTCCAGTGAAGCAAGATGGAAGTACTGAGAAAAGAGTAAATGTGCATTACTCGTGACACGTAATTCACTGAACAATCGTGCAATTATTATTATGTCTGACAAATCATAAATAATGTAGGAGAAGAAACAGCCCTGATGAGAGGAAAGGGATCCGTGTGGCTTGTGCTGATCAGCTCTGCCTGACATGGGAGAGAGCAGGGGGTCTGTGACCGGAGCCCCCCCTGCTCGGGACTCCGCGGGGGCGGGCAGGGGGTGACTCCGGGGCCCCGACCGACATCCCACACCCAAACACGACGGATGGATTCCCTGCCAGCTGCTGGCATCAGCACAGGCAGTGCTCGCTCCGCTCCGGGACCTGTAGCTCTTTTCTGGGAGCATTTCTCGAGGGAAATTATTTTCATATGTCTCATGATTTTCAGGGTTTTACAGGATCAGTTTCCAAGAAATGGCCTTAGCCCTGAACCAGCCTGAAAAAGGCTTTCCCGGGGGCAGCATGGCACTAGTGGGATGAGGACAGGCCAGGGGTCTTACGGTTTAGCAATGCCCAGCAATGGACTAAAATTCCCTCCCCGGGCTTGGTAGAGTCCTGCCGAGGAACCTGAACCATTAAGAAATATGAGAAGCAAACCCAAGCATCCATCACAGCGACTCATGGAAGCCCTTTTCCAGGCTGGAGGCGCGGAGGCCAGGCCCGCGGATGTCCCCAGTCCTCGCACCACCAGCAGACGGGCACTGGCCAGGGGAGCCTCGATCAAGGGTACGGCTTGAAATGCAACACACAGTTTTCTGGTGGTTCCATGGGAGGAAAATGCCCCAAATTCCCTGAACAATGGAGCAAGCCAACATGCTCACTGTCGTTTTGATATTTTGAAGAATTAGGGTAAAAATTTGGATGAATGAGGGGAAAGGTAAATAAAATTATCTGGTAGAAAAACTTCAGGATTTCAAAGTAGCGGCTCATTTTGGCTTGGAATAGGAGGAAAAAATTGCTTTTCTCATTCCTTTCCAGCAGATATAGTTTAATGAATTTCCATAATGAGCCTGCCTCATCTTCATTTTTAAATAATTCCACAAGTGTAACATTGATGCGGAGAACCGCAAACCCTATCACATATAAACGTCCTTCCTGACATCTATGGCATTTCACTGTGATGACAAAACTTCAGCTGAAAGCTTTAGCCACCAGGCAAACACAAGGTTTCTCAGAGCTTTCGTGAAAACATGGAGCTAGCAGTAAATTACAGCTTATCCTTACGAGTTACCTAGAACAGCTTAGTCAATTCACCAATGAGAATCTCAAACATTTTGCAAAATATCAGGCTTTCCCAAAAATTACTGTAAACTTCTTGCTTAATTTTATAACATCAAATCATGCCCTCGTTTCTACCTCCTCAGTTTTCCGTTCGCTCACGAGAGTGTGGAGTCCCCTGCTGACAGCAAGCTGTGGTAAGTTATCACTTAAAAAAAAAAGTTTTTAAGAGAGAACTATTAACTCCAGTTGAAATAATTCTACAGATTCCTCCTGCATGGAAAGAAATTCAGTCAGGAGATTGTATCTCCATGACTATGTGATCTATACGTATAAAGGCTGACCAGAAGGCATCTCATGCTGGATAAATGGTTATATGGACTTTTGGCTGGACCCAGTGGCTGTTTGTGTCTTCTGCTGTATCTCTCACAGTGGAAAATAGGATTATCTTTTCATGTTGCAGAAATAATAAACTTATAACCCTGATAATCTAAATACATAAGTAAGGTAAAATCTGCAGAGAGAGGTTATATTTTTTAGTAGAACAGCTGATACGGTAGGTGAAATTTCAGATCTGAAGAGCTTTTGTTTCTGAAACATTGCCTGTTTTCTTCCAGCTCTATCAGGTGGTAAGATAAAAGATCCTGTCTCTGCTATAAATCTCTCTCTCTTATATCCTTGGAGCATCATGGCTCCAGCAGCCCTGCCGCTGTGCCACGTGAGACAAGCGACGTCATTTCTGTCCTCTGAGGAAAAACATGGCAGGTTTGGAATCCCAATCAGTGGTTTTAAAAATAGTCTCACGAAGCGGCTTATGTAAATGTTAATTTGATAAAAAATCCCCTATAAGACAGAAATGTTTGTATTCCCTTCCTTTAGATTTACATAACAATGCATTCAGGAAGGAGCCCCTTTTCCATTTGGTACTGCACTGAGCTGTCGATAATGCATGTAAGCCTCACACATATTAAGGATTCCTCTGGCTAACTATACGCTTCAAGCCTTTTTTAATTGCAAACAAAGATAAAAAGTTGAAATTCCATAAATACAAAATGTTTCAGGGGGTTTCTTAACATTTGTGAAGCCATGTTTTGTTTCGCTCTGACACAGGGTGTGCTGAATTTGAACACGGTTTGTTATATTGCCCCGCTCTCGCTCCGAGGAGTCCCAGGAATGGGGAGGGCTGGGGGCAGCCCTGCCTCGACACCTGTGGGGAGGTGCAGGCTGGTGCTCCAACATACCGACTTCAGCTCGTCAGTTCTGGTGTGCGGAGCAGCGCTTCCGCAGCCGGAGATGGGAAAAAGTGAGAGCAGCAGCTTGAACCCGCTGAGGTCTGCAGGCGGGGAGGGAAAGGCTGCGGGACACACCGGTGGGCACCTGCCTGGGCAGTCCCAGGGCCAGGTCATGCTGCCGGGGCCACCGCAGGACGAGAGCTGGCCGTGGGCAGCAGTGGGAGCAGTGCCCGCAGAGCATGTCCATGGAGCATCCCTGTGGAGCATCCCCATGGCGCTTCCCTGTGGAGCATGGCCCTGGCCAGGCGCAGCCAGTCCTCCTGGGGCACGGGGCAGGGCTGCTGGGGCTCTGCAGGAGTACTTGGCATGGAATTAAATTCAGGGAAGGAGTGCGGTGACCTTGGCAGTGGCAGCGGCAGCAATGTCACTGCCCTCCCCCGGAGGGGTGGCAGTTGTCCTGTTGGGGACTGCCCAGCGCCGGGCGCTGAGGGAGGTGAACCAAGCGCAGCCCCAGCAGGGCAGCCTCGCCTTCCAGGAGCTAGCATTTATCATGATACAAATGTTATTTTAAGCTTTCGATTGCTGACATAATTAATGGAATACAAAGCATACCGTGGATCATACGATACATCAAACAAGATCTGATATATTACACACATCAAAGAAAGTATTACTTATTGCGGACTCGTCCTCCACTTTCTTCTAAACCTCACAGTCCAGTTTATGAGCCGCAATGTTGTGCTGTTTTGCCTGTTCAGGTGTCCTCTTCGTGATTTATTTATTTTTCCTGATTTTTATGCATTTATTCAGCTATACTGAATAGTGGTGATTATTCATCACTGGACCACACGGCAGTGAACCCTGCTTGGCTGGTATTCAGCTATCTGGAGGTATCTCATTTGTCTTGTGTTTGCCTTGAACATAAGTCATAAGCCACCATGGCTGCTCAGAAATACACCCTATTTTTTTGCAAGATAAATACATAATTCTGCAAAGCAAACACACAAATAAATATACACGTCAGTATTTTTTCTGTGCTTTATATTAAATAAGAATCAAGCGTTTGGGAAGATTTCTCTCTTTTCTGGAAACCGTTTTTAGTTCCAAGCCCTTTTCACCTGCAGTTTCAGGTCTCCCTTCCCTACAGCTCCCAGTTCATTTCCAGCTGTCTCTACTGAAAAAGAATGGAGGGAACGGAAAATGAAACAAAAATATTGAAGATTTGAGCTTTCAGTGGAAGTGGAAATTCATTGAGGAACCACTGCCCCCGCTTCTCACAAGAAGGTTCTCCCCCTGCCCCGGAAGTATTTTTTCATCAAACACAATGGCCTGATCAGAGCTTTTGCAAGATGATTCTACCCCCCTGCCCCTCGGCATAAACCCCGCTGGGTGCAGGGTCACCACTTCCATCACCACTGGCTTCCCATGGAATCCCGTCCCCAACTCCGGGTAGGAACAACCACCCATTTTCTCTCTTGTTAATCTTAACGATGTTACTTTTGCCTCACAGAGCGCCGTCGCTCTGCCATTTTCAGCATTTCTACCCCTTGTGGGCTGGAAGTGACTGACCCAAAGGCAGGACTGCTGTCAGTTTTACTGCATAACTGCCCCCAGTAAAATCCAAATGAGACATTTCCTTTCCCTCCCTGGGCTGCTGCAATGTACCATGTGCGTGGCCCCAAACTGTCGTACGGAAGCCACCAGCCGCTGGCGCCCATGGTCAGAGCAGTCTCTTAGAGCTGTCATGGAGACACTGTAGGCAGACAAATCATCCGTCAGAAATTACCGGCAACCTGCCCTCCGTGAGCAGTACAAGAAAGGTAATAGCTCTGTCTCCTGTCAAAGTTACGGCAGGATCTGAACTGAGACGTTATCTATGATTACTGAAACAGACGGCCTGTCCCTCGGAATGGGAATAGGATTATTCCAGGTAGCTCGCTCATTAGAAACAAAGTTGTTAGTTAAACTGGTTAATATTAATGAACCACCGGGATGAAGTGATTTGCACCCAAAAGAACATCCAGGTATGCTCTTGCCAAGTGGCTGGTCGTAGACTGCAGCCGGCTGCTGACTTTGGGCCGGATTCTTCTTCCTAAGGGTGCCCGGGGTCACACAGGACTCTGGCGTCAGGCGTTACACTCGGGGTGCTTCTCCCAAGGGATTGCTGTGAGGGGAGCTGAAAGATAATCATGGCTAGTCCCGATCTAATTTCTGCAGAAAAAGCAGTAGTCCAAATTGTCACACGCACACTTAGTGACACAGCTCAGCTGGGGACGGGACGGCGTGTTCAGGTGGAGCAGGTGTGACATGCCTCGGTGCTGAGGCCTGGCAAACTCAGTGCAGAGCTCGTGGCCGGCAACTTGCTGTGGCAGAGCCATGTCGCGGGGCTACACACGTACAACGGTGGCTACCCTCTCCTTTTGCCAGCCGTCTGTCTGGAACGGCCAGGCAAACAGCAACAGGTTGCTTTGCTTTTGCGACTCGGAGTCAATACAGCTTTTGAGCTCCATCCTTCTGCTACCCTCATTTTGGCGCTAATGAATTTAATGATATCTCCTGTATTCCCAAACTTAGTACTGAGCAGTGGCAACAAGCACTTTTTAGGGAAGAAATTAACATCTGGTGTGTGATACAATGAAGGGAGGAAGCAAAAAGGAGAGGAGAGTACAACTTCATGGACGGATTTCTTTTATTTATTAGTACTGGGGTTTGGGAAAGTGGAAAGGGGAAAACCCCTTAATTTAAGTTTTATTCAATGTCAACCTTCTCACCATCAAAGAACTGTAATAATGCTGGTGGGTTACTTAAATAAACCACAAAATGCCCACAAAATCTACGCTGCAGAGCAAATAGGAAAACTAGTTGTTCCAAGCCGCTGCTTAAGAAACACGTAAGGCCAGGCTGAAATCGTGCTTTGAGTACCATTTGCGTCCACAGCATTGTCTGAGATATGTTTGCATCCTTGAAGATTTTGCACAATTTTCCTGGGAAAAAAACCCAAAATGAGGGCCGGTTTCCTCAACACCTCCGTGTGCCACCCCCCGCCAAGGGGCCGTGCAGTGCCAGGCTGGGCGCTGCTCCCCGTCAGCAGCACTGGGCTCTGGGCACGGAGGGTAGAAGAACGTGAAAAGCGGCACATCCTTTTCATATGGGGCTAGCTGGAAGGGAGGACGGGGAAAAAACCCACAAAGATTGTTTGTTTGCCATGAGTCTTCTCAAACTGGCATCCCTCCCCTGGGCCAAGGGCTCCCCACCACCATCCCCCGTCCTGCTGGGCATCACTCTGAGTACTGCTGCCTCATCACACCTTTGCTGTGAGTCTTCACCATCACCGCTGAAGGTCTGAACTGCTACTTCCCCACCAAAGAAAAGATGCCGGTCATTGAGTTTGACTTCAGTATAGAAATGCCAACCCTTTTCAGACCTAGACAAAGTCAGTAACTGGCTGGCCAGTGTATATAGGCTCATTTTTATAATGCAAATGCGAGCCTTCCGGGAAGAATGGAGGCCCTTGGGAGTTGTTACACAAGCCTTAAATTCATTATTAACAATGTAAAACTGCTAATTGTAGAATTGTAATGTAGAATTTGTTAATTGCTTACTATACAAACACTTTAACAATTTAAAGAACACATCTAATTACTGGCTTTTGACAGAAAGCAGGCTTGAAATAAGTCCAGGGCTGGTAAAGTGAGTGGCTCAGCATCTCACAGAGTGTTTGCAGATGAAGTTACAAGCCAAGGCTAAGCAGGTCCACCAGCCGGTACCACTGAAAGGGGAAATCTTGCTCACCCACCTCTTTCTCATCCTGCTTCCACTTCTGGCTGTGCCGTGTTTCTTCTGTAGTAAAGGAGATGCCAGGAGGCATTTGTTGGTACCATTTTCTGGCATTCGTGGGAGTTTAACTTCAAAATTAATCCGAGAATAGCCTATGTTTTTTACGAAACTCATGGAAGATGACGGAGTAGCTGTACGTGAATCACCCATCGTGCTGGTTTTGGCCGGGATAGAGCTGATTTTCCTCATAGGCCCTCTCCCGGTGCCACGTTCGGGATCTGTGCTGGACCCAGTCCTGATAGCACAGGGGTGCGTCGATGGCTTGCTCAGCCCCGGGGGCGGCTCTGCTGATTGTAGCTGTTGGCAGCACACTGACCTTGTCACCGCCCCGGCGCTCCTGCGCCCGGCTCGCAGCGGCGGGGACGCAGCCCGCGGGCACGGCCAGCATCCCCGCCGGCCCCGGGGTCCCTGGGACGGGTGCCAGGGTCCCGCCGGCCCCAAGCACAGCCCCTGGCCCCGACGGCTTCTCGGTGGGAGCCGGCAGCAGCTCGTCCGTCCGTGTCCCCCCCCCGCCACCCGCGGCGGGGTGGCAGGAGGGGCGCGGGGAGCGCGGAGCCACCGTCCCGGCTGCGGTCTGGGCCGGGAGCTGCCGCCGCCCTGAGCATATGGTCCCGGAGGTGTCTGCCTCGGCGCGCACCGGGGAGGCGGCGGAGCCGTATTTGGCCAGCAGGGTAGATTTACACATTTTTTCATTAAACCTGTGTTAAATATGGAAATGATGCAGAAATGGGACTTGGTATTTCATGTGTGAGCTCTTTTGCACATCTCGGTGTTTCTGATGTTTGGAGATAAAAACGGGATTGACAAAACTCTCTTCTGGAAATGTGCTTGGGTTTACTGAATTGCCATGATAAATTTGCTTTAAAAACTAATCTAAAATCAGAGAGAGAGAATTAAATCTCCAGAAATGCCTTTCCGGTCTGATGAGCAAGGTAAAAGATTTTTTTTTCTTCTTCTTTTTTTTTTTTTTGTTTGGGTTTTTTTTTTTGTTTTGGTTTGGTTTTGGGTTTTGGTTTTTTTTTTGAGAAAGAAAATTAATTCATTGCTGCTGTTTCAGAGTTGGAGCTCTCCTTGAAATGCGGCTGTCTTGGATGTGACCAGCAATACAATCCTGTCCTGGACTGAGACAGGGGTTCAACAAGCTTGTCTCAGAAATGAAGATATTCTTTACGCATGGAGCAGATTTTCAGTTCTACTGATTGAGAGCATCTTAGCCATGAGGATCTCTTGTTTTCCAGAAGGCAAAAAGCTTTTCTGGCAGCAGCTTCTTTTGCTACATAGTTTGAAATTGGAGAGGGGAGTGATGAGAGAGAAAGTTAAATGGAGACAATAGTACCTATTTCTTTATTGTATATGAGATCTTTCCATTGGAATGAATAAAGATAAAAATCCCACTTGAATATCAAAAAATGCCTTTCTGAAATCTATCTGAGCACTGCTTTATTTAGGTTCCTCCACAAAAGGGAGAATTTGAGTGAAGTTGTCCCAAATGGATGAACGCTTTTAAAGGGAACATAAGGAGTGAGAAAACTTGCAAAGAGTGGGGGAAAAAAAATTATCCACCAAAGGGAACTACATTTTGGAGACAGCGAAAATCTTGGAGAAAGCAAAGATTTCCAGAAGAAAAGTAAAAAGAGGTCTTTGCAAAGCATGTAGAATACCACACACAGGGTCCATCAGCCGCAGAGAGAAGAGGAAGGTTATGTGTTAGGGTTGGGGCCAAGACTAAAGGAAATCCGCGCAAGGCACAGACCAGGGGGCTAATTCACTTTATGGTTACAGTTTTGGTAAGGTTGGGGTGTTGGACACCACTGCAGACAGGAGAGGGGGAAAGGAAAGGAGTTTATGGAGATGGAAGCTATGGAAATGGATGAGGATGAGAAGCAGCTCAGACCACTGAGTTTCCTATGCACAGAAACCAGGTCTTCGTCCCAGGTACAGTTGTGAGAGATCAGAAGAGAGGATTTCAATAACTGTCAAATTGGGAATCGTATCATCAGGTGGGGAAAAGACCTGCACATGTTCCTGTATTTTAAGAAAGAGGGAGCTGAAGTGAGATAGGAAAACAGGAATCTTTAGGTTAGTCCTCAGCAGTGTGCCCAGTTGAGAAGAAACAGCAGCTGAAGACAAATGGATGTGGGTAATTTAGGATTCAAACAAGCCAGGTTTCAGAGAGGCAAACTGCAGCAGAGCTCCCCAGCCAGTAACATTTTCTTAATGACTGACTCCTCGGGCAGAAGGAGGCTACCCAGTAACATACAGACCTAATGCACGGGCTTCGGGAGGGAAAATATTGATTTAAACATGGCAGGATGGAGACATGTCTGGTAACCGCTGGGCCAGGAGGGGCTGGCTGTGTGGGAGGGGACGGGTGGCTTGCGGGAAGGGCTATGGGGAGCCCCTCGGAGGGGACCGCAGAGCCACCACACTCTGTCTGCGAGAGAAGCTGTCACAAGGAACTGAAGGGCATGAGCAGAGCTTGGAGAGGACAGCAGCAGGGAGTAACTCAACAGAGACAGAGGTCCTCACACGGAAAAGTGGTCTCCGTATCCATTAGGGAACAATAGCGTGAGCAGACATGCGCCTTACAGTAAATGCAGCTCCCAATCTTGGCACTTTTCTGCTCCCCGCCAGCCTTGTCTGACAGACAGGGAGGTAAACGTGGTGACACACTCTTCCACCCGCCCAGCGCTGGGCCGTGGGGACGCGGGCTCTCCGTGGCACCTCCGCACCCGCTGCAGGGCCAACAGGGACTTGTGACACTGACACGGAAAAAAGCACCTGAGATTTTATGGCTGAGCGATCAAGCGGGTGAGCACCAGAGGAGTCTCTTGGTGGGTATATAAAGAAAAGTGCTAGAGCAGGCAGAAGAGAGCATGCCTCAGGTGCTCCTGTGCCGTCTCTCTGCCATACCTGCAAACAGGGAACACGGGGAGCACAGGGAGCACCTGTGGGGCTTTATTTAGAAGACAAATCTAGGGGAAATCCAAGGGTGTGCCTTCTCAAAGCAGAGGAAACCAGAATGCCCCCCCCCGCATGTCCCCCCCACCACCCGTGTGAAACGCGGGCAAACCCCCACTTGCCCCCGGCATCTCGATGGCCGGGCTGCCCGGGCCGCGGGAGGGCGGCACGGCAATAAGCTGAGCAGGGATTTTTGTGCTGAGTGTTCGCGTTCCAGCTGCCAGCAGCCCTGAACTCCCTCCTACCCAGAAATCAGGTGAGCAGATTTTCAGGTCAGCGCCGAGCGACAGCTCCTAATCAGAGGAGAGCTGAGAGCGGGCTGGAGCTGCTGCCCACGGGAAGATGCTCTTCATTAAGATGTCTGCCGTTGGCAATGCAGAATTCACACTGAGCTGCAGAAACTCATACAGATCTCTGTGAGCGGAGAGGCTGAGATGGGGAGACTCTGCTACGGCAGGGCGGTCTCTCGGTAATGGGAAAGGCATTTCTGAAGGGTATTATCTCTTACACAGAGGGGAGTGTTTCCACAACTGCCTTTTACTCGGTGCATAGGGACAACTGCTGCTTGGTCATTGCCATGTAAAGGACATTTTCTGGAGATATAGTTCGCATTTCCTGTATAATTTCATGTTCCTATACACACTGAATGCGTATTCACACTGCATATTCACATTGCTCACTGACTTCATAAGGGCACTGCATCTTTGCAATCTTGCCTTCCGAGTCTGTAAAATAACAGTAGTGGAGGATGTTTTTAAGAAGCCAGAGCACCTGATTAGCTGTTCAGCATTCACACACCTCCTTCTGGAGAGCGGAGCCAGGCGAGACAGGCAGCTTTGCTGCGCGGGCAGAGAAGAAGGCGTGTGGGGAGGAGAGTGATGCTCAGGGAAGATGGTGGTGGCTCCGGTCCTCACTGGCTTCTCCCTGAGCTCAGGCAGCGGTTCCCAAGAAGCCTCCTCAAAGAGACTGCAGTGACTGAGCGCTCGTCCTGCCCCAGGACGGCTGGGATGATCTCCGGCAGTGGGGGTGTCCCCCGGCAGTGGGCACTGCACCTTTTGGAGGGACCGAAGTGCCCCAGAGCGAGGTCTCGCCGTACAGGGCTGCAGTACCAAAGCAAACCCATTTCCCAAAGGGTACGATGGTGTGACCCCGGTGCAGTCTGGCAGCTCTGACACAAGGGGAAAACTGTCTGATAACTAATTTCCTCTGATTTGCAGAGGTTCTCAACCTTTTCAGATGACCAACCCCTTCTTTGCAGCCACATTTTCTCCAGCCTGTGGGGCAGTATCAGCAGTGCCTTCATTCTCCAGCTTCCCTTGGGTGAATTTCCAGAACTGGCAGATGCATGACCTTGCAGGGCAGTGCGGCTCATTAGTGGGAAGAGAGGGGTTTTTGTCTGGAGATAGCAGTACAGTCCTTAATATCTCCTGACCCCTTCCTGTTATCCCATGGCCATTCACAGCACACCAGCAAACGCTACCCAGTGCTTTAAAAACATTTCTCTTTAGGGGCTAGACATTAAAAAAAAGAAAAAAAACCCAAACATGTCCGGAAGCTACAGTAGGAAACTTAAAAGATGCACATTTTTAACAAGGATGGTAAGTCATTGGAGCAACTTACCCAAGAGGCTGTTCAAATTCTGTCTATTGACTGGGGATCATAGGCCTGCGTATTTTCCTTAAAAAAAAAATAATAATCCCCGTTTGCCACCATTGAAAGAGCCCTGGGATGAAGCACTTGAACCTGCTTCTGCTGTCTGAGCATGGTGCGCTTGTGCTTGAGACTTTGCTGGACCCAGGCCTTAAACCCCAAGACAGCCGATCCCTGAAGCCTTGCAAATCCCTCAAGGGTTTTGACATGGGTTTCTGAAGTTCACCTTCCCCTACAACTTCCATAATATGAGAAGATTTGGGGGCTTTGATGGTGAAGAAGAGTTAATACGTTACAGTAAGTCTGACTGGCACTGCATGATGGAGAGCCAGGCGCCGGCTCACGGCCCTCAGAGAGCCCGGAAAAGCCACATCCTTGGGTTGATGGGCGCCTGTTGGGCTTCTTTAGCACTCAGACATAGGCAGTTAGTTCTTTGGATGTGACAGTGATCAAAGATCTTGCAAATCTTCTCCTACATACCGTCCTTGGATTTCCACTGGAGGTGTCCCAAAGACAGGGATGAGTGCACCTCTCCTGCCCCACAGCTGCCGTCAGGCCCCTGCTTCCCACAAATGTGGCCCTTGAAAGGTCACCACCAGCAGAAGCTGCAGAGAAGCTTGCATTAGCAACAGGAGCAGTAAAAGGGTAATTAGCAGTGACAGTTCTTGACCCAGGCGTCCCTGATCTCCCTGACTCTTGTAAAGGGAGTTATTAGTCAAATACAGTGCCTGTGCATGAAACAATTATCACTAATTACCATCAAGTCATGGCATTCTGCGATTTTTAAACACAGCATGGAAGTCCTGTGTGATTAGAGAGACCGTCAGGGCTAGGAGCTTTCTAAGGCAACTCTCTAAGTGTTTTCCATGCAGCATATTCCTGAAAATACAAGATGATTTGGTGCCAATCAGGTGACTTTTAATGCCTTTAAATCTGTACGTAACATTAAAAACAAAGCAGGCCCACAGACTGAGACCAAGAACGAGCACAGTTATGCAGCAGGTAGCCCTAGCCCTCCCCTTGCGCCCCGTCAGAAAAAAGAAATGATGGGAATACTGTCATGATAGGAAGAGTGGTAATGGCTTTAAACTGAAAGAGGGGAGATTTAGACCACAGAGAAGGAAGAAATGTTTATGAGGGTGGTGAAACACTGGACCAGCGGTCTCAGAGTGGCGGTGGATGCCTCATCCCTGGAAACATTCCAGGCCAGGCTGGACAGGCCCTGAGCAACCTGGTCTACTGGGAGGTGGCAGGGGGTTGGACTAGATGGCCTTTAAGGTCCCTTCCAACCCAAACCATTCTGTGGTTCCATGAACACCTGGCAGCTTGTGCCTGTTCACATGACTCCTCCTCGGGTTTTGGCCAACACAGCTTGTGCCAAGCAAGGCCTGACAGGGTGACAGGGCTGGGACAGGGTCAAAGTGAGAGCACCAGGCAGGCAGGATGGGTGGCCAGAAAGAGGGCAAGGGCCATGATGCAGCCTCTGTCCCCTGCAGCTGGCTGCCCCCTGCAGCCAGCATCTTTGTGTATCGAGTGTTGGGCAGTTTCGTCTGAACCTGGTAATTCTTGGAAATGGTATAGAGCAAACGTCCCAGCTGGAAGGTGTAAAACGCCAGCTTACCCAAAGAGCTTTTGAAATGGACCCAACCGCAGCAGGATGCTGAGGCTTTCGTGCCTGCCAGTGTGATGCAGGGGATGCCTGCGCCGTGACGGAGGAGGAGGGATGAGCATCCTCTCCCTCGGCTAGTTCTGCTGATCGGTGCATGAGCTAAGAGGTACAGGTTATCAGTTATGAAGCCTCATGACTTGAGTGGTGAATAAGTGAATTCACATGAAAGACTAGTCTGGGGAAAGGGAATTGAGACCATGATTGTTTGTTATATTTCTTGATGAGCTCATAAAATAAAGTTTAGTTTACAGAGTACGTTGCCCTGTAAATTTGAGACATCCAAACAGACCATGACACACCTCTGTTAGGTCTCCTTACCAGCTGCCGGCTGTAATAAAGCGTGTCTTTGGGCATGCAGGGCAAAAGCTGGGAAGGCCAAAGCTGAGCTGTCCTCCACAGGTCAGCGGAGGCTGCAGCAGGGGATGGACACCTTGTGTCCCACGCTGTGGGGCTGTGCTGGACAGTGGTGGATGCAATCTGCCTGCAGAGGTGCTGCAATGTTTGCAACAACCACAACCAGGAGAGGAGGGTGGGTGCCAGGGAGCAAGGAGGTGATTTTGAGCACCTCTAAATCTCTGGAAGGGTTAAATCCAACTCTGACTCAGGACCTTGAACCTATTTGTGTTACAAAAATAAAGGAGACCCAGCTAGCCAATGTAAACAATGCAACCCACCCGCAGAAAGGCCGGTACCAGCCCAGCGTCCCAGTGCCCCGAGTGGCCGCAGGCAGCCCCATGTGTACCTTGGTGGCACTGTGGTGGCCAGAGAAACTGCATGGCAAGGACACAGTGCTCCCCATCGACTGCCCCACAGCAGCCGTGTACAGAAAGATGGGTCTGAAAGGCCGTCACAATGTGCTCGCTGCCCCGACCAGACAGAGGAGAAAATCCCAGACTGGAAATAGCGTGTCATGGTTAAACCAAGTAATTCAACAGCGCTTGGAAATTGCTTAGTCCCTTCCTTATTAGATTTATCTCGCATCTCTTCCTTCCTCCTCTGTAGGGTTCTTTATTCAGAATTTGCTCAAATATTTTCCTTCAGAAGGTTTAATATCTCAAAGTGCAAATATTCAAACCCTGTATCATTTTGTAATTTCATACTCCATGGTTCTTTCATATGCATATCACTCATTTGCTATCCCTTTGAAGAATGCAGCTTGAGTAATGGAAGTGAAAGAAAACCCATTCAGTGTTGATTTTAATTGAACAAGCTCAGAAGCTGTGGGGATCCATGCCAGGCTCCAGCTCACTGTCTTTTGAAGAGTTATTACTAGACTTCTTTTGCCTGTGCGCCTCTGTATTTTTTTTCCAATTAGCAACTTCCCAAAAATATTAGTTACCTTATTATTTTTTCAGCTCTGCTTGTTTGGGATACTTATGCCTAATAATCATCAAATCTGCTTTCTCTTCCTGTTCCAACGGAATATCGCATTCCTTGTCTGGGAAGTAAAACATCAGACAAAATTAGACCTCGCCTGCGTTTGGGAGAAAAATTTTGCAGTGACAATCAACTCAATTTTCATGTAGCTTTTTTGCTTCTATGCAGTTACGGCAGTGGTGAGCTTCCATAGGCTTTACACTGTGACCGTAAAGACTGTAAATTAAAGACTGTAAAGACTATAAATGAAAGATCTTTTTTTACCTTGTGTGCATAAACGAGGTCTCTGGTAGTTCTTCATTCTCCCAGCCCAGTCAGTTGAACAGGAGCCCTCAGCTTGTTGCTTGGATGGAAGAGAGGAGATGGGACACGCAGAGGAAGGAAGACAGTGCAAATGGCTTGAATTATTGGATACTCTTTTCCATGCAAGATTTGGCTTAAGGAAAACAGTTAAATCAGCAACTGGTAGAATAGCAATTTTTCAGCCTATTATGGAAACGAGCTCTCCCCATGGCTCTTACAGAGCAGCAAGCATGCTAAGGGAATTCCAGCAGGCTGGTGATGTTGATTTTTCTGTTTTTTACTGAGAAGTAACCTCAACAAAGAAGGAATAAACTGCATAAGAAAGAGATGTGAATAAGAAAGAATTTTAGAAGACTAAAACCCAAAAACCCAACATGAAGAGAGTCCAAGTGTTAAGGGAGCACGTTATTAAAATATCAAGAGCACACGTAAATACCACCAGAAGAAGGGAGGAGGAGACAGGCAATGTGTGCCCCCTTAGCCCAGCTGCTCCGTGCGTCAAACAGTCAAGGTGGGGGATGCTGAGCCCTGGTGAAGCAGGACAAGGCCCCTGGGCCATCTGCCCAGTGAATCCCACCCCACCTGCACAGCCCCACGCTCCTCTCTGCTTACATGCAGCAGAAGCCTGCTCAACTCTTGGTACGTGGGCTTGAAGGACTGCCAACTTGGAAAACAGGCACCTCGAGTGGTGTCCCACCATTCCTGCCCCCCCATCCTCCTATGCCTGTCTTAAGAGAATCCCTTATGGCCAGGTGAGGCGATCCCACCGCCGCAGACATGGGGGGTGAGGTCTGGCACCATGGGGGGGCGGTGGGCATCCTGCTACGCACAGATAGGAAACCCTCACTCAGCGACGGGTGATGGAAGCCCTCATTCAGCGATGGGCCACCCCTGCTCTTGGATCCAGTGGGGTTATTCTCCCCCTGAGGAAGAAATGTAGAGCCAGACCAGCTCCTCAGACAGCAGCACTGCACTGAGCCCTTTCCCGGAGCCACTGGTCCACTTTGGTTCCCGCCTCCCGCGGTTACCCAAGACGCGAAAATAAGAAGCACCACTCCACCACTAGATGGGCTTTGAGGACTGAAGGCCAGGTCAGTCCCCCCAACACCAGAAGTACCTGTATGTCTGTTTACAGGTGGAAAAATGGGGTTGCCCGTGGTGGTGTCGGCAGCCCCCCCCTTTCCATTTCACCTCAGCCCCAGCCCCCAATGCGCTGGCGTTGCTCTCTGGCCGCAGAGCACCCATGGCAGTTCCCTACTGCTTCTGTCCCTCCCTGCCCTGGGAACACTTGTCCCATGGCCTGGAGGTGACAACAAAACCTGGCAGAAGGAAACAGCCTTTTTCAGGCAACAGGTCTTTTTGGGGTAGGCCATTTTTTTAAATTATGACTGGGCTTATTCACTATTGTTGATTTACAGCCCTGCAATAAATCTCTTTCTTCCCATTTCTTGTGCAGGGTCTCCACCTGCCATGTTGCCTCCCACTCCTGTGTCCGTGCACAGCGGATCATACAAGCCTGGCTGGGGACGAGAGCGGTGCCAGCCACAGAGCAGCCCTGGGACAGCAAAGCTCCGCATGGAGCCCAGTCTCTGGAGACAGATGCAGCGTTCGGCCAGAGCCGGCCCCATGCCCGGAGCGTGTCTGCTGGCTCAGGGGGGCAGAGCCCTGCCAGGAGCTTTGGGCTGAGGAGAGAAAGGCTCTTAAATGGCACAGCAAACTTCTCTCAGTTGGGCCTCAAGGTCTTTCCCAGGCAAAGAGGTGCTCGTGCAATGCGAAATCATTGCACGTGCTAGACCACCGCTGGACACCCAGCACTAACATGTGTTAGTCCTCCAGCTTGTATCTGCCGATTAGAAAGTACTGAAAGACACAAACTTTTTTGAAAGCCAGATACTAATTGGTAGAAATCTTTATGTAACCATGCAGGTTTCAAAAAAATCCAAAGTATATCACTGCATTATTTTATGCCTCAAAAAGCAAGTCTGTTAAAAGATCAAGCAAACAGACAGTGCAATCACTGTAATCATTAATTTAAATCTAAGTTGAAATGTGGTTTTTTAATAGGTTAAAAAATGTAAAAAAGGATGCACTTCAGCTACTATATCTGTACTTGGTTTGGTTTCAATAGATGAACTGAACATGGCACTGGCCCCCACTGCCCGCAGTGGTTTCGTGTACGAGGTCGGCAGCACAAGGCTGCCAGCGGCATCCGAGGAGCGATGAATCAATCTGAGCCCGTGCTTTAACCCCTGCATACGTACCCTGGAGAGAAACACAATGCCGGTGCACCTTAAATAAAATTAGAAGTAAAGATGAGGAAGGGACCTCTACACCCAGATGGAATGCCCAGAAACCGCAGGAACGGTCTCTGTCATTCTTTGTACAATGCAACAGCTCCCCCATCTTATAGACTAAAGAACTAAAAATGGAAAATATTCCCCGGGAAGGGAGCGCCAGGGCAGGGCAGCACGCTCCACCGCCGCTTCTGGAGGGAGAGGCTGGTGCTGCGCCGGGTGCCCGCAGCGTTTCCCCTCCCCAGGTGCTCCCGAGGATCCTCTCCACAGCACGGCACTTGACATTTCAGTGATTAAGGCATTGAATTTTCTTCTTGTAAGGATGAGTAAACACTGCAGTTTCCGAATAATTTTTGATGAGGTACAACAGCCTATCTCAAAGAGTAACATTTACCGCCTCTCACCTCACAAGTTTGAGCAGGGATGCTGCAACTTGCAGCCACCCGCCCATCGCTCTGGCCGTCGCGCTGCACTGCTGCCGCTCTCCTTTAGGGTGTACACATCGCACGCTGTATCAGCGTTCCGGGGTGCCCAGTGAGAAAGGGCCGCGTGTGCCAATGTAAAGCACTTTGCTCGCTGCGGGGTGATGTACACCTAAATAGTCGCTCCTTCAGACCCCTGCACAGCCACGGCCACCTCAGAAAAACGGTATTTCTCCTTTCTTGCCTCACCGACAGTGTTTAGTTTGGCAGTGACTCCCAAAGATGCTACGCACTCCAGCTGCAGCCAGAAGGACAGCTCTGGTTTGAGGTGGTGCCGGGGAGGAGATGTGAAGTACCGAGGGACAAGCAGCCCCCCGTGGCCCCCGCAGAGGGCAGAGGCATGGGGTTGGAAGGCGTGGGGAGGCGGCTCGCTGAGCACAGCACCCCATAACCAGCCGGCTGCAGTGAGGTGTCACCATGCCCAGGCTGAGGTCCCTCCTGCGTGAGGCAATTAAGGGATAGAAAGAGTGCATAAAGGCAGCTCCGTCTATGATTTGCACAAAGCACTTTCCTCAAGAAGCTCTCCTTATTTCAGCCAAAAAAAGAAACGATGAAATAATTTTAAAATGATACCTATGAGTGGGGAAAGATCTGAGGTTAAGGCTGTACGAGGAACGAGGCATTAACACTGTGCGTGGGGGCTGGACTGAGACAAACCTCACGTAAGCGCTAGTCGGGAAGGGTCCCGGGGAGGTGGCTGAGCCTCGGTGGGAGTGAGGGGTCCCCAAGGCAGGGCGAGTCCTGACCGCAGCTACAGGGGAGCTCAGCTGAGTAACACAGAGCATCCCCAGCCCCACAGCCATGCAGGCCCCCACCACCTATGGGGTACGCTGGTGGCTCCCTCAGAACTCAGACCTACCCCTTCTGAGGGCAATGAGGTCTTTCCCAAAACAGCTTCCCGCCCTGGCATCGACGGGAGCGTTCAGGCACAAACACCCCCCACGGTGTCACCCCGGGGCAGCCGGGAGCACCCCAGGGAGAGACCACAGCGGGGGGGGCAACAAGAGGGAAAGGAAGGATCTCAGGCTGCGACCTGCAGCCGCATAACTGTCACACACTGTCACTGGGTCTGGGTCCAGGATTGGCTTTGATTTCCATGCTCGGGCATGGAATCAAACGTGGTGTTGACTCTGAAAGCTGCTGGGGTTTCACTCTGCTGACCAGCGGTGGGGCTGTACTGGGTGGTGGTGGGTAAGTGCCCAGTTACACCAGCACAAAGAGCCTCCAGGACAGGACCAGCTGAGCAGAGCCGGACCGCCCCGCAGCATCACCCACCGAGCAGCTGAGCTGAAGGCACGTCACCGTATCACCACTGGCCCCCTAGATCCAGAGTCCCCGCTTGTCACTGAGGCTGTGCTCCCAGGAAGGGACACACATGACCTCCTGCAGCTGCAGTGCCTTTCTTTCTGCAAGCAGGTGACAGCCAAAAGCATCCCCACGCCTTCGGGGCTGCCCTGCTTTCACAAGGCAGCCTGTGGCAACACCGAGGGAGCAGGAGGTGGCTGGAAGGGACGCGCTGTGAGTACATGAAGTCAGAGCCACCACTGTAGACACATCCCGTGACCTGACAGACTGGCTGCCCATCTCACCCATCAGGGCGTGAACCTCCCAGGAAACCCACAGCTCCCCACACCCCCAGACACTCCTGGGAGGAGCAGTTTTTCCTCTGGGTCTGTTAACAAAGCAGCGGTGCCATTTCAGTCCCACATCCAACACGGATTTCAGGCTGGCAAAGAAGCTGCAGCAGCCCTTGCTCAGACAGCTGAGGCGAGAGGGTGCAGGACTGTAACGACTCTAGATGTCTGCAAGGATGCAGAGTTTCTGGACTGTGCTGTAGTGGTACCAATTCAGAGTGGTCCCAAACCAGTCCTCGTGGTGTGTTTGTGCTGGACGGCAGCAAACCAATGTACCCTCCAGAATACACGAGGCCCTGAGCACTGAGTTCCCAGAGGGCTTCTCCATTTCTCTTTCTCCAGGAGAGCCATACCCAAACGTGCGCTTCCCTTCCTGCTGCCAGCTGCACAGCTGGTACCACCGTCATGCCGGCCATCCTGCTTCGGGGAGGCAGAGACCTGACAGCAGCAAGTGCTTGAACGCAAAGCCCAGGAAGACTGTCTGATCTGGTAGACATCAGCCAAGATAACAGATGTTTCACCATGGAGCATCGTCTTGTCTCTCTGCTCTCTCTGGAGGAGAGCACACTGCGAAACCTGGATCGGGGCTGAGCATGAGACTGTCTCCAGCTCCAAGGGACAACCATGCTCAAAGTGAATGTTAGGGAGAGTAACCGCAAAGCCAACCCTAGCAAAACCAACTTACTGACATGAGCTTTCCCTCACGGCAGTAGAAGATTGAGAGTCATTCCCTCCCACCAGCACTTTAGCCTCCCTGTCCCCGTAACAACTGGAACCAGCTCCATGAAACGGCAGCTGGGATGTGGAGATGAACACTAAGTGATGAGACCCAGCCCGGCTGCCAGGCCCTGGGCAGCTTCTGAGGCTGCTGGAAGGGGAGGGGACAGTGCTGCTTGGGGAGGTGCGCTTCCCCTGACCAGGGCCACATGCTGCTGTGGAGACCACAAAACCAAACTCCCTTTCCACTTCTGAGTTTGCAAGGAGAGCAATTTTCTCAGGTTGCATGGATAGACCAGAGCCGGGGAACATCGCTGCGTTCTCTTTTCTCACCCGCACTGATGCCAGATGTTGCATCCCAAGGCACAAACATCTCTTGCACAGCGTGAGCAGAGGCACGAGAACTGTCATTGTGCCATTCCTTTTCTGGGACTGGGGTTCCCCGACATGCATCCCCAGCAAAATGCCAACGTGTCCCCGCAGCATTGCCTCCATTGCCTCTGAGCGCACAGCGCAGCCGATGAGTTCTCCCCTGCACCCTGTGGCAGCGCCTGCCCTGCGCGCTGGTCCGGCCGCAGGCACCATCCTGTGCGCTGGAGCCGGGGAAGCCAAGCAGAGCCGGGCAGCTCCAGAAGAGCCGGCAGCTGCCTGTGGTCCCAAGAGGAGGGTGTCCGAGGAGACAAGCCGTTGGCGTGTGCCCGTGCCTCCCTCTAGATGCAGGGTCACTGGCAGCTGACGAGGTCCGTTAGCTTCTCTTCAAGGCTCCGCAGGCAGAGCTCCTCTTGCTGCTCCGCTTCGGGTCCTGCAACATCACCCACGTTTTCTCTCAAAAGAGCATTAGACAAAGGTGTCAGTATTTCATAGCACGAAACGCATCTCCCCCCCCGTTAGAGATCCCTGGAGACAGATATCGACCACTAAATCCCTAAAAGCTCCCAAATATATTGACCCCAAAGATAACGCATCCTTTCCTCTTCCTGCCGGGATCATCCCCTCCGGCAAGTCAGGTGTTATGGCCCGGGTCCGCAGATCGGTCCGCCGGGCAGGGTGCAGGCAGGGCCGGGCTGGGTGCCTGTCCCCGGAGGGCGGGCAGGAGCCGAGCCCCCGCCGGTGGGAGCCGAGCCCGGGCTCCGCCGCTCTCTTACCCTGGCGTGTCCGCTCCGGGCGCCGCCGGCCAGTTCCGCAGGTGCATGTGCCGGATCGGTCACCGGGTCACACCCCAGCGTTCCACGGGGAACGGCACCTGTTCCCCCGCGCCCCCGCCCCGCAGGGCTCCCGAGGGAGCGCCGGCGGGGGGCAGCGGCGCCCCCCGATCCGCGCCGCGCCCGGTCCCCGCCACGGCAGCCCGTCCCCGGCGGGGCAAGCGGAGGCGGGTCGTTGCCGGTGCCCGCGCCCGTCCCGCCCGGCGGAGCGCAGCCCGATACCCGGCGCGGCGGGGGGCGGCCCGGCGGCACGTCTGCGCGGCGGCCGGGCGGCTGCGGCTCCGCCGTGCGTGCGGCGGGGCGGGGAGGCGGCGGCTGCTCCATCCCGCCCCGGCGCGGCGCGGCGCGGGGGAGGCGGCGGCTGCCTCCATGCTGCAGCGAGCGGCGCGGCTGCCCGGGGCCGGGGCCGGGCTGGGGCCGGCGGCGCGGAGGATGGGCGCAGCAGCCGCCGCGCAGGGGCGAGCCGCGGGCGCCGAGCTCCCCGCCCTGCCCCGCCGCCGCGGCTGCTCCGCCTGAGCGCGCCCGGCGCGGAGCCGCATGGCCCTGCTGCCGGCCGCCCCTGCGCGCTGCGCGGAGGCTCCGCTGTAGCTGCTCCCCCCCGCCTTCACCCCACCGCTCCCCCCGCCCACCTCCCGGGAGGCGCCGGCCCGGCGGCGGGGGTGACGGCGGCCGCGCTCCTCGCTCCGTCCCCGTGCCGTCCGCCCGCCCGCCCGTCCCCCCCGCCCGTCCAGCGGCAGGATTACGCAGCGGGGCGCGGAGCGGCAGCGCTGTGCGAGGATTAACCTGGCGCAGGTACACGGCAAGGTCACCGGCCGGCGGGCGCGGCGCGGGCTACCCGCGGCGGGGCGATGCCCGCGGGCTCGGCGGGCTGCGCCGCTGCGTGCCCCGCGCCGTCCCTCCGCCTCCCGCCCGCCGCCGCCGCCGCCGCCCGTGCGTGTGTGCATGTGCGCTGCCTGCCGCTGCCCGCCGCCGGAGCCGCGCCGCCGCGCCGCATGGGGCCGTCCGCGCCGGCTGCCCTGCCCGCCCCGGCCGCGGGCCGCCGCCGCCGCCGCCGCGCCGCTCTAGGATGCGGCTGGTGAGCGCCGGCACAGGGCGGAGAGGCGGCCAGCCTGCCCGCCGCCAGAGCCCGCAGCCCGCCGGAGCCCGGCCGCACCTGCAGGGGAAGCGCTCCGGACGCCGTCCTTCCCCGGGAGGCGCCAGGTAATCGCGGGGGGCTGCCGTGCCCGGCTCCATCTGCATTGCAGCCCGCGGTGCTCCTGCACGGGGGGGAACGGGGCGCGGTTGGTGGGGGGGAGGCGGCGGCGGGGTCCCGAGCCCGCCCGGGCAGGGCGAGGCGGGAGGCGGCGGGACGGGGCCGGGGGCGGTGGAGGCGGTGGGACGCCTCTCCCGGGAGGGCGGCGGCCGCGGGGCGCGGAGCAGCGCGGCGCGGAGGCTGCGCGGCGGGGCGGGTGCCCCGCGGACGGGCCGGGCCGGGCCGGGCCGGGCCGCGCTGCCGCCGCTGCCCGCGGGACGGCGCCGGCGGCCGCCCGCGGCTGGGGGTGCTGCAGGGCCGCGTGTGCCGCGGCGGCCGCCGCCCCCCGGCGCCGCGCCGCGCTGCTGCCGCCGCCCGGGCAGCAACGGCACCGCCGGGCCGGGCCGGGACCGCGGCCGCGGAGCCTCCGCCCGCGCGGTGCGGAGGGGCCGGGCGCGGCGGGGCCGGCGGCGTGCGCGGAGCCAGCGCGGGGCGCGGCCGCGGGGGCCCGAGGCGGCTGGGCTCCGCCGGCGCGGGGGAGCGCGGAGATTTCCCGGAGGAAGAGGGGGCTCCGCGGGTCCCGTCTCCATCCTCGGCCCAGCCCTGGCCCCGCTGGCGGCCGCCCCGTCCTGCAGCCGCGCCCGGGCACACGCCCCGCTGCCGGCTGGCGCTGACCCCGACGTCCCGGGGTGCGGGAGCGATGTTCTCCCTCCCCTCTGCTCTCTCCCCTCCGTCCGCCGTGTAGCGAACACTTCTGGTCCGCAGGAAAGCAAATGTAGGACAAGAGAAAGCTTTTTCTGCTGCTGGAAGGTTCCCATTAGGGGCGATGGCAGAGCAGTTGTGGAGGAGCCAGCGGAAGGAAACCTCGCAGCCATGTTGATGTCAGGAGCACACAAACGCTCTGGTTCCCAGGAGCAGCCGGAGCCCAGGAGATGCCCATGAGGGGAGTGTGCTGAGGCACAGGCCTGGTTTGGGGGCCGTCACCCCTGGGGAGGCACAGGCAAGGGTGGGCTAGAAGTGCTTATGAACGCTCCTTCCAGCGCTGCTGCTGGCCAGCACAGGCTGGGAGCACAGGGTCTGCAGCACGCCGAGGGCTGCCACGGGAGTCAGCGTGAGCACTGCCCGCTCCCACTCCATCCGTGGTACTGGATGGCAGCGTTTCCTCTCCTGCACCTTTGCCTTCTCCCTCTTGCCTGGTCTGTTGGTCTCTGGGGCAGGGTCTGTATCTCGTGTTGAGTGTCTGCAGCAGAAGGATGTACTAGCTTCATCTGTGAGTATGAACATGACCTCACCAGTGCCCCAGACTGGGGTGGGAAGCCTGGGTGCCTCCTGCCAAGCCCAGCCCTTTACGGCCTCCAGCTGACCACCATGGAGCTGGATGGGCCAGGAGTCCTTGCGCCTTGGTCATCGCGCTGTCATGACAGTGATCTTCCCCACCCATCCTTGCATTTCACATGTTCCCAAAGCAACACGGCGTTGGTTCGTGCCTTCTGAGCATCCTTGGGTGGGTGCTGGGGTGCCCAGGCCTCTTCAAGTCAGCGCAGACAGACACAAACCAGTGAGATGAGAGGATCCATGTGGGTCCTTAGAGCCTTTTTGGTTCTGGCTGCGTGTCTGCGGGTGGCTGCCCGTCCCTGGCAGGGCCCTGGCTAGCTCCAGCATCACCAGTCCTGCCGCAGATGTGTCCAGGAGTGTGGTGTGGTGATGCCCACACTGACTGCGCATGCGGGTACCGGTTCTGCTGTGGTACGGGGACTGGGCTGCCCCACACCCGGGCCCTCCTCGGGGCTGCGCGTGCCATGGGCTGCCTGAGGTTCGGGCTGGGCCGTGCTGTCAGTGCGCTGTCACCCCTGGCTGTGTGGTGCCACCACCGTCTGTCCTGACCGGTGGAGCTGTGCCGGTGGAGCTGTGCCGGTGGGTGCCAGGGCAAGGCCTGGCAATTTCTCTGCCGATCGAGGAGGCGGGTTGGATTCTGCACCGGAGCTGTACCAGAGCCTGAGCTTTCTCAGTGCCCAGACACCTTCCCCATCTACATTTCTAAATATATACTGTACTCAAAGGATTATGCGTTTGTTTAAATGCATAATAAATGCATTTAGATGCGTAAGACTGTATCAAAATGCATGGCAAAGCTTGCCAGTTAGGCCTGGAGTCACAAGCCTCACTAAGAAGCTTCTCCTGGCGTATTAGCTTGTGTTTTTGCTTTCAGAAAGAGCAATAACTGGTTTTATCACGGCAGCGCAGTCAGTGGAAACGAACCCTGGGTGTTCCAGGCACCTGGTACCGTTCAAAGCTTCAGCAGTTCTCCTGTGGGCTCCCTGCGCCCCATCCCGGCGAGAGCGGCGGGGCCAGCTCCTGCCTTGCTGTGACTGGGAAGGGGCTGCCCATCCTGCAGCACCGCTCGGGGTGGCTGCCGGGCACCTGCCTTGGGTTTTTCGTATGACTCTTGTTGTCTGGAGAGGCTCCCATTTGCCAGCAGAGGTGTGAGCGATGACAGAGGAGGAAGGGTACGGGGAGGCTGTCCAGCCCAGGGACCGGGCTGGCTGGGTGCGTAGGACAAAACAGGGGGAACCCGAGGAGAAACGTGGCAGAGCAGCGTGGCAAGAAGGAGCCAGATCTTCCGCAAACAGATCCTTGGGCTGCTGCCGCCGCCAAGGCTGAGTGTGTGGTTTCTCCCCTGAGCTGAGGAGGTGCGGAGGGGCTGTCCCAGGAGCCGGGCTTGGCGAGCGAGGGTGCCTGCGGGATGGAGGCGCCTTGGAGAGATGGAGCACCCCGAGGTGCCAGCAGGGCTGTCCGTCCCCCGGGGCACGTGGAGATGCTTCAGACGCTGGAGAGCTAATGGCTTTCCATTGCTGATCAATATTGCCTGTGCTTTCAGATGTGGTAACAGGTTCAGTTTTATAGAGCAATCTTTTGAATATTCTCTGAGCAAGCAGCCGGTCCAGAAAATCATTCTAATAGCTTTGCTATTAACGGGCCTGCAGAACTTGAGCCAAATAGAAAAGGCTTGTCTAAGTGCTATTGAAGCATTTTGGGCCAGGCGTATTCCATGCATTAGGGAAGATTTGTACTCCTCTGACCAGACATCACTGAGTGTTGCCTATTTATACACATCTAAATATATCCTCTGCAGTCTTCAGACTTTTCTAGCTAGTAGTAAAATTACTTTTGTATCATGCTATGAAAATGTGCTCGCTGACACTATTTGATGAGTTTTGTGCTAAGAGAGGGGTGTGTGCATGGGCGCGTGTGTGTATGTTTAAATAAAAAACTGTTCTTGAGGTAATTACCTAAAATGCTTTGAAAGTAAAAGCATGCTGTCCGAGTCAATGGATGGGAGAAAGAAACGCGGTTGAAGACGAGCAATACTGGAGAGATGCTCAAGCCTGGAAAGCCAAACCCCAACCAGTATAAGGTTTTGTTGCTTAAGAGTGAACCATTCTTTCTAGAAATATGCATCAAATAATCGTGGACTTTGCAACAAAATAAAAACATTTACTTTTAATTAGTCAGATATACCTTCTGGAACCCATTAAGTTTGAGACATCGTTTTGAAAACAACGGGAGAAATCTCAAAGAAGGAGTGACTTCTGGTTTGCTCGGGGCGGGTAGCAGGTCGGGGAGGATGAGAGGGGCAGTGATGGCTGTCCAGGTTGTGCCTTGGACATGGTGTTACAGACCCAGGGGTGAAAGACACTGCCCTGATTCCTGGCTGCCATAAGTGTCCCCACATACCCCTGCTGCAGAGGATGAGTCTGTGTCCATGCATGCGTTTCTCTGGAGCTAGTGAAGGTCTTGTGGGGCTCCTGAGGAGGGATGGAGACCCTGATAGACTCCCGAAAGCAAACAGGATCGCTCCTGGGTTGTGGTGCTGATAGTAATGGCTGGCTGACTGGCCTGCCACCTGTCATGAAATAGTAATAACATTCATTTTATTTTCTGTGGCAGCTCTCACTGATGGTTCTTGGAGAAGCAAGAGAGGCTGCAGAGGGAGGGAGAGGGGTTGGTATTCCCGGGGCAGAGATGGGGTGAGGGGAGGGTGAAGGCAGGGCTCTCAGAGGAGCTCCTGGCTCGCAGACCCTCGAGCCGGTCACTGCATGCCCAGGGTGGCCCGGGGACAGGCGCTGTGCCCCCCAGGATGGCTCTGGCTCTCAGTCTGGGCTCCACTAGCCAGAGGTTTGTGGCATGGTGAAACGCTGTGGTGCCAGGAGCCCAGGGCAGGCGGGCACGGATTTACATGGCAGCTGCTTTAACTGCCGAATCATCCCATTATTTGTATGGGTGCAAGGGAGTCTGTGGTGCCCGAAGGGCTCCCTTGCCGGCGTGTCCCTGTCCTGGCTGTCCCGCCGTCCCCTGCCTTGGGCAGGCTGGGCGCACTGTGCCTCAGCCAGGTGACAGCTCTCGTGGAATACGTTGCTCTACAAATAATATTTGCCCCAAGCAGGCTGAATAATGCAAAAGGTGATTTGTCAAATGGCTAATTCAAGCGGTAATGGGAACCTCAGTGAATGCCTCTCTAATTGCGTAGCATGTGGCCAGCGGTAACTCTTTGAGTGTTTGGGGCTGGTTCCTGAGGCTGCAAAACCCACGTCCAACGCCTTGCTTTTGAAGTTGCTCTTCTGGATGAAGTTTCTCACCAGGAACTAACTGTTATCAAAACATTTTCATGAAAACACATTATTAGCAAGCTTTACTTTAAAGTGGAATATCTTCTTTTTCCCTTGAAGTTTTTGTTCAGGCTTCTCTGTCAAGATCACATTGGACTTCTTTTGGATTGGTGACAGATAAAACTCTTCAGTTTCCATTGCCTCAGCGTTGTTACGTTGCCAGATACCTGATATTCCCTGGGTATTGATTTCTCATTCTTTGTACCTGCCTTGTCTCTGTGCTTGGCCAAGGGGGACAGAAGAGCAGGAGGCCTGAGCCTGATACAAGAGCTGTGCTCCCGTCGCAGAAAGGCTGACCACCGTCTGTAATACAGCAGATGTACAAGGAAAGCACATCCAAGGAAGAAAAAGCACGGTAGAGAAAGTCACACCGAGAGGAAGCCCCAAAATCTGTTTCCAGTACCCTGGTGGCAGAGCTGCTGGTGCCAGGATTTGGGATGGGATTTCCTTAACAACACTGAGAAGTAATGCAGAGATGTTCTGCTGCACGTGGGTGAGGTGTGGGCTAAACTTTGCTGGGCTTTACCCAAGTTAAGAGTTTACTGGTTGTGTGAAGTCTCTGCCCCAGCAAAGAAAGGCACGTGCAGTTGGCAGCGCTGCCGGTGCGCTGGTAGCTGCGGTTTTTGTTTTCACCAATGCACCTTTAAAATACTTTGTGCAAAGACCCCCTGATACAGCTCCGTGGGAGCAGGTCTGAGTAAGGCGAGCAGGATTTGTCGCTTTGTCAGCTGTGACTCAGTGGTTCTGCCGGGTACGTGGTGTTTCACAAGAGCGCCTTCTATTCGGGACCGTGATTCAGCTCTGCCGCGCTGTACGGAGCTGTTTTTGCTGCGCTGTGGGCAGATTTGCTGTGCTTGGGGCTCCTCCTGACAAGTCGGCGTCGCATCTCATCTCTGCCAGAGCCCGGCTGCGGCGATGCTGCTCTCCTGGCTGGGTACCGGGCTCCAAATGCAGCTTCAGAGCGGCAGACACCGAGCCCTGCGTGGGACAGGGCTCTGCTGGCACCGGGCCAGCAGGGCAGCGGGGCCCTGGGTGCCACGGCTGAACCTGGGCGAGCTGACACAGAGAACGGAGTGTCTTCCACCACTGTGGTGTGAGGAGAGGAGACAGGAACAGTACCGGCCCCAGGCTCCAGTGGTGTTTGCCCAGCAGCGGGGTGTCCTGGCAGGTGCCATGTGGGGGTCCCTGGGCACGGCCTGGGCTGGGGACCTGCTGCGGGTAGATCGTGTGGCTTGTGGGTCTGGCAGCACTCGGACCCTATAGGTTATGGCTTTGGATCCTAGAGAGGTTTTCCTGTATGCCCCAGCTCCATCCTGCACCTCCGTGAGCTCTCTGCGTCTGAGCGGTGTGTGCCTGCCCTGCTGCTGGGGGAAGCAGCGGGAAGGGGCCAGCACCGGCTGGGAAGGGCTGTGCTGGGCTGGGACTATGGGGAGCAAGCGGAGAGGACCATCCTGCTGGGTAACATGTTGCTGCAGAGGCTCTGCCCGGCATTTGCAAGCAGAACGCCCACCCAGGGACCCCTCCTTGGGCTGCTCATCACTCGGTGCCCTGGCCTTCTCAGCGATGGATCGGGTTGCTCTGAACACGTGTCCTTGTCCCCAGGTACCTGTTGACGATTGCACTTCGTGACCGATTCTGAGGGTGCAGTCTCCTTTCCAGTTGCTCCTTGTTCCCTTGCATGGAGCCCCTGCTGGTGGGTGCCGTGGGTGCCCCGGTTACACCTCCCCTCTCTGCGTCCCCATGTCAGCAAGCAGCGAGGAGCCCCGTTGGGGTCTAGTGCCTGATGGGGACATCCATGGGGCGGTTAGTGCCCTGTGGCATCTCATTGGTTGTCCGAGATGAGGAGGTTTGCTTCTGTTCCACACAGAAGATACCAAACTGCTGATGGTTTGGGAAACAGAGGTGCGTGCGTCGCCGTGTATGGGTGAGCACTGCTCCCGCGGTGAGCAGCTGGTGTAAATGGCTGTTCAGCCCCGCCATTGCCCTCACAACTGGTTTTGCGAGTAACTGTCACAGAGCGATGCTTTTGGCTTATCCTGGTGGTATAAAGCAGTCTCTGGGTTTTTTTTAATAGTTTCTTCAGAAAACTTCGGCACCCAGGCTGTAATTCTTCTGCCTCCAGTGCCATAAGAATGGAGCACTGCCTTGGAGTGCTGCTGCTGGAGCCGATTCCAAGCTGCGCTGGTGCTGGAGCTGATGGCGCTTCCCGCCTGGTCACATCCTTGGAGAGGGCGGTACACGGGCGGTGCAGTCCTTCCTATGGACGGGCTTCTGTGGGCTGAGTTCTGCGGTGCTCAGCCCCCCTGCAGCTGCTGGCCCCGCGCCTCTGGCCGTCCCTGGCTCTGGCCCCTCTCGGCTGCACCGTTGCCCCTGTTGCTGCAGGCGTGTGGGACCGCGCTAACGTTGTCACAGGTGCTGGGCGCATGGTGGCCTGCATCGCCCTGTCCCTGCCAAGGCGTGGTGCTGCCCAGCTGGGGGCACGGGGCGTTCCTGGAAACCCCTGGGCATGGAGAAGCTCCTGGGAATAGTAGAGGAGCTGTGCACACTGTGGAACACTGGCTTTTAAAAATTTAATAGAAAGCTATAAAAAAATCACGGTTTTGTGTGTGAGGTGGGAGGTTTGCAGGAAAATACATCTCTGCAGAGGCTTAGGGGAGAGGTTTGTGTTCTTTGGGTGACACATCACAGTCTTCCGTGCGTACTGGCCATTAGTGGTGCGTCTGTGGAGGCCTGGCGTGGTCCCCAGCCTGGCGGGGTGTCCCCGCAGCCTGACCTGGGACGTCTTCACGCGGTGGTTGCAATGGGAGGCTGCGTCCCCCAGGGCTCACATTTCTGTTGTATTCATTATTGCCCATTACTGCCCTGGGTCAGACGCTGTTTCTAACTTGTTTTGTTTAAGAAGCGTTCTGCAAACAAACACCTTCTGTGGATTGAAGTAATCCCCATGTCCTTCCCTGTTCATGGATGGTAAACATGATAAATGCCATGGAAAAAGACACAGTAGGTCAGGATGGATAGTTACAGCTGCCTGCTAGTTCCAAATGAAGATTGTATTAATTTCTAAGAGAACAAATTAGGAGCATAGTTTTTAAATGAGCTTTACTAGCATAGCATTGTGCAGTATATAAAAATGAGTAAAAGATAAACTGCTTAGGTAAATGCCCTTTGATTGCTTGCATTGCTCAGCCACGTGATGTGCAGGAGCTCTGTTCGAGCATCGCAGCCCCTTGCTGCTCACGTACCGGCTCTATTATTGTCTTCTGCGGTTTCACTGGAGGGTACAAAGAGCTGAGCTGAATAAGCTTAATTTCTTCTAAGAAGCCTTAAAGAAGCCTATGTACAGAACGTGTGACTGTATTTAAATTGCATCTGGAAAATAAAAATAATAAATAAATAACAATAACGAGGAGCAAAATTGTGACCAGCAGGATGTGAGACTCAGAATTCTGTGGAGAGGCAAGACTTGCTCATTGCCAGCTGAAATTCAGGCCATACATGACATCAGATACCCAAATGGTTCCCCGATGGTCAGTAATGCTTTCTTGATTTATCCTGAGAATGCGGAGAGAGGTGAAGGATAAAAGAGGAGAGTGAAGGGCAACAGCATTACAATTACCACATGAATCAGAGGACTCGCACATACTCCGAGGACGCTTTCTCTTGTGATATCGGACACAGAAAATCTAAACCAAATATCTCTCTCTGTGCAGCAACGCAGTTGTCCTCCCGCGAGCGGGCAGCGTCCTGTGCAGTGCACACAGCATAGGGCAGCGCAGGGCAGCCTGGCACAGGGCACACGGTGCAGGGCAGTGCACGCAGCGCGCACAGCGCAGGGCAGCCTGGCACAGCGCACACGGCGCAGGGGAGCACGCACAGAGCAGGGCAGCGCACACAGCGCAGCGGGGAGGGCAGCTGGTGTGTGGGATCACGGGGTCCCTGCTGCAGCTGCATTGCTCTGTGCCCTGTCCCCTCCTCAACCTCAACCCAGCAGTGCAGATTTTGGGAGTAATGCTGAGTATTAAGATGCAAAAGTGGTTTTTTACACTAGAGACTTGATCCTGAGATGACATTTGCACACCCGGGGCATCATGGAGCAGGATACCTGAGTTCTGGTAAGTGAGGGCTCCCTCTGCCAAGGCTCCGCTGCCTTTCCCAGGCATGCCAAGTTTCATGGACATAGTCTTGGTTTACATCCGTGTTAGCAAGTTGCGTGGTGCAACAGAAGAGCACTTCTAGGGTGAGACGATGGGTGATGAGGACGCAGTGCCCCCACCGTGTGTGTTTGGGGGAGTTAGGTGGGACTTGCGTTGGTAAGGTCTGATGGAGTGAGTGCGGATCCGGGGCTGTCCTGCACCCAGGCAGGTGCAGCCTCGCTGTCCCTGCGCGTTCTGCCTGGCGGGGCCCCGTGTGCCTGCCCTGGGACGGCTCCGCGGAGTGCACCGCAGCGGTGGGGGGGCAGACAGCCTGTGGTGAAGGGCGCCTCTGCGGGCAGGGCCACTGCGCTGAGGGACGGGGTCTGACTCGCCTGCTCCTGCCTTCAGCGGCGGCTCCATGGGAGCGGTGCTGGTGCCGGTGCCGGGCAGTGCGGTGCGGAGCAGAGCAGAGCGCTGGCTCGGCTCCCTTGCCGGCTCAGCCCAGAGCCAAACACCGGCGTATGACACTCCTTATCTCTCCAGCTCAGAAATGCAGCGCTCAGGGCATCCTGATGGATTTGTGACACTCCCCATGGGACTCTGCGCTCATAAACCAATTAAAGGATTACATCGTTATAATGTGGAGAGTATTCTTTGTTTATTAAGTAATGCAGGTATAATTCAATTAGTGACAGACTGACCTGCTGATGTCAAGATGTGGATGCCAGCCAGGTCAGAGTCTTGAGCCGTGCTCTCGGGCGCGGTGGCTCGCTGGTGTCTGCCCTCCGAGCCAGCACAGACAGAGTACAGGACGCAGCCGCCCCTCCGGCATCTCCCCCTGCCCTGCCCTGCCCGCCGCTGGCACCGGAGATGGGGGAAGCCAGAGGAGGTGGCACCCTGCATGATGCCCGCCCTGCTGGGTGCAGAGGCAGCAGTGGTACCCACTGTGACCACGTCTTATCCCACCACCTCAACCTGCTGCAGCCCCTGGGGAGGTGGAACCCAGGTCCTGCCCAGCAGCCGTGGGCAGCCACCATGTGTCCAGCCCCTGCACCTGCACGGCTTTGCTGGAGCAGCTGCCCCAGGGTTACCGCTCGGCACGAGTTAAAACAGGGGAATTTGCTCAGGCTTTTACTACCACATTCCTTTATGAAATGGTTTCAAGCTGGGCTGGGTATTTAATGTTCAGCGCGGCTCAGGAAGCACCATTTCACCAAATGGTGTCCAGAACATGGTGTGTCCGAGCGCATGGCGTGTGCCTTCTGTCCCCGCCCTGAGAGTGGCTGTGGGGGACCGCGCTCCCCTCTCCGTCCCCAGCTCTGTCTCTGCCGTGGTGCTGCACCGCGTCTCCGGCTGCCCGCGGCTTGGGAGCCACTGCTGAGTGCTGTGGTGTGGGTGGGGATGGGGCTGAAACACCTCTTTCTCTGGTGGGGTGCTGAGCGCCGAGGGTCCTGCACACAGGGAAGTCCCTCGGGTCTGGGCCGTGTCATGCCATGGCAGAAGTGCAGGGAAGGCAGGGGCGGCAGGTGTTTTCCGCGGGGAGTGCGTGGCCCTGCTGTGACAAGGGAAGCTTGGAGGTGTTTGTGACTCGTGGTGCCTCGGCATCAGAGCAGTGCTGGGCTGGGCACACCTCTGCCAGCAACGAGTGGGGAAGAAATAGAAATGTCCAAGCCCTCTTTACATCAGTAGGACTGTACAGGAGTGACTCGAGTAGAATATGGCTATTTCCGGGGATTTGGAGATTAAATTCAAGTTTAAATCTCAGTGTGAGGTTATTTGCGCCCAGGCGAGAGGCATACAATGAAACTCGTCCAGCCCAATTCCAGTGCGTAGCTGGGACTGGGCACGTACAAAAGTTGTTTCCAGACTACCAGAACTTTCCAGAAAGACCAGTAGGTTTCACTGTCCAAAATGACGAATACTGGTTAGAAGCATGCTCTGGTTTTCCATGCGATCCCATGACAAAATTATGCTTAGTTTGCAGCACAGACCAGGCGATGCCACCACCCTCCTTATACGTTGGATGCAAATCTAATGCAAAAAAAGGGAGTACCTACAGACGCGTGTGCAAATACAGGCATGAACGCAGCTCATGTAGCCTGGCAAGGCTGCAGTAATGTAAGCACCTGGCAGCACAAGAGAATTATCTCCGAGGACCAAAGACTGACTTGTAAACCCTGGGATAAATTGCTCTTATTTTGTAGCACTTACTTACTTTCTCGGTTGCAGTTTGCAGGGAGTTTTTTTGTCTGCCAGTTACCGTTCGTCAGAAGGAAAACCCCAAACTGCCAGTAGTCTGGCAGCTGTCTTTGCAGTAAGCTGGGCACAGAAGGTAAAACAAATAGGGCCCCGGCAGTGACTGTTGCCCAGCCAAAAGCAGTAAGAGGCAGAGGAGGGTAGCCCTGGGTGGCAGGAGGGGACGGAAGCGGAGCGGCGACGCTGGGGATGCTGCACAGGAGCTGCCCTGGCCCCCCGCAGGGCAGGGGACAGCCCAAGCCCTCGGCAGCCCAATTCCTGCCTTCTCAGGGGAATAAAGCCTTTATTTTCACCCTGACAGTTTGTGAGATACTAGATCGTAAAATCCTGGCTCTCCTTATAGAAAAACCCGTCATGGGAGAAAAGCATGTACTTTTTTGGGTGCAGGGGAAATTAATGCTGGTTTCCCAGTTGCTGTGAGGCTGTTCTGTGGTAACTATGGCAACCGAACTTCAAAGGCAAGGGGTTAAAATACAGGTTTCCCAACTTGGGTCTCAGCAGAGGAGGGGTCCTTTCGGTGCCGTTTCCCAGGAAGGTGGGGGCTCGGGGTGCAGAGGGATGCCTGGCTCTCCCGGGGATGGCACCACTGGCCAGGCGGTGGCACCGGCAGCATCTCTGCCCAGAACGCCCGGCTGGCGGGCACCCTTCACAGCAGCCTTGCTTTGCTGGGACTGATGCCTTCCGCTACAATATTTGGAATGTTTTAAACCTCCCAGGTGCTGCTTCTCTCCATGTAGCTCAAAGAAGCATCTTCAAAACCTTCCCAGAATTACAAGGTTTGGGCTCATTTCCTTGGAGGGCAAAGTGAAAGCTTGGGATCTCTGTGCTCAGCCACAGCCTAGCAGCTCTCCCGGGGTGTGTGGTGTGAGTTTCCATGTGCTGGCAGTGATCCCCTCCTGACATTTTTCTTTTCTCGTCCTTGTGTGATGCACTGTGTTATTTTCTATTCACCTGCGCCCTGCTGCATCCTCTCAAATGCGCAGTTCATAGAATCATGGAATCATAGAAGGCTGTAACTTTGACATGGCACTCATTCCCGTAAAGTTTGTGCACTAATACGGTGCAAGCATGTTGCAGCAGGACGGTATCTAAAGACTTCTAAATGTCAGTTCGTGTTCATGCATGAATGCTGTTTCATCATGAAATTAATTGCAACTCCACTACCTCTGGGCATCCAGGAACGCCAGTCTGCGGAGTGCTCCCAGTTACTGACCGACACTCGCGCAGCCAAGATAATGGTGTATGAACAAGTTAATGGTAGTTGGAGGGGCTGCTGGGGGGGGAGGATACCTGTTACCAGTTAATGAAGGGGAAAAAGACAATGGAGGGAAGTCAGTTCCTCAGCAAATGAGGGCAGGAATGGAAACAGCAACCTGCCTGCATCCCTGACTCGGTTTAAGGTTGATGTTATCCTTGCAAATGTTAGCTTCGTCCCTGGGTTGTCGGCAGTGGTCCCAGCTGTGCTGGTCGGTGTCAGCCCCCTGTGCGCAGCTGTCGGGTGTGCTCGGTCCCTGTGCCCGGGCCCCTGCTCCCCGTGCCCAGCGCGCTGAGCCCGACCTTCGGCGCTGGGGGGCCTCTGCCTGGCCACCTGTTCTGGGTTGGTGAGCTGGCCCTGGCTCCGGCTCCCCGCTGCCACCAGCGAGCTCCTGTGCCCAGGCGCTGCCGGGAGCATCTGCCCTCCGGGGCAAGAGCTGTGTGCCTGCCATGCTGCACCTGTCACCCTTGGGGACACGAAAGCTGGGGCTGATTCCTGGGTCAGGACAGTCCCTCCGGGCGCCCGGACAGCAGCCCTGTGTCTGCTATGGCAGGGGGACATGGCCCCCACAAGGCCCTGTGCCCAGGCTTTGGCCGACAGCACCTGCGTGCTCCTCCCAAAGGGTTTGCGTGGCCGCGGCTTCAGATGGGGTTTCGGGATCCCCAGGGGCGAGCGGGATCCCAGCTGGGGTGGGAGTGGGTGGCCCAGGCTCGGACTGCCTCCTGTGCAGGAGCCACGCTGGTGGGATTCCAGGGGTGCCCCTGAGCACAGTGGGGCTTCCCCCTGCTCTGGGCCGGGGAGGAGGGCTCGGGCGCCTGCAGCGTGCGCTGGGCAGGGGATGGCTGTGGGTCTGGGCTGGGGAGCCAGGGGGTGATGGTGATGTGGCCTCTCCAGCAGCAGCTGCCTGCACTTGGAGCAGCAAACGGGGGCAGAGCCCAGGGCTCCCGGAACCTGCTCTGGGGTGTTTGGCTGGGTGCAGCGGGCTGGGGCCGCCCGCGCCTCGCCAGTGCAGTCCCCCCAGTGGGGACGGAGGTTTGCACTGAGCCGTGAGCCTGGTGGTGTCTGCCGGGCTGGGAGTGGGGAGGATCCCAGTGCTCCCGGAGCCATGTTGGGGCAGGGCTGATCAGCAGGTTTTGGGGGAAGCCTGAACACGTGCTGAGGGATGGTGCAGGCTCCTGGGGTGTTGCACGGTCCTCCTTGTGTGCAGTATTGCTGGGCTTCCCCCTAAACTTGGTGAGGCTGATGCTGTGAGGAGGAGGAGGATGAGTGTAGCAGCTGTGCCCCACTGTGCGGCAGGGCCTGTCGGGGCAATGTGCTCCCGTGTCCCCTGTCCCATGTCCCATGTCCCTGTCCTGCCGGCACGGTGCATCCTTCTGCAGGAAACCTCCTGTTTGTCAGACCGTGTCATCTCATCACTTCTGTGGAGATGATGATGCTTGTGTCCCACGCAGTGCCCGTTTTTCACATTATATCAATATATTCCCATGTGCTATCACAGAGGACAGAGCTGATGGTGGAATCCTGCCACTGTGAGCGTAGGCCACTCTGCTGTTTCATTAGACTCGGCTACTGAGGGGCACCAGGCTTCAAAATGGAATCGCTTTGCTTTGCAAAAAGTCTCTTCCAATATATTTCCAGCTGTGCCATGGTGGGTGCATGTGCTCAGTGTCAATATGTCGGAAGGAAATGGCACATAAAGACAGCTCTTTACACCCAGAAGATGCAGTAAGGACAGTCGGATCTCATTCAGAGATTGTGTGAAAGAAAGGCTGCCGTGGTATCACTAGGAGATACTGCTCAGTGCTTTGGGGATTTGTTTGTTTGTTTTTCTGTATGCATATGTAAATGAGAGTTTAACTGATTGCAAATAGCGAAGTAGCACGTTCCCCTCATTTAAATGGGTAAAGCAGAGCGAAGCATTGCAATATTCCTTTCCATCGGTGTGAGCTGTCTCACGCTGCGGCTCTGCTGCACTGCTGGGTAAGAAGCCCATTTCCCCTCTGTCATGTCTAAATGCCGGAGCCTGGCAGAGACTGCGCTGGTGCTGCTGGGTACCAGCCCACGTCCTCTGCGGCTGTGTTGCAGCCAGACAACACTGCTCCAGTAACGGGGTGGCACCTCGTGGCTGTCCGGCTGGGGGGGCTTGGCTGGTGATGGTGGGGTCCCCAGGAGTGGCTCGGGCACCCGAGGCAGATGGCTGGAGCAGAGGATGGAGGCAGATTGCTGGAGCAGAGGATCGCAGGCATTCGCTTCCTTCCTCTCCTTCAGTTCAAAGAGAGTAATTTCATGCCTTGAGGGCATCCATCGCTCCAGAGAACAAAAGGGATGATATTTTCCTGGGCAATGTTCCTGGCAGCTCTCCTGCCTGCTGTTTCTCACACAGCCTGGCTGTGGCTGCTCTTCTCCCAGCGGCTCCTGGGTGGTACAGGTGGTGTTTGGGCAGCGACGGCACTGTGGCTGGTGCCTCCAGGCGCTTCCCGCGGTCACGGTTGTCCTGCGAGTGGCAGGGTGACGCTGGGCTGCTGCTGCTTTGCGGTGTCGGTCCCTGGCCCATCACTGTTAAAGCCGAGCGGGTCCTGGTGCCAGGGAGGTGTCCAGGCATCACCCCAGGAGGTGGCCGGGTGTCACTGCTGCCTCCAGTGGGGTCCCGGGAGCAGCAGGGCTTCTCTCAGTGATGCTCGAGAGATGCTGCTCTGCTGCTACTTACGTGCTATTTACGTGTCCCCATAAAGTTTCATGATGTTTTTCAGTGACTAGATAAAAGCAAAGCCAAGGGTCAGCTCTTGCCCTGTTGTGTTTCTGAGTCCGTGTTGCTCGGCCTGGGCGGTTCCGTCCGTAGGGCAGACCTCAGCTGGGGGGAGCTCAGCACCCGTCCCCGCGCAGGACGAGGAGTCATCTCCGCGGGGTGGCAGGTCGTCAGCACCAAGGGACTGGGGCTCTGCCTGCAGGCTCGGATCCTGCCCACGGGATCTGGCTGCCCTACAGCTCTTCTTGTCTATGGACACCATTTATTTATTGCTTCCTTTTCCCTGTACACAACTACTCCTTCTTTTCATCTTTGTCTGTCCACACTGCTTCTCCCTGATTGTGAAAAGTCAGGAAAAAGAGGATGGAGATTACTACCTCTATCTGCCAGCGCAACAGCAGCGTGGCTTTCTTTTAAAACAATAGTTATCGTTATCATTGTTATTGTTTTTATTAATACATTTTTTTCTCAGACACTTCAAGGAAGGTTTTTCTGGAAAGCTTACAATTAGCAGGTGGTGCTGGAGGCGAGGGAGAGGTGCTGGGTGGTGGGTTGCGGCAGCGGGGCGCTGGCGTGGAGGAGAGGTGCAGATTCAGCATCCCACCTCGGGACGGGACAGGATGGGAGAGGAGCGGGCGGCTGGGCTCCGGGAGGGGCAGAGGCATCTCAGGGGGCTGCTGCTGGCGAGCAGCACGGCAGGGTGACTGCGCCGGAGGTGGTGTGGCACGGAGGTGTCCGGACCGGGCAGAGAGCTGCAGCTGGCGGGGGCAGCCGCTCGGCGGATGCTGCACACCCACTGGGTGCCCAGGGGAGCACGGCGTGGTCCTGGCACCCAAGCAAGCGTGACACGCAGTGCTCCTGGCGCCTGGGCAAGCACAGTGATGGGCTTTGTCCTGCTTGCAGGCGACGGGCGTACAGGAGACACGTAACGTTACCCTGCTCACAAAGTCAGCGGTGCTTGAGCTGCTGAGTGGCAAACTAACTTGGAAACTATTGTCAGTCCTGTGGCGCTGAGAGTGCAGCCCACAGCGTAGCTCTGCTCTTATCTGTCCCCATGCTGGAACACTGAAGTACTTCTATTTTCTCCATCTCCCCCACCCCATTTTTAATTAAAAAATTAAACAAGAGGACCGGAAAGAAAAAGAGATAGAAAAGGGAAAACTTTGATATCAAAGCTGAAAATTAAAAAAAAAAAAAAAAGTTTTGGATTCCTTAAAGTAAAATTTTATTTTCAGTAAAAAGCTTTCTTATTAAAAGAAATTCAATTAGCATGAGTTCTTTGCAGCAGAAATTAAGCGCATGAAAAAGTATTTGCATATGTCAGAGCCTTCAGTGTAACGGGGAGGGTAAGCTGCTTTTGCTTTTCTTAGTACAATAGAACCTAAAGAAAAACCAACAGCCAGGAACGGAAGTGGTGCCGTTGGCAAACGGTGCCAGTTGTGGCGGTAGCGGTGGCAGCGCTGCCCTCGCTGTGTTTCAGAGGGCAGCAGAGCTCTGTGTCCCCCCATGGAGGGCAGGTTGCTCTCACCCTTGTGCCAGGGGGCTGCGGGAGCCTCTCCTCATGGAATATACAAGGTGGTTTCAAATCCTTGGCTTTCCAGGGTCTTTTCCCTGACCAGTCTTTGCCTGGCCTTGGATGGCGTTCCGCCGGTACCTGTCCCACTGTCCCCATCCCCGGGGGACAGAGGGTCCAGTTTCAGCTGGGCTTCAGCCTCTGGGTGTTCCCTGAATGTTGTAGCTAAGGGGCAGCCCCCGTGTCAGAAATACCTCGGAAGTTCTCTCATTCAACTTTTCTGCTAAAAAATGCCATTTTTTGGAATACAAAATGCTCCACTCAAAATGTTTCAAGTTTGATGACTGTGTCTTACATTTCGGAGCAGTTTCAGAATGGCCTGCCCTCTGGGGATGCTGGAGACCCCCGCACTGTTCCACTGCTGCCACTGGTGCTGGGAACACTGCCAGGGATACTGGACTCCTGGCAGGCTGAGATGTCCAGGCTCCCCAGTAATAATTTTGAAGAAAACAGATTGATTCTTGTTCAGTTCAGAGTGAAACAAAAGGTAAAAATCTGCTAGCAAAAGCCCCTGTTGTCACCTGTCACCACTGTGCTGGTCTGCAGGCAGGCGCACGCTGGTCTCTTGGTTTGCTGTAGCAGACACAAACAGATGAAAAACTATGACAAATCTGCCAGATCGTCAAGCATGGGCTGTCCCCCCACCCGGCTCTGTTCCTTGCACCAGCGAAGGATCAGAAAGGCTCAGCCTTGGGTGCTCGCAGGGTGCTGGGGGTGCTTGCAGGGGGGGCAGCCCCGTCTGGGTCCGTCTCTCCCCTCCTCTCGCTCCCCAGCAGGAGCTGGGCGTGCGGGACTGCGGTGGCCGGGGCTGGCCGGGTGCTGGTCCCTGCGCTGGTGGCAGCCAGGCGATGGGCGGTGGGCTCTCCCTGCGTCCTCCCCTTCCTCCCTCCTCCTGACAAACCTGCCAGGGTCGGGGAGCGGGATGTGACACACACATCACAGAAAAACGTGTCCCTGTGCCTGGAAGCCTAGAAAAGAGGAAAAGTGATGCATTTTTAAAGAGGACATTCTGGGGAGAGCGAAGTACCTCCTTTGATTTCTGTGCATAATTTAAGGATAACTCAATTAGCTCCAGTAAAGTCATGCTAATTTACCTGAGGTAAAAGTTTGAGGTTTCTTGTTTCTACAAGCATTTTCCTGCATAATGCTGCTCTTTTCTCCTTTTGTGAAAAGGGAACTGCGTAATTTTCCTGATATTAATTAAGATAAGAGAGAATTATACCTAAATGTATTCAGCGGAAAATAAATAAGTTTTAAACCTGACCGAACTCCAGATCAAAATCGCTGGGCTGGTCACTGATTGAGCCCCGACGTCCCGAACACTGGGGGTCTCTGTGGTTACCGGTACGGTGACGTAGCTGGAGGTGCAGGTGATGGAGCCGCTTGGGATCTGCATGGATTTCATTTTTCTTGGAGAACTGGAGAGCGGGGAGGGCTCATGCAGGGAAGAGACAGAACAGAGTGGCCATGCTGTGGCCACCGGGGCTTGAATGATTTCTGTGCTGAAGCCACCGGCTTCCCGCTGTGCTGGTCCCTGTGTGGGCCACCGGCTGTCCTGATGTGGATGCCCATCGCCACGGCTGGCTTGTCCCCTCCGAGCGTGGCACCGCGCAGGCAGACATGTGGGCTCCCATGCCGCTCTTCTGAGCTGGCAAACTGCGGGCTGCCCTGCAGTTCCGTCTGGGTCTGTTTACACCTGACGTCGCACAAGAGTTGTCTGGAGTGCGCCATGCCATGCTGGCAAGCAGTGGGAATACCGTTTGGGCGGGAAGATGTGGGAAAAGGGTCATCAGGATCTCCTGAGATCTCCATCTAGTCCAAGTTGCCATCGGAGCGGCGATGGATGCCAGCTGGAGATCCCGCTGCCCGGCGGTGGGGTGCACGTTGCGGCGGTCAGAGCCCAGCATGGTCCTCAGCAGCTGCCGCGCCGGCTCCTGCACAGCTGGACCACAGCTGGGGCAATGAATTGTGGCATAAAAGCCCTCGCGAGGCGTTGCTGGGGACTCAAGCCGGGATTAGTCTCCGCTTGCTGTACGGATGGATTTGGGGGTGTAGGTGTCCATCTATCAGCCTCTGTTTCACGAGTTCAACAGAAATCTTGCAACAGCAGCACGGCTGGTCAATTTTTGGAGCAGCAATTAAAATCTAAACTTCTTTGCCAAAGCCTTAAGTATGTCTTATCTAAAATGCTCAGACACATTGCTGAGTTAAGAACATTAGGACCAAGAGACCCATTAAATTATCTGGCATAGAAGAGATAGCTATAAAACCTGCAAACTGACTGGATCTCACGCTGCAGATTTGATGGTATCTTCTTTGTACACTAAGATGTAGAAAAGGAGGGAGAAGACCTTTCAGAGTCATTCCTCTGGGCTAGAAGTTTTGAAAGCAGCTAAGGATTTCTTTTTCTGTTTCCAAAAATCTGTGTATGCTATTTTTGATCTTGTCCAGCTGAAGGGAAACCCGCTTTATTTGCATATTTTTACTTTTTCTGTCCTACGAGATGTTTGATGTGTCTTTTGGAAAAAGACAAAAAGATACAGCAGTGTTCTGTCATCCCTTCCCCGATTAATTAAAATGATCTGGGATAATTAGATTCAGAAACCGCTCAAAACTGTATCTCGGAGATGAGGTAAGGTCATTAAAATAATCATGGTACAGCCTTTCCGTGTTTCAGCAATGCTGTTCCTCAGTAATCCGGTGTCTGTGGAAGTTCTGAGTGGCAGTTTATTAAAAGAAACAGCCTCCCGTTAAGTTGTAGGCTGTATTTATTAGCCACAGCTCAGGGCTTAATGACCAGTAAACACTTGTGTCGACACTACCCCGAGTAGCCCAAACAGCGTGGTTTATTAATGCGAAGCAACAGAGGATGGAGAAACGGCCAATTAACACACGGAATAATGATGTTATCATCAGGCTTAGGTGATGACTTGTTTAAAACCGCGGGTCCAGAGCAGCTGGCTGGGAGCCGGGGTGCTTTTGGGGTGCCGGCAGGACCCTGTCCCCATCCCTGGGAGGGGCTGTCCCTTGAGTGAAGGGCAGCGGGCGCTGCTGGAGCTGCCCTTCTTGCCACCCACATTTCTGCCAGACTACGATTTTAGTTCTTGGCCCTGCTCCCCAGAAAAACGTCTGCATGCCGAGGGTCTTTGGTTTGTACCTGCATATCTGTCTTCTGAGGTCAGGGGAGGTTTTCTAATTAAAATGTTAAATATCCTTGGGTCAGGTACCAGGTGCAGAAGGAGAATTACATTTTCGATACAAATAAAAGCCTGTCATAGCACTGGGCCCAACTGTAGGCTGAGAGAGGAATACCGACAAGGGTGATGCAGAAGAGAAAAGTTCTCGGTGATTATTTCTGTTTGCCATTTGCAAAGAAGCAGAGAAATGCAAACTCACGGAGACAGTGAGATATTTTCTACTTCTACAGGAACTAAGAAAAAGGTTAAAAAGTGACAGTTTAAGTAAGGCATTTTAAAAGTGACAGAGCTGGATAACTGGTACCCAGGAGTATTAAAATAATTGGCCAAGGAGCTCCCCGAGACAGTAATGGTTTATTTTTAACAAATCCTGGAACACTGTGGACGAACCAGAGGAATTGGAAAAGGCTAATGAAAATTGATAGAAAAATTAAATATGATTGGGTCCAGGGGGAATTGTGCTGTCAGCTCCTGCCGGGCCAGATCCCTCTCCTGTCCCTGCCAGCCTCCCGCTGGCTTTGCCCTCCTGCTCACATCCCGCACCATTCCCACCACAGGCTTTTCCCGCAGATCTGGTGATGGGAAGTGTCTAGATCTCCTGTCCTCCCTGCTCCTGGAAAGCTGGCCATTGGGATGTGCTGCAGGACAGTGCTGGCGTGCTCAGCCCCGCTCCCACACCCTGTCCCAGCAGCCATTCCTGGATGCTCTGCCTTCCCTGGCTCCTCCGCCTCCCCATCCCTTCCTCTGCTGGGGACTTCGGGGGTGTGTGCGTGTGTGATTTCTGGGCTTCTCCAGTGCTTGCTTTTGCCAGGCCACCCTTGGAGCATCTGAAGCATCTGGATGGGGTGTGGGGTGCCCAGGAGCGGTGGTGGGCAGTGTGTGAAGTGCCCAATGCTCTGAGCATGGAGTCACAGGCGCCACCAGCCCCTCATCCCAGGACACCCTCTCCAGCCTTGACACCTCAAACTGGTGTATTCGGCTGGAGCTCTGCTCTTCCAGGGCCAGCGCCTGCTCCTCGCATGGACACCCCGGCAGCTAGAGACGCTCTCAAGGTGCTCCAAGTTCTGCCATGCTGTTTTGGGAGCATTCCCAGTTTTACAGGGGCTTGGGGACTCTCACTGTCAAGCCCAGCTCCTGATTTCTCTCCAGGGTTATCCCTGAGACCTCAGTCTCATGGCTTCCCTTTCCACATCAGAAATAGGAGTTTAATTGTCTCCTCTCCCATCGCTTTCCACAGCCTCTCAGCAGTCTGCATTTCCCAGGGGTGGCGATCACCCCTCTGGTACCCTTGGTGTCCTGAGCCGTGCTCTCGGGCTCGGAGGCTGTAACCGGCATGCATCTCCCCTTGCTTGTCTTCGTTAGGTGCAGTTACATTTTACTGTAACTTGACCAGGGTAGGAAGGATGATTTCCAGCTGTTGGTTACACAACATCCCACCCAGCGTCAGGGCCCCCTCCGAGCTCCACTGCAGGTCAGTGGCGGAGACCAGAGCTGCTGACCTGACCTGATCTGACGTGACCTGACCTGCTCTGATCTGACCTGATCTGATCTGACTTGATCTGAGCCCAGCTGATCTGAGCTGCTCCAGACCTGGTGACCTGCACAGCGAGCTCCTCGCTGCCATGGCTGTCGTCTGCAGAGTTTCACGTTCGATTGATTGGCAGCTGTTTAACTGATGTTGGAGGCTGTATGACGGATGCTGGGTCCACAGTCCCTGTCCACTGGTCCCGCTGCAGCCCCGCAGAGTCCTGCCACACTGAACTTCTGGTGTCCTGTACCTGGTAAGTGCCAACCAGTCATCTGTTTGATGTGACCGTGTGACGGTGCAAGCACCGGTGCTCACCCGGCGTAATGAGTCCTTGTTCCTCAGCATAAGTCCGTCTGAGGCTGGTTCAATGGTTCTCGCTGATCTCTGCTCATGGACCTTCCTTTGAGAGCAAGGCTTTACATTTCACAGGCTTCCGCAGGTTCTCCTGTCTCCATCCTGCCCAAGGCAGCTTTCCTTACACACTTCCCTACACCCAGGGACCTCATATAGTCTCCAAAGCATACCAGGTTTTTAAGCCGTGTGGCATCATTATTCTGTTGTCTCTAAGTACTAAGCTGGCCATTATGGAAAGAACCGATATGAACTGATAGTGCGAGTTTGGCGTATAATTTCCTGATTGCACTACAGATAAGCTTAATGACTTTCTGCAGTGTGTTATCTTCTGCTGTGTCCTCTGCAAATTTACTTTTCACTCTTTTTGGGAGGGTCAACTCCCTGATTTTTGAATCCAGCTGAGGCGCAATGAGTTATGTTGTGTGTCACCCAAGGGAGCGACTTGCTGGGTGCCACGGGGATGGGGCCACTGGCAGCGGTTGTCGGTCGTTGCAGCCTGTGCAGCCAGAGCTGGTGTGTGCTGCTGAGCCCGAGCTCTGGCCAGACCCGGCCAAGCACCCCTGTGTCTGAGCATCCCTTCAGCCGAGCAGGATCCAAGGTGGAGCAAGTCCAGAGCAGGTCCATGAAGATGCTGGGAGGGCTGGAGCCCCTCTGCTGTGAGGACAGGTTGAGAGAGTGTTCAGGGTGTTCAGCCTGGAGAAGAGAAGGCTCCGGGGAGACCTTAGAGCCCCTTCCGGTCCCTAAAGGGGCTCCAGGAAAGCTGGGGAGGGACTCTGGAGCAGGGAGGGGAGCCATCAGATGAGGGGGAACGTTTTTAAACTGAAAGAGGGGAGATTTAGGTTAGATCTGAGGAAGAAATTCTTTGGTGTGAGGGTGGTGAGCCCCTGGCCCAGGTCGCCCAGAGAAGCTGTGGCTGCCCCATCCCTGGAGGGGTTCAAGGCCAGGTTGGACGGGGCTTGGAGCAACCTGGTCTGGTGGGAGGTGTCCCTGCCCAGGGCAGGGGGTAGCACTGGGTGGTCTTTAAGGTCCCTTCCAACACAAACTACTCTACGATTCTCTGAGCACCCCTGCGGCCGAGCACCCCTGTGCTCACCTGGCCTGCCCCTGGCAGATGGCATGGGGCAGTGGCTGGGGTTCAGCGCCTCTGCCTGAGTAGCCCTTTTATTTCTGTTTTGCCTCTGACTCTGCCACTGATCCCGATCCCCAATGTGCTGTCTGTCCTGTTTCCAGACCTCTGCTAACATTTTGTTCAGCTTATCATTACTTTCTTCTGTTGTTTTTCCCTATATGAGGAAACCATAAATATGTATTTTAGCGCCGTCAGTTTTTTCAAGTGTGCAGGGCTCTACCTCCTGAAAAAATCCCAGCAGCAGATTTTAAGCCAAAGGGAAGATTGCAAAAATAGTTTCTCCCTTATGGCACATTCAAAGTTTCTCTTATAGGCGAAATTGCCCAACCCTGACAGATGTATCTGAAGTTTTAAAAAAATATGGGTCCCAGTATTTCACTGAAACAGTCATCGTTGGTAGGTAAAGGAAAATACTCCTTTTAGTGTGCCCATTGATTTCCTTTGGAGCAGAAGGGTCACTGGGAGCTGTGTCCCCTTGCTGGCTGCGTGAGCCCCTACGGAGATCTGAGCATCGGCCGCCTGCGTTGCGGTCATGAGCCTCTTTGGTGCACGCACTCTGAATGAACATGGGGAAAGGCAGGGCTTTCCGCTTGGTGCTGGATTTCTGTTGGGGACTACATCACCTCCATTTCTTCCCTGCCCTTCAGCTGCGGGGAGGCAGCCACCGCTCCCTGCCTCACCCCGTGTCCCCAGGGTCCCCGTCAAGCCGGGGTGCTGGGATGGAACGTGCACTGCCTCCCCCGTCCTGGCTGATGGCCAGTGTGTGGGAACCTCTCCCGGGGGCTGCCCCGCACTCCCCCCCGCCCCAGCACTGCCCTGTGCGTGCAAAACACAAGCCGTGTGCGGTGATGGTGCCATTTGCGGTTGGCACAGGGTTTTTAGATACTGGGTGTTTGCTGAGCCGTGGGCTGCTCCTGCATCTCAGGAATTTCCCATCTCCTGGAAGTGTTTGGAATTTACTCCAGGGTCGGTCAGAGCCTCTGCCAGGGGCTCACCTGCTGGAGCAGTGTCACCTCAAACCATCCCTGTGGGTAGTCTCCTTCCCTGGGGCGTGCCATGCTCAGACTGCAGCATCCTGGCTCCGGCAATTAGTGACTGAAGAAGCTGATGGCTTTGGGGCCAGGCTGTGGACTGGCGTGGGCAGGGCACAGCCCCGCCGGGACCCCCACCCTCGCCCTGCGACCTCCCCGTGCCGAGGGTTGTGCCAGGAGCCGAGCCAGGGCCGCGGCTGTCAGACCCCTTCTTGCAAAGGGGGATTGCTTGGGCTTCCAGGGTAGATAACGTGGTGGATTAATTAGATGGTTAAGTGCTAATAGCAATTGAGAAGAGACGTACTTGCTGTATGCCCCTAAGTTTGAATTTATTAAAACTCCTTTCTGTATGGCCTATTAATTTTTGATGACTTTAGATAAATTGCACTCAGCCTGAAAATAAATTAAAATAAGTGCATATAAATCATTTACTATTCTTGGCTTCTGCAAAACAAATTTCCATTTCAGCTCTTGTTGTCCTTCCTTTATTACATGTATTCTGCCGGAGCACATCATTCGTTATTGTGATGAAAATGTTTTATCTCCTTGAGATTCCCTGGCTTTGCCTTTGAAGTGTTGAGGCTGCTGTAGACATGGCACATCTTATATCATTTCAGTAGCTAATTTGACCACATCCTTTTTGATTTACCAGTTAACAGGCCAAACCTAAATACTAAATAGGTATTCTTTCAGGAGAGAGATCTATGGCTTGTACCTGGTATTACTTGACATTAGATTAAACTTCAGAACTTAAAATCCAGCTTATGTTTTATGACTCACATCCAGAAGTGACATTCAGGAAAGTGTAGAGGCAACCCTAATAAATGCCCGTCTGGTTTTAGATCATTTAATTTACTATATGTTTATGTAAGAGTATGGTGACTAAGAAAAGAATTGGCCTCAGTTAATCCTGCAACAATTGCAAGATATTATTACTAGGATAATAAATGTCCATCTGGAGCAAATCATTGTTAGTTTACTTTTAATTTAATTTTGTAGACTGCGGAAGTGGGGCAGTGGAAGAAACAAGTTATTTTTGCAGCGCTTGATAAAGCCTACAAACTGTTCAGGCTTGGAAATCTACCTATGATTAACCCCCAAATTTTACTTTGAAGCGTCGTGCTGATGACTTCCCTCTCCGACGGTGCTGTTTCCTCCGCTGCCGATCTCTCCTGATCACACTGTGTGGGCGCTTGCCTCGGCCGCAGCACCCTGGGCCCGTGTCCCCATGTCCACATCCCCGTGCAGTCTCTGGGCTCATGCCCGTTGGGAAATGTTGGTGCATTAAAATCCTCGGTGTTTCTTTGGTAAAGGCAACCTGGGGAATGATTTTATTACATTTTTGTCACAGCGATAAGTTAGACATTGCTGAAGTTGGGCATCCTGTGCTGCTGTACCACGGCAGTCAGGCAGGGGTGGCTTCAGGGGCGTTCAGGAGTTGTGTGGCCAGCTCTGCCAGCAGGTTGCACACCCGCCTCTCTGCCCTGGATCCATTTGCTCAACGTGTCTGGAGTAACTCGGTGCCTCTCTTCCTTGTGCGTGCCCTCATGGCTCCCGCATGGCAGAGGCACTGCAGCGAGGCTGTGCTGGCGAGCGGCGTAACCAGGCAGAGGGGTTCAATCAGAGGCAATTAGCTGGTCTGAAGGTCTCCTTGGGTGTCTTCCTCTCTCCTGCCGTAACCACTCACACTTGCACAGCAGATGCAGAGTTGTGCCAGACCTGGGGTTGGACTCTGCGGCTCAATGCCTTTGTGCGTGCCCCTGCCTTCCCTACAGGGCACGCTGTGCTGCAGTCAGGTGCTCGGCCGGTACTTGGATGGGGACATTGGCATCCGGCTGCCCCCTCCTTCCCTACTGCCAGGGCACCATGTCCCCGTCACCACCCTTCACAGGCAGGAGTGTTGACCTGCTGGAGGGTAGGAAGGCTCTGCAGAGGGATCTGGACAGGCTGGATCAATGGGCCAATGGTGTGAGGTTCAACAAGGCCAAGTGCCGGGTCCTGCACTTGGGTCACAACAACCCCATGGATGCTATGGGCTTGGGGCAGAGTGGCTGGAGAGCTGCCTGGCAGAAAAGGACCTGGGGGTGTTGGTCACAGCTGGCTGAATATGAGCCAGCAGTGTGCCCAGGTGGCCAAGAAGGCCAACAGCATCCTAGCCTGTATCAGGAACAGTGTTGCCAGCAGGACTGGGGCAGTGATTGTCCCCCTGTACTCAGCACTGGTGAGGCCTCACCTTGAGTGCTGTGTCCAGTTTTGGGCCCCTCACCACAAAAAAGACATTGAGGTGTCTGGAGCGTGTCCAGAGAAGGGCAACGGAGCTGGTGAGGGGTCTGGAGCACAAGTCTTGTGAGGAGCGGCTGAGGGAGCTGGGGGTGTTCAGCCTGGAGAAGAGGAGGCTGAGGGGAGACCTTCTCGCTCTCTACAGCTCCCTGAAAGGAGGGGGTAGCCAGGGGGGGTCGGTCTCTTCTCTCAAGGAGCAGGCGATGGGACAAGAGGAAACGTCCTCAAGTTGCGCCAGGGGAGGTTTAGATTGGATAGCAGGAAATATTTCTTCACCAAAAGGGTTGTCGAGCATTGGAAGAGGCTGCCCAGGGCAGTGCTGGAGTCACCATCCCTGGAGGGATTTAAAAGCCGGGCAGACGTGGTGCTGAGGGACATGGGGTAGAGGTAACTCAGCACTGCTGGGTTAATGGTTGGACTGGATCTTAAAGGTTCCTTCCAATCGTAATGATTCTATGATTCTGTGATCCTGTGACAGCTGTCCCAGTGGGGTGGGTGGAACATTTTGGTTTCTGTTCACTGTTCGCTGCGAGGCCGTAGCCCCCGCTGTGTGCCAGCCCCAGCTTCCTCCAGAGGCATGCGCACTCGCTCTCCTTCCGAGAGACCCAGAATGTGGCACTTTAATGCTTCACAAATGGTGTTTCTCAGCCCTCCTGGTGTAGGGTGAATAGAACTGAAGTTAGTGGGGGTTGTTCCACTTTGCGAGCACTTTCATCCCTGCAGAATGCACTTTGATTAATCACAATTGATTATGGACCAAATTTTTCAGAAACTTAGCTGTAGGGGAGCAGATGGGAGAGCCCTCGGGGCCACCGGCCTGAGCACAACTGAGCACTGTGCCCTGGGCTCCATGGAACTCAACCCTGGAGCCCTGTCCCCTGCCCTCTGTCCCCTGCCCTCTGTCCCTGCCCCTGCCCGGGGCTCGGCTCCCAAGCGGAGGGCACAGCCGTGCAGGAGGATGCCCTGTTGTGGGGCGAGGTGTTTATTTATCAGCCTCGGCCCGTCAGCCACGCAGCCCCATGTGTCACCAGGCCAGGGACATCCCAGGCTCGATGGGGGGTTTGGCTGGGCGGGTGAAGTCCCCCAGCCTGTGCGGTGAGTGGCGGTGGCCGCCCCGAGCAGCGCTGGGCCCTGAGCTGGGCTGGGAGGGGGTCGTGCTGAGCCCTGGGCTGTGGGGAGCCCTGCGTGGGGGGCGAGCGCTCCTCCCCGCCCCAAACCGCTCTCCTCTCCTGCTGGCCGGGTTTATGCAGCACAGCCCAGCTGCCCGTGGTTCTGTCCTTCCAGATCTTCCTTGCCAAGCAGTTGATAAAAGCCTCTGAGCAGCAACATACGCAGAGGTGCCAGGGTCCCAGCCCCCCCGAGGGATCCCCACTGCCCCTGAGCGAGACCTGATCCCTGCGGCGCCGTCCCGGAGCAGGAGGCTGGGCGTGGGGCTGGCGACCCAGCGTCAGCCGTGTGGCAGAGAGCGGTTCGCTCCTTTATGCACCTGAGGAGTATGGGCCCCCGGCTTCCCGATGGCCCCAGCAGGCACCTTCAAGCTCGAGGCTCCGGCAGGTGCCGTCCTTGGGGAAGGCGGCTGTGCCAGGGCTTGCAGCCGGCGCCAGAAGCGGGCCCCTTCCCAAGCATGTGCACTGGGATAAGCCTCAGAGGAAGGATAAAAGACTGGATTAAGGGGAAAAGACGAGGCCCCGACTTGTTGTGGATGAAGTGCTACGTTTAAACTTAGGAGTTTGCAGACATTTTTGAAAGGACAGTATTTTTATTAAAGAGCAATCCGCTGGATTTGAGGGAAGGGCACAGAGTCTTCTCGGGACTGGGAGCTTTGCAGCATTGAGTTTATACGTGTGCCAAGGCAGCCACAGCGGTTCCTGACGATCCCCTGTTTAAAGACAAGAGGCCCCTGGGCCTTTGCACATGGATGTCTTTGGCTGTGGACAAATCTGAGCTTTTTGTGCCCCAAAAGCGCTCCCGTGACACAGCTCCGAGTAAGGTAAAGCTTTCTCCATCCCGTATGTTTTTGGCAGTTTCCAGGAGTGAACCAGTGACTCTGAGGTGAATCCAAGGCGTGGTGGAGATGTTTGCTTTCCTGTTTTCAGGAGCGGATCCTTAGCTGGGCAAGCAGAAGCTGCGGCAGCACCTTTGGCACACACTGACTCTCTCTCTTGCTGTGGCTTTATTTCGAACAGCAGTGTCCGGGCTGGTGGGGCAGAGGGTGTGGGTGGCTGCACCCGGGCGTACGGGCATTTCTGCCTTGTATCCCACTTTGTTTGTGGGACCCCATGGCCAAGAGCCTCTGGTCCTGGTAGACATCATTCCGGCTTTGCCACTTCCACTGTCTCTTCCATGTACCTGCTCACAGCGATGCGTGCCAGGGTTTGTCACACTGCATTTCAGGTTTTGCCATGCAGTGGTGCCAGCCTTTTGTCAGGATCTGATCCTGGATGAAATAATCCTTCTGGGTGATTTTCATACTGAGCCTCCTGCCGTTCCCTGCATAGAGGAAAGAAAGGACTCTTTGGTGTCCTGGTTTTGGGATGTATAGTTTCATGCTCCCTTTTGCTACTGCAGGATGAAATTGCTCTCTTGGCTGTTTGGAAAATAAATGACCAGAACCCCATGTGTGTTTGTGTGCCGTCTGGGGTTTCCCCACCTCGCTCGCTGGCTGTGGCACTGAGCGGCACACCAGGGATGGGAGCAAGAGCCTCCGAGTCAGACATGGGGTCTGGGCTTTGGCCTCCAAACCACAAGTGGGGACCTCGGCACCGGGAGCAGTCGCTGGGATGGGGAGGCTGCCTGGACAGGAGCCCAGAAGTGGGAATGGGCATAAGGTCAGACCCGAGATGTGGCTGTGGGATTGTTTGGCCTTGCTGTACCACTGAGGCAGCTGCCACCCATTGTGCCCCCAGCACTGGTCCCCTCTCCCCGGAGCCATGCTCCCCCAAAGGGGTTGATGGCGCAGGCAGATCCAGCAGCTGACACTTGCTGGGTGCTGGTGGGCGTTTGACAAGAATAATAAAGTTGCGGATTTCCCCACGCTGTGACTCGCCAGCACGAGGAGTGTTGCTATCAGAGTGCTTGGTCACGGCTGTTGGAAGTGGCAGGCAGAGCCGCAGGGAGCGTGCACAGGCGAGAGTGAGCCGTGCCGGGAGAGGAGCACTGTCCCTGCGTGTGAGGGGCAGCAGCGGTGCCCGAGTCTGTGCTCGGCAGCCCCTCGTCCTGTGGAGCGGGGTCCACGCAGAGCGGGCGGGGAGACCGGGACCCTGCCAGGTGTTTTCCAGACAGGTGAAACGGCCGTGGGAAGTATCCCAATTGGTGTCCAAACAAGCTGGAGCAAAGCGTCTTGTTTTGGTTCTCTGAACGGCAAATGAGTTTTTTTGATAGAAATAATGAGATTTTCCTTGTGGGAAAATTGGATTTGGGAACCGTGGTTTGCTGTCAAAAGCTGTTGAGGTGGAAGCTGCCCGGCCAGCCGCAGCACTCGGGAAAGCCACCGTGCCACCCGCAGCCATGGCGGTAGCCGAGCGCGGGAGAGGTAGTGACATACTGGGGTGGGTGGCACCCCAGGGGTCCCCATGGGACTCCCTCCAGGGCTTTGTAAAAGGCTGCTTGTGAAAAAAAAAAAAAAAAAAGAAAACCAGAGAAGTTTATTTTGAGGTTTCTTTGGTTAAATTTTCTGTGGAATTTTGTAGTCTGGGATTAGAACTCCAGCAAAGCAGATCTGCAGCTTTGTCAAAAGCGTGCTCTCTCAAGAATAGTTCTAACAGTTTGATTTCAGAGACTCCTCGTGTTAAGAACCTCGTGACTGTGCTTGTTAGTAGGGCTGTCGGACTTTTCCACATCTTACCCTTGTTTTCAGTAGTTTGTAACAATGTTTTACATAAGTGTTCAGGCTGCGTTTGGGCTGAAGCGCTGGGTATCGATTGCCTACCTCCGGCTGAGATCGGTCTCATTTGATGCGTAGAATCACAGAATGGGTTGGGTTGGAAGGGACCTTTGAAGATCATCTAATAATGTTTCAGCAGTTTCTGAGATTATTTTTAAGTAGAAAACAAACTGGTGACTTAATCTGGGGAGGACTTTGCCATCTTCATCGCTTGATGCCCATGAAAAGTCTGCAGCGGGATTGTGCCAGGAGGAAGAGCATCACTGGTGTCACACACGCTGTGAACCTCACGTTCCCGCCAGGCTGTGGCTGGGCCGTGGGTGAGGGGTGGGTGCCCTTTGGGGGACCAGCCCTACCTTCTCCTGCCCCACCAGAAGGTGCCCGTGCCTCCCCCCAGCAGCTGGGACGCAGGGGGCAGGGGCAGGCATCTGAGGGGGGCCAGGAGCAGAAGCCGGGGCAGTGCTGTGGCTCTGTGATTCCTACCTGTGAAACAGGGATGGCATTATCTGCCCTCTCAGGGGAGCCTAGAACATAGGCGAGCGTTGTAGGGCATCATTGAGAAAAGCCAAAGGAGAAGATAATATAACTCTCTTCAGAGCAAAGCTTGAGCAGTGAGCAGTAAATAAATCCTGATGCCGTAAGTGAACATAAAACAAAAGTGCAGATAAAACAAAATATTTAACGGGTAATTATCAGGTGGGTGCCATCCACCCTGATTCCTCACAGGACAGGGTCCTTGGGCAGGTACGGAGCACATGTGTGGCAGTGTGTTGTCAGGGGAGGAGCTGAGCGGCACCGGCTCCAGCTTGGCATTCCCGGCATATGTGTGCCTGTGCCCTGCACCTTTGCTCCTTACTCCAACCGGTCTGTGCTTTCTGGGCTTCCGTGTTTGGGCAGACATTTCTGAAGCAACCACTTGGTGCTGAGTTTTCAAACCTGCATTTCCTTTAAAACCAAAGTCAAAAGAGAAAGGGAAAGGTGGAAGTGCATCTTCAGGGATTGTCCTTGGATTTGTGCTGTGAGGCAATGTCCAGGGAGCCCGTGCCCTAACCCAGGTGTATCATTGCCAGCCCAGCTGCTGCTCAGCGCTGCCAGAGGAGACGGATCTGTGCGAGTCGCAGGATTTAGTGGGAGAGTGGCAGCCGCTTGGCCAGATACCCTGGGCTGTGGCACTCTCCCTTCTCTCTGGCTTCCTGCCATTGAGAAGTGCTCTGTGTTTCAGGTGAGTCTCCTGGCTCTCTGCATCCTTTCGCAGCAGTTAGCCAGTGGTTCGGGTATGCTCCCCATGAACGGGGACACAGGATGCTCCTGTGAGTACGTGACTGTGGCTGGCACCCAGTCACCCCAGCTGCGTCGGGTGCCTCTGCTCGGGCAGGCTCCGTGCTGGGGAGGGCTCCAGGTTGGTGGTGGCCCCGAGGAGCTTCTTCCCCTACATCAGGGCTTGCCACTCGCCTCTCCACACGCAGACCTGTCTGCTGCCAGCGGCTCGCTCCTGAAACTGCGCTGGCCGGGAGGGTGCAGGGCAGATTTTGCAGGGACGAGCGGGCAGCCTGGCCTCCCCGCGCCGGCTGGGAACGCGCTGCTTTGCCAAACTTGGTGACAGAGAAGTGTCAAAGCAAATCCCGGTTGTGTTTTGATGTTGCAAAAACACTTAGTTTTGAAAATGCCACAATATTGCAATTCAATAAAAATGTTTTGATAAGTTAAAAGCTGGGTTTTTAAACAATTATTCACTTTATTCACTTAGGCTTGCTCGCATTTTTAAGCTGTGCAATTAATGCCGACTTTACTGTCAACATTTAGCATGTTTGTATAATATTTAGTATACTATACCTCAGGAGCTGGAAAATGCAATAGCTTGGTGTTTCTCACTGTAAAACCCATCATTCATTTGATGATGTACTTGAGATGGTTTTTGGTGAGGCCCCCTGCTCTGTGGAGCCGGGGGGCTGTGCCGTCCCTGCTGCGGGAGCCCCTGGCCCCAGCCCAGCGCAGCATGGGGATGGGGTGCAGGGTGGGGGCACGGTGGGTGCTGGGGCCAGGGCCCGGCTCGAGAGGCTCGGCCAGCCCGGCGCTGGGGTGCAGGGAGAGAGCTGCCCTGGGCCCCGTCCCCTCTGCCCTGAGGGGCTCTGAGAGCCGATGGAGCGAGACAATGAGAGGCCGCAAAGGCGGTTGTGCTGCCTTTCCCACACTGCGTACAGCCACATGGATAATTACTGGGGGCTCGAGGAAAGGAAAAGGAAGGAGTCCATAATGCACATTTTATAGATGGGGGGGCCCAGGAAGGCGAGCGCTCCGTCTGTCTGAGCCCAGTTGTGTTTGCGGAGCCCTCCCAGCTGGGACACCAAGTGGGCAGCCCTGGCTGCTGGCGTTGTGTTGGTGCACGCAGCTTCCTATGGGTGCAAAGTCGTGTGTAGTGGTGATGGACAATCCCGGTGGTAAGTCTGGTGCTTGCTGGTAATTACTAATGTACACTGGTTTAGAGTTGCCATGGGAAGCTGGTGTTTCCCTGGGAGGGAACAGCGCTGCTGGACCGAGAGGATGTATTGCTGAGACTTTCTGTTTCAAGGACAAGGAGGAAATACAAAGGAAAAAGCCAAAATAGGCTCTCAGCTGTGGTACCAAACTGTGTGCTGCTGTTAATTCCCCCCCCGCCCCAGGATGGAGCAGCAGCCGTGGCGGGTGCTGGGGAGAGCCTGTGTGGGTGCAGCACTGGGGCTTGAGGGCCAGGCTCCCTATCTGGGGCTCCCGCTGACAGCCCGTGACCACAGTATGTTTCTTACCATTCTCCTCAGCGTGTATTTTATCACAACATTTTGAACGGGGTTTTTCTCAGAAGCCGCTCTGGTTTGTGCTTGTTTAAGTATCCGTCTCCCCAAGCCATATGGGAGGCAGCGAGAGGTGCCCCCCCGAGCCCTGCGTGTTGGGGGGCCACGGGGGATCGCCCGGCTGGTTTTTCTCACGGCACAGCTATTAATAAATTACAGAGCTTCAGTCGTGTTCCTGCGCTGCCGTGTTGAGTCATCCCATGTATCACTCTCAGCTCCTCGTCTGGGGTACAAATGCCTAATGAGCTGCCTCCGCCGCAGCCCCGCATGTCGGAGCTCTCCTTCCTCTATGACTTGTTCAGCATTTAATTCATCGCATTTCAAATGCATTCATTTTTGCCGGCAATGGTGGTAGCTGAGCAGCGTTACGCATAGCTCTCGCGCGTGGCCGTGGGCTCAGGGCTGTGCCAGCAGTAAGTGTGCAGGAGGCATGCTGGAAGTGTGCTGGAAGCGTGCTGCCACCTTGTCTGCCCAGCGCAGGGGACTCACGGTGACGGCCCCGCCAGGCTGCTGTGGGTGCGCAGAGCAGGCAGCCAGTGGCCAGGGTGCCAGTGCCCGTGTGTTCAGAGCAGCTCGCTGAGACACGTGTGTCCCGTCAGTGGGGGGAGTGGCAGGGAGCAGAACAAAAAGGAAAAACAAACCAAATCCCTGGAATTCCCTGTGACCCTGCTGCGTTAGCTGCGCTCAGCCCGGTGTTACCAGGGTGCAGGCCAGCGTGGCACGCACCCCGGGTGAGCCTGCTGCGAGCCGGTGCTGAGGCTGGGGGCTCGCTGGTCAGGGTGACGAGCATTGGCACCCTCTTGAGCGTGGGGCTGGCGTCAGGCTGGGGATCCTGAGCCTGCCCACGCCTCCTGGGAGGGCTCCGGCGCTCCTGTGGAGATGCAGGGCACAGAGAGCTGTGCCAGCAGAAGGGAGGGAACCAAATGCCTGGAAAATGTCCTTGTTCCCTGGCTGGAAACTCTTCAGCTGTGACTCGGGAGCCACGCTCCGTTTGTGCTGGTGCGGGGAACGCAGTATTATTTTTGTCTTTTTAAGGACTTGGTATTTTTGAGTGTTGTCTGCTCCAGACAATATGAACCACATGCAAAATAAAGTGCTTTAAAAGTAAATAAAGGATAATGACCCTATTTTTCTCCTCAGTTTCTGAGCTTTAGGGGCATGTTTATAAGCTGTACTCTGCGAGGGTAAGAGCTGAAGCCTTTTGTTGTGTAGAAGACAGGTGAGTAACGGCACAAATCCAGCAGCAGGGCTTTTGAGGAAGAAACATACTTTGTGCCAGGAGATGTAGCATCCCTGTGTGAGCTGGCAGTGCCGCCCCGGGGCCCGTGTTCTGAGCCTGGTCTTGCCTTGTGCCCGCCTTAGCAATGCCCCTGGTGCTGGGCATACCTGGGGTCAGAGGGCCACAGCCCTGCCTGAGCAGGGGTGGGATGGGATGGACGAGGGGGTCTCTGGGGGTCCTGCCAACCCCAGTGGTTCTGTCTTCTGCGGAGGGGTCTGCCTTTTAGCTGACTGAGTTTCTTTTACATCATTTCCCGTTATTTTCTGAATAAGCTGGCCAGCTGTGATGAGGCAAGGGAGGTTTTTTGCCCAGATGCGGGACCGTGATACAACATATGTGAGGGTCCTTTGAGGTCAGTGACCAAACAGGGGATGGGAATCAAGGAGGGATGAGCAATTTCAAAATCATCAGTGTCACTGCAGGCTGAGACGATCGCATCCCAGGTAGTGAGGCATGCACAGGGAGGCTAAAGCATGCGGGAGGTGTGGGTCTGTCCTGGAGAGGGTCACGTTGTTTGCTCTGGGCTGCTGCGAGGTACAGGATGCGATGTCCCAGTGATCTGATTTTGTGCAGCAAATCCCACGTTCCCCGTTGGTGATACCAGTGCTCGCCAGGTGACTTTGCAGCAACTGACCTCTGATACTGCAAACCAGCAGTGTCCCTGTCCCCCCCCGCCCCTGGTGCTCCTCCACGGCCAGGTGAGCCGGTGCGCTCGGGCACAGGGTGCCCGTCCCAGCTGTGGGGCTTCGGGGAGGCGACTCTGTCCCTGCTGTGGGAGTGGATGGGGGTGCAGGCAGGGTGCTGGAGCTCTCCCCCTGCTGCTGAGCAGCCGGCCAGGCTGCCCCGGCCCCACGGGACGGACAGGCTGTGCTCCTCCGGGAGCTGTGCCTGGGTCCTGCAGGCTGTGCACCCCGTACCGAGACCAGTGTCAGGAGCTAACACCCTGGATGGAAGCTGAAAATATCTGCTTACCTGTCTCTCTGCGCTGAAGGGCTGCCTGGGAGCTGGGATGGGCCCGGGGAGACGCGGAGCTCGGGGAGCTGCAGGCACACTGGGTTGCAGACCCACCTCACGGCAGCAGGAGTTCCCAGTGAAGGTGGTGCCCTCAATCCATCATCGCTCTGCCCTATGCTGATGAGACTTTGGAACAAAGCATTACAGCAAAACGCTCTTAATTTTATGCATTATAATAAAATCAGCAGACAAAATAAGTGCAAGTAACGACTTGCAAATTCTGTTGAAGATTACAAACAATTGAAGGCAATAGAGCTGCTCCTGAAACAGATGAACTGTGGGGAGTAAAAAGCCAAACTGCTGCAACACCTCGGTTCTCTTCTGGCACGTGACAGCCCCTTAGTGCGTGGCTGTCTGCAGGGCAGGCAGACAGCTGAGCGATGTGTAAAATTTACTGTCATAATGAGTGTAGTATCCTTTTGATTCAGTGCGAGACACAGCTCCCCTTCTACCGCAGCGAACCCGCGGGGCTGCGTCGGGCTGTCGGGTGTTTGTCCGGGTGGGTGAGACCCTGTGCTCCCAAAACAGCCAGTGCTTCCCCCCCGTGCCCGTGTCCCCCTGCTGCTCTCACGGGCGCTAATGGCTCTCTGCCCCTTCAGCAGAGACTTCTAACCCCTCCCTCAAAGGTCTAAACCAGATCAGCCACTTCAGCCGGGACAAACGCTACTGGCTGTTAAAAGCCACAAGAGAATAAACAGGGAGACTCAGGTCATGAGGACGAGTAAGTAATGATGGTCCTGTGTGCGCTTTTATAAATGAAAACATCTGAAACAGTTGACCAGCTCCATGTGAAAGTTTTGTTGCATGGGTGCTTGAAATCCGCTAGCAACTTTCTGAACTACGTGTAGTTGGAAACTTCAAAAATAAACTGTGGCACAACATATTGTGCCATACGGCAGAGCGGGGCGTTAGGAATCAGGATACCCTCAGCTGCCCCCTCTCACCCAGTGCCAGAACAGCAGTGGGATGTGTCGAGGGGTGCAGTGAGGGGGTGGTCACAGCACAGCGGGGGAAAAATCGGGTGCCTCACAACATCAGGCCCTGCTGAAGATAAGGTGTAAGGGGCTCCTGTGGCTCAGCATGGGGCTCTGCTGGCCACGCTGGGGCCATACTGGCTGCATGGGGCTGGCGATAGTGACAGTTGCATTGGTACCTGTGGTTTCCATTAGTCCCACATGAGCTGTGGGGTCGGTCCCCGGTCGCAGGTGGCAGCCCTGGCTTTAGGGGACGCGTCCGTCGTGCCCAGTGTTACCTGGCTCCTGCCTGAATGTGCTCGCATCCCTCCCCAAACTCCTTGTTCTGGTTTGCTTGTGTTTGCCTGTTTGCTCCATGTCACTTACCTTCCAGTTCCAGCCCTTCCCCTGGGAATACTGTTTTCCTGGAGTACAGCTCGGTCTATTTATGGTTCCCTCTCTGCCGGACAAACCATCTCGGTGTCCTCAGCATCTGTGTCCCCAGCTGCTCTGTGCCTTGTCCTGCCGCAGCTGCCAGCACAGACAGCGCTGCCCCTCTGCAGTCACACATGGGCAACGTGCTCCACACAGGCGGTTTTCTGACAATGTGTCTTTAGGACATTGGTACGTGCTTGAGTGAAGGATTCCCTGGTAGTTCGCATAATTGCTCCTTCCTTCAGGGAAAGGCTTCTTGTGCACATGAGAATACAAAATAAAAGCGCTGTGTTTGTGAATCAAAGCATTAATCACTTGGAGATAGTTGGTGTTTCATGGGTTTGGTTCCGTGTATGCTGTGTGTAGTGGTTTCGTGCTACTCTCTATACTTAGTACCCTGGGTGATGTAGTTATTTTTTACTGTTGTGCGTTAACACTTCATAGAACCACAGAACCGTAGAATCACAGAATCCCGGGTTGGAAGGGACCTCAAGGATCATCTGGTCCAAGCTTTCTTGGCAAAAGCACAGTGTAGACAAGACGGCCCAGCATCCTTTCCGGCTGAATCTTAAAGTGTCCAATTTTGGGGAATCCACTGCTTCCCTGGGGAGATTATTTCAATGGCTGATCTCAGTGTGAAAATTTTTTCTCTGGTGTCCAATCGGAATTTCCCCGGGAGTAACTTGTACCCGTCACCTCTCATCTTTGCCATGGGACTCCTTGTGAAAAGACAGTCTCCATCTGCTTTGTACCCACCCTTTAAATCCTGGAACGTGGTGATAAGGTCTCCCCTGAGCCTCCTTTTCTCAGGCCTGAACAAACCCTGTTCCTCGTGCAAACGCCTTTGTCCGGGCAGCTGGGAGCAGGGAGATGGGGAGGGAGCGCTGCCTGCCCAGCGCCGGGGCGGCACTGCATCGCCGGGACTCAGCAGGAGCAGACGTGCCAGCACACACCATCGCTCTTATTATGCAGCAGCCAGTGTTTTTTCTAGCAGGTTAATATTTGCACTCTTCCTTGGAAATTTAGCAGTGCTAATTTAGTAAATGGTTAATTGATTAATAAAGCAATTAAGAAGTTAATACACTGACAGGGTGGGCATTTTGTCCTTCTATAAAGTAATGACTGTTCTGTTGTCACAGGCGTTTGGCTGAGGTGGTCCCGGACTGAGGCCGAGGGTGGCCAGAGCTGGGGAACCGGAGCCGGGCTGTGGCTGCCAGTGTGTGGCGGGTGCTGCCGTGGCCTCGCTGAGCGGTGCTCAGGCAGCAGAACACTGACCGAAGTGGGCTCACGTTTGTGAGACCTGCTGCTGGCTCCGCTGCAAGCGTGGCTGTGGCTCAGTGTGTCCCTCCCGTTCCTGTGCGGTGCTGCGGTGCTCCGTGGGCCGTGGCGGGCCGGGATCCTGCCATGGCTGCGGTGAGATCTGCCCGTCCTCCCCTCGGCAGCCCTGGGCAGGGCACCAGGGCCCAGCACTGAAGGGCAGAAGTGTCCTGTGTCCCGTGCCCCGGCCCTCGCTGGGCAGGCAGCGCGGGGAGGCGCACCTTCACCTCCCCTCGCACCTTGACGTCTGTCCCGCCTTGCCCTCCCTGCTGCCGTTACTTGCTGAGTTAAGCATCCTCTGCCTCCGGGAAGCTCTCATTTGCAGTTTTGCTGCCTGCACCGCAGCATTGTGGTCATCTTATTTCTTTCTGGAGAAAACCAGTTGATTTTCTGTCTCAGACAGAACTGTAGAGGGACTTTGTGGCTCAGATGACAGGTCAGTCTAACCCGTGTTTTCCAGCGCCAGCTCTGTGGCTGCTCACAGAAAGCCGCAGTGGGTGGGATGTGCCGGTGCGGTCCTTCCTCAGGCAGCAGGGGAAGGATGCCCAGCACTGTATCCAGCAGCCACGCTGACCCACAGGGCAGCGGTTTCTCCCCAGAGCTTCTGTCCCTCAGCCACAGCCCCGCTGCTGGGTCCCACTGCCGATGTCCCCCAGCTCCGAGGAAGGGACACGGACCCCCGCGAGCTCTCAGGCAGGGGGGTAGCTCCCAGCACCTGCCCTGGGAAAACAGCAGAAGCTTCGCTGTCAGGCGTCAGGCAGCACGTGGCACGGTCTAGGGCTTATCCATACCGGTTCTGCCTTCTCTAGAAATCTCTTTAATTAAAATAATTGTTATTGTTCACTTTAATCTTGCCAGTTTAGACCTCATTACAAGGAGAAGAATTGCTTCCCAGAATGCATTGCTTTGCATGCGTATCCTTTGCGGCTGAAGGCTGGAGGAAAACGAGCGCAGCTTCGTGAAACAGCTCATTAGCCAGCCTGCCTCCGCCGCTAGGCTGGGCTTCCTTATCTACCTGGAGCGCACCTGACCACTGCTGCGGCAGCGCCAGGTGCACCGAAGGCGGCCCTGGAGCCAGCACAACCTGATGTCCTGGAGCTTTTCAAATCCCCAGAGGTTAGAGGGGGTGCAGCTGTATTTATCACAGTGTTTGAAGCCCTTTAGCAAAGACGGGGCTACAGTATTTCCTCTGTAGCGTACCTCCCCGTGCTGATTAACCTGCTCTGTCCTACAGCAAGTATGACCAGCATCAGAGAACCAAACCAGCATGTGCTCCCCACAAGGCAAATATGCCAGCTGGGTATCAGAAGGAGCTGCCTTGCAGCTGAGGGCTCCTCGCTGCCTGTATTGGGAGGTGTTGCTCCTCACCGGCGTGAGAGGGTTTTCCAGCTCATGGGGAACTCCGTGCACTGTGCTGGGGCAAGAGATCATGTTCCTGGCCCGTGGTCCTGGCCCATGCAACGGCTCCAGGGCCAGCAGAGCCCCAGGGATGCCTTGGTGAGGTTCTATGATATGAGTGTTTCTGTTTTCTTAGGTGCTTTGTTTCCGATTCAGCAAAACACTCAGGCGTGTTTACAAATCGTTGACCTTTGTGAAATTGAAGCTCCTTGTTCTCTGCTTAAGTAGTTTTAGCAGCTCCTGTGCCATATATCACAGCATCTTCATTTATATGCACCCATTTTAGCATGGCTGCGGGATGCCTTTGGTGACTGGTGCCAGCTATTTCCCCATCCTTCATCCCCAGCAGGTGAATATCATCAACTTCTAGGCTTTTTTTTTTCTCACCACAAAATTGCATTTGCCAAGACCTTGAAAATCACGTCTTCTGCTGAGGCCTGGAGGGGCAGGAAAGGCACTCAATCGCTTCTGTCATGACCTTAGTGATAACAGATTATGTCTGAGCCAGGCACTGTATTAGCAGCTGGCTCTGAGCAGCTACCGGTGTGTGCTGCGTTGGGTTTCCCTGGCAAGCTGGCTTTGTGCAGCACCTACCATCTGAACGCAATCGGATGCAGTGGAAATCGTTTGTTAATTAATTACTGTCTCCTGGATCCTGCTGCTTCCGTGGGTTATGCAATTCACTATGTGCAAATGACCCTTTGTAGCACGGGACACATGGGCAGATGCTGCGCTAAGTATGATAAAACCTTTTGCTCCCAAAGAAGATGGGGGAAAACCCTCCCCAGCAAGCCATGCATCGGGAAAGAGAAGCAATCTCAGCCTGGCGTACACAACATTTCATTCCCGTGTCCCTTGGATCAATCCCAGGCAGAAATTTCAAATTCATTAGCTCTTTACATGACCTCGGTTTGTTGCTAGATCTGGTGGGCAGTCATTTATTTTCATACTCACTGCCAATGGGTCCGGTTGAGGCGTGCTCGGGCGCTGCCGTTCTCCCCGCAGGCGGGAGGCATTGGTGCTGCGGTGCCTGGTCACTCCGGCCGTGCCCCTGCGCCGGACCTCACCGGCAAAACCTCAAAGACTCTGCTAAAATCTGAAGAACGCCATGTCCACTGGTGGGTAACCTTGTCATAACCTTGTCGCTCCAGCTGCGGTTTAAGTCTACGTCTCCTTATGCCACCGTTTCATCTTCTAACAGTATTTCCAAACTTGTGAATGCGCCGTGCTGATTTGGTTTTAATCTTGTATAGCTCTTCAAATGAACTTGGCTGAATCCAAGCACATTACTTTAATCACAACTACAAATCTAAATTAGCAGTATTAAGTTAGAAAATCTAAATGAGCGTGATGTCCCCAGCCAAGGCTGCCTGGGGACCCGGCAGTCGTGCTGCAGATGCCCTGAGTTGCCGAGTCCCTTTGAATCTGTTACCTGCCAGATCTCGGTTAAAAGAAAAAGGTCCCACCTGGAAAGGGTGTGTGATGGCCCATGGCCATGACTGCGGCCACCGCATCGGGAAGTGGCCAGCCGGGCATCACCGGTGGGGTTTGGGAGCGGTAGCAGGCGGTTTGCTCTGCCGTCCTTCCTCCTCCGCTGCTCGGCATCACCATTCTCCTCCATGTCCGTCTCACCTGCAGGACCCCCAACCCGCAGTGCTGGCGTGGGCCGGACAAAACTGAATCCGCAAAAAGTGTTTGGACGCTGCCCGGGAAGATTGGTTTCTGCTGCAGTTAGTGGTAGCAGTGACAGTAACGGATCCGGTAACAGTTCCCAGCGCTACAGCAGTGAGGGGCCATGCCCGCAGCAGCATACTCAGTTGAAGACTTCTTTTTTTTTTATTTTCCAATGGGGACTAAAGAGTTGGAATCAGTAGTCATGATTCGTACAGCCCCCAGGATCAGGAAAAAAATAAATGGGTAGTGCTGAAGAGCAGGGTTTAGAGGTTGATATTTTCACTCGTCCTTTTTGCACCTTGTTGGCTCCTCTTAGTTTGCGTGGCACTGTGCATGGACTATGGATGGACTGGACAATAGGAGCAGTAGTTGTTGTTCTGACATTAAAAGTCTGTAAATATCCATGACGATTCAAGACTCCTGCTTATGGCTAGCTGTGAGACTATTTTATTTTGGATGAGCTTCATTAGTACATTTCTGGGATGATAATATGTCTGAGTAATCCGTTCTGTACGTGTATGACTTTATCAGTCCCGAAGGGAGACGAGTGCTTCATTTCCGATGTGGCGTCCCGCAGAGCTCCGTTGCTCACGATGGCACGAGTTCCCTCTGGGACACGTAGGTGCGTCTCCACAGGAGTGTGCCCCCGCTCCCAGAGGAGTGTCCTCCCACCCGCCCGCGCTGGGAGGGACGTTGGGGGCTGCGCAGGGACCTGCACCGCGGCCCTCGCCGAGCTTTTGGCGTAGGCACTGATGGATGATTTCATTTAGCGGGTGTGGGCACTGTTGTTATCTTCCTTGTTTCCATACTCCGCGAGGATCCTGGATCTGGCGCTGTAAGAGATAAGGCTAATTGAACTGTCAGGCTTTCTGGGAGAGGAGTGCAGCACTGCTGGCTCTGGCAGCCGGGAAAACAGTGATGATCTAAAATTAGCCCACGTTCCACTTTTATTTAGATCCATGTTGTTGTGGGGGCTTTTCTTGTGGTTGTTTTTTTTTTGTGTTTTATTTGCATTTTTGGGGTTTGAATGACATAAAATTAGCTCCGTCTGAGTTTATTCTGAAAATAGCATTAAGAGCTTAAGTGTTGGCTATAAACCCATTGAACTGCCATGATTTAGAGGCCACTGTGAGTTTTAGCTTAGCGAGTAAAGCACACATGAACCATCCCTCATTTTCAATACCCAAACGGCATTATGGCAAAGTAACTCCAGAGCGTGAGGTCAGGAGCACCCGTTGGAAAGCCGAGTGCCTGGAGTGGAGGTGCGTTGTGTGGTGAGCTCTAGCAGGAGGGGCCCGAAAGGCACCGCTGACGCCACGTGTGGTGCCACCAGCTGCTTCCAGATCATGTTGTCGGTTGTGTGTAAGTGTCTGGGTGTCTGTATATATCCGTGTGTGTACGCAAACGTGTGTATCTCTCAATGGTTCTTCTGGAAGGTAGTATAGAAGCTCTTATGTCAGGACACGGAGAAGGATAAAGACATCAGGTAACAAGATGGGGATGACACACTGTGACACGAACCTCGGTTTGATGATTTAACCACAGACGGTTCGTCTTTGCTTTTTTATTTTGTCATTTTCTTCTCTTGCAGAGACTAACAGATGTTTGCTCTTCCTTACAGGCTCTTGAACCTGATCTACAATGGAAAAACTGCTTTTGTTTCTGCTGTTCATTGGCATAGCGGTGAGAGCTCAGATCTGCCCAAAGCGCTGTGTCTGTCAGATTTTGTCTCCGAACCTTGCCACCCTTTGTGCCAAGAAAGGGCTCTTATTTGTTCCTCCCAACATTGACAGGAGGACCGTGGAGTTACGGCTGGCAGACAACTTTGTTACAAACATTAAAAGGAAAGACTTTGCCAATATGACCAGCCTGGTGGACCTGACGCTCTCCAGGAATACAATCAGTTTTATTACACCTCACGCATTTGCAGACTTGCGCAATTTGCGGGCTTTGCATTTGAACAGCAACCGATTGACTAAGATCACCAATGACATGTTCAGTGGACTCTCCAATCTTCACCACTTGATACTTAACAACAACCAGCTGACTTTAATTTCTTCCACAGCTTTCGATGATGTTTTAGCTCTTGAGGAATTGGATTTGTCTTACAACAATCTGGAAACCATCCCCTGGGATGCGGTGGAGAAGATGGTTAGTTTGCACACCCTCAGTCTAGACCACAACATGATTGACCATATTCCTAAGGGGACCTTCTCCCATCTCCACAAGATGACCAGGTTGGACGTCACGTCTAACAAACTGCAGAAGCTACCGCCTGATCCTCTCTTCCAGCGAGCTCAGGTACTGGCAACCTCAGGAATTATCAGCCCCTCGACTTTTGCGTTGAGCTTTGGTGGGAACCCTTTGCATTGCAACTGCGAGCTTTTGTGGCTGAGGCGTCTTTCGAGGGAAGACGACCTGGAGACCTGTGCTTCTCCCACGCTCTTGTCTGGCCGGTACTTCTGGTCGATCCCTGAGGAGGAGTTCCTGTGCGAGCCCCCTCTCATCACCCGGCACACCCACGAGCTGCGGGTGCTGGAGGGCCAGCGGGCAGCGCTGCGGTGCAAGGCCCGGGGGGACCCCGAACCAGCAATTCATTGGATCTCACCTGAGGGCAAACTGATTTCAAATGCAACGAGGTCCGTGGTGTACGACAATGGGACGCTCGACATCCTTATAACGACGGTGAAGGATACGGGCTCCTTCACCTGCATTGCTTCCAATCCGGCTGGGGAGGCCACGCAGACGGTGGACCTGCACATAATCAAACTCCCCCACTTGCTGAACAGCACAAACCACATCCACGAGCCCGACCCCGGCTCCTCGGATATCTCCACTTCCACCAAGTCAGGCTCCAACACGAGCAGCAGCAATGGGGACACTAAAGTCAGCCAAGACAAGAAGGTGGTCGTTGCGGAAGCAACATCCTCTACAGCCCTGCTGAAGTTCAATTTTCAGAGGAATATACCCGGGATACGTATGTTCCAAATCCAGTACAACGGTACTTACGATGACTCCCTTGTTTACAGGTAAGGCAGCCCCAGCCGCCGCAGCGGGGCCCTGCCAGGCTGCCTGGCACTGGCGTGCGGCCCCGGCTCCCGGCAGACCCCATGCCGGAGCCGCAGGACCCCACACCACGCTGTCCGAGCAGAGCCCTGCCTGGGAAGCAGATGGTGGGAGCTGTGGGAAACACTCAGGCAATTTTCTACTCGCAAATAGGGAAATTACCTTGAATGGTGTTATTTTTAGATAATCCAAGCGGACCTCTAATCCTCTGAACTAATCTGATTGGCAGAAGGGTTGTAAAGGTGGATGGGTTAAATGGATCTTAACGCTCTCAGCTTTATGAAAACCCAGGGTGAAAGGTAAACGCGTTCCTCGTGGCGCTTTCCGGCGGTGCCCATGCTGGTGTGCGAGCGGAGCGCAGAGAGGCTCTGTGCCACCAGCTCTAACAGTCACACCATTCAAAACCCTCTTCGCTTGGTGATTTCTGTTATGTTTTTGACGTAGTCACTGTCATGGGGGGCTCTGCCATGCCAAGCCATGCCGGGGGGCTTGGCGGGGACTGCTGCGGCACCACACACAGGGCAGCAGCGGGAACGGAGGAGATGAGCTTTGGTGGTGGTCACCGTGGCCAGGGGCTGCAGCACACGGCGGGCGGTGCCTGCGGGTCTGCCGGGTTCATTCACACTGATTTCCTTCTCCCCCAGAATGATACCTCCCACAAGCAAGACCTTCCTGGTCAACAACCTGGCCGCTGGGACTGTGTATGACCTGTGCGTCCTGGCCATCTACGACGACGGGATCACCTCGCTCACCGCCACCAGGGTGGTGGGCTGCACGCAGTTCACCACCGAGCAGGATTATGTGCGCTGCCACTTCATGCAGTCCCAGTTCCTGGGTGGGACCATGATTATCATCATTGGTGGGATTATTGTGGCCTCCGTGCTCGTGTTCATCATCATCCTCATGATCCGCTACAAGGTGTGTAACAACAACGGGCAGCAGAAGGCCACCAAGGTCAGCAACGTGTACTCGCAGACGAACGGGGCTCAGATCCAGGGCTGCAGCGGGGTGCTGTCGCAGTCGATGTCCAAGCAGGCTGTGGGGCACGAGGAGGGCATCCAGTGCTGCAAGGCTGCCAGTGACGGCGTGACGCAGTCGCCGGAGACCGTCTCCAGCCAGGACTCGGCCACCACTACCTCCGCTTTGCCTCCTGCCTGGACTTCCAGCACTTCTGTCTCGCAGAAGCAGAAGCGAAAGCCGGGGCCAAAGCCAAGCAGCGAGCCGCAGAGCGAAGCTGTCGGCAGCATCGAGTCCCAGAACACTAACAGAAATAACTCCACTGCCCTGCAGTTAGCTAGCCGTCCCCCCGACTCTCTCAAAGGGGCCCCCACGTACAAAAGAGCACAATCAAAGCCAAGTAAGTTCCTCACTTTGCCAGCTGACGCATCCCGAGCCAAGCGCAGGCTGTCCCTGGGCGGCGAGCTGATGGAGCCCCGCGGCCCCGGCAGCGCCCGCGGCGCAGCTGGACTGCGGTCCAAACGGAGCCTGTCCATGAACGGGATGCTAGTCCAGTCAGACAGCTCTGATGTGGATAGTGGAAAAGCAACTTTCTCCAGTTCTGAGTGGATATTGGAAAGCACTGTGTGACCTGCTTTTTTTTTCTTTTTTTTTTTTTTTTTAATTTTCATTTTTATTTTAATGACAAACAAAACACCAAACGTTGTGTGAAACTCCCTCTCCTGGGGAATTGGATTTGGAAGTCCACTGTTGTCTTGCTGATTAATGGCTTGTTCATGCGGGGTTCTGTATAAGCCACCTAGTGCACACAGGGTTTTATTTAGTTTTCATTTGATTTTATTTAATATCAAAACCGAAGGCAACATTCAGAGATTAAAAAAAAAAAAAAAAAAAAAAGGAAAAAAAAAGATTAAGGGGTGAAAAAAAGCGTAAAGCGTGAAACAGCACCAGTGCCTTCCCTACTCTAGGACTGGCTTCCTGGTTCTGCGGTAGCAGAAAACAAAAGAGAGAGTTTTCACAGAAAAAGCCTTTTATAAAGGAAATGAAATTTCCTCTGAGCTAACAAATAACCACTTCTGGATCAATCAGTAAAATGATATTTTTTAAAACGGTCAGACTGTATATTTCTTTTCCGTGACAATGGTGTTGCCTTTGTTTTTAGGCAGATGCTGTACAGAAACAACAACGCTGTGTTGTTATGTTGTGTAAAATAAAATATTCACTCCGTACACCAGCCAGCCTCGCGGTAACTGCCCACCCAGGAGCCGTGCCCGGGGCTGCGGGCGCCGCGGGGCCAGGAGGAGGAGGAGGAAGAGGATGCTGAGGCCAGGGGTTCCTCTCCTTGCGCCGGGGCCCGGCTCACTGGGCTGGGTGCCGCTGGAGCATCAGGGCTCTGCCACCGGGTCTCCCCAGAAGGGTGCCCAACCCACGGTGCCCGAGCACCCTCGTCCCCTGGCTCTGGGTCCGGTGGTGGTGGTGGCCACCTGCCCTCTGTGCACCCTCCTCGGCCCCATCTGAGAGCCCGGGGTTGCCACAGCAATGGTTTTTCCAGTAAAACACGCTGCTGCCTGGCACCAGCGCTGAGGGCAGGCGTCTGCCCTGTCTGCCAACCCAGGCAGGGCTGGTTTGCTGCTGGGCTGGCAGAGCTGGCCCCCATCCCGGCAGTTGGCGTGGGGACAGCTGTCCCCTTCCTGGCACCTGGTGAAACGTGGGCACCTGCGGGGAATGTGGGGCATTGCTGCCGTCCTGCAGGACGCCTTCGGGGCAGGGAAATGGGGCTGGGTCGCGCTGCCGGCAGAGCGTGGGGCCTCGGGGTGCAGGCAGAGGGCTGGGCAGGGGCGGCAGGTCGACCCCCGGCCTGTGGGGCAGGGCTGCAGCAGACCCGTACGTGGCCATTGAGCGGCTCATAGTGATGGTGGGGATGATGACGGTCATCTCCTTTCACGTGGCCATTGAGCGGCTCATAGTGATGGTGGGGATGATGATGGTCATCTCCTTTCCTAGACGTTTTGGGGCATATTTCCTGTAAGCTCTACAGCTTGTTCCAGTTCTTGTTAATCCCTGTGCACAGTGAAGGGACGTGACAATGGTCTCATCTTCAGCCTGCTGTTTGATTGCGGGGCCTGAGGGGTAGAATAATTTCAGGACGCTATGGAAGGGCATGAACATATGGCAATAGGTGATAGCAATTGAGAACCCCGTGTTGTGAGGGTGGCAGGCGTGCTGCTGCTGCTCTGCTCGTTCTAAAGAAAAGTCTACGATTAACATTAAATAAACTTGTATGGTCATCATTTTTAAATTAGGGACAGCTTAACTCTGCAACATTACTGCATTCTCAGATGCCAAATAATATAGGTTTGGTGCGGGCTTTGTGGCCATTACAGTGATGGAATAGTTAAATTTTATGTCCTGTGTGCTGTTCCTGAGGGCAGTGTAACCCAGGCAGATGCCTGAGGAGACCCTGGCTGTGACCAGGGCATGGGCCGGCCTGAGAGCCGTGGTGGCAGGGAACGTCTGCCAGTGGGGACCGTTTCCCGGCAGCCCTGGTCCCGGCCTCCGCGGTGACCCCTCTTGCTCCCAGCCATCGTGGGTTGGTCTCTGCAGCTTTGCTGCCTGTCGTGGGAAAACAGAGTCTGCGTGGGGTGGTGTAAGGGACATAAAAAGAAGCAGCTGTTTCTTTTTTACAAAGTCATTCACTTCCCTTGGGAAATGCAGGGACCGAAAAAGAAACGAAGCCTCAAAATTAGAATACCTGCTTCTTGCTGGAGAAGTTAAAAGAATTAATAATAAAAAATTCTCTCCTTAGATTACTGTAGAAGGCAAGGTTCTTCTGGAGGGGCTGTACGCCCAGAAGCTGGCTGTTCGGGTGGTGCGCCGTCAGAGGCAGGAGGTGTTAGCCCAGGTTCTGGTCGTCTGGCCACGTCACGCATGGGAGAAGCGAGGAGCTGTGCCCGCAGCCATCACCTGCCCTGTGTGCTGGGCTGTGGGGAGAGCGTTAGGGGCTTGCTGCTGGGCTACGGGCTTCAGTCCTGCATTTTGAAAACGTCAAACGAAAATGCTTTATATGTTGTCTAAAATTGGACATAGATGTGTCTAGAGTTTCGTGAAAGTGCTAAAATACTAATAGCTTCTTGTGGTTTAGGGAGGTTTATTTTTTCTACTTTTAATTTTTTACTCGAAGGAATCATTTTCTAAACACCGAAGCTGAGTGTTCTGTCCACGGTGCATCTGTATAAGCAGCTTAGAAGGACCATATGTCCCTGCGTTTGGTTTAATTCTCTGCTAATAGTGCAGGAATGGTTCAAAGCGTGGAAAGCCTTATGAAGGAGGAAATTCTCTGGCCTTTCTGTTCTGCAAAACCAGAGGTTGCCAACAGTTGGAGGCAGAAAAAGTGCGGAGGTGTCCCTTGACCAGAATGACATCGGTAGGGCTTTCTTCGGGGTGCAGCCCTCCAATGCTTTCTAATGCTTCAGAAGTGAGAATAGGATTTAATAAACCCCGGCAGAGCGTTCCCGGCCGGGGGTGATGGGTGCTGTCCGGGGGGTGCTGGGGATGCGGGGTGGCCGTGGCTGGGTCCCAGGCGATGCTGACCTGCCCCACGGGGCATCGCCCACCTGCGGGGCTGCTCCATGTGCGCTTCCTGGGAACAGATTCACCCAGGCTTTAGCCTGAGGTGGTGTCTCCTTTCACAAGCCCCGGCGGAGGAGAAACTACTTTAGAAATGTGTTTACTCTTATGAAAATTGCTGGCACATGCTTCCTCTCACACCTTTTCCTGATCCGCCTCCAAGAGCACAGGCGTTGCGGTGAGGAGGGTTGGGAGGAACAGTGCATGGCTGGAGAAGCGGGGCTTTGCTGGGTGACAGGTTCGTTGTGTCAGTTGTTTTCTGTGCTGCCTTTCCGCTTGTGTTCTGGGCATGTTCCTTACAGTCAATACATGGTACTGCTCCGCTCTGGCTGCCAATGTGGCTTTATTTCTGCCAGCGTGTTCCCGTGTGTTTGACAGCCCTCCCCATGCACCCGGGCAGCCCTGCTGTAATGAAGAATGAACTGGCAAGTTACAGCCATGTGTCCCGTGCCCGGGAGAGGGGACACGGCTCCTGAGCACACACCACTCTGGCTGGGACGGGCCTGGAGCCTGCAGTGCCCGGGGTGGCTGCTACCACGGCACACTGCTGGCGCCAGGGGTCCCACCGGGGTGCCACCATGATATTGTGCCGTCCCTGCTGGCTGCAAAGCTCCTGGAGGCTCAAGGCTTGCTGCCAGCAGCACAGGGACGCTCCTGCCTCCCAAGGACCGTGAAAGCCCTGCTGGCCACCGCTTCGGGACTGCACCAGCATCTCCCAGTACCTCCTTGGGCACCTGAGCACGGTCACTGCGCCAGGTGGACACCTGGCATTGAGCATCCTGGGCCAGCGGAGCCACACTGAGACATGAAGGCCAACGGTGCTGCCGCAGCCAGCGCTGGCTACGCGTGTGCCCCTGAGAAGGCGCCGTGCTGCCTGTCCTGTGAAACCGCACCTGGAGCCACGGCAGGCACCGGCACAGAGAGGGACCGCCCTCCTTCCCGCGGGAACTGATGCAGCCAGAAGAAGGAATGGTCACAGCTGCTATCTCTTACTGTCGCTTCTCTTGCTATGACTGGAGAGGAACGGGAGTCTCAGCAGCACCGCTCGCAGAGCAGCAACATCCGTCAGTGTTGCAGTGGCTCAAGAGTGTTCACTGTCCTGGCCAGGTGCCGCCTGCAACCAGGGGTGTGCTCTCGCTCTCCTAAAGCAGCACTAACAGCCACGAAATCACTCAGCGCCTTTTCCCTAGGAACGTAGTAATTTTAATGTTGGTCAAAGTTCTGGTTTAAAATAAGCAAATGTCAGTCACTGGGGTCCTGCGTACAGAAAACACGTATCCCGTATTTCCCCTTTGCAAATGTGTTTCTGGGTGCCCTGCTGCGTGTCGGGGTGTCCAGACCTACTGCCAGAGCCTGGCTGCCGGATGGGGCCGTGCTGGGTAAGTAACGGCCCCAGCACCTGTCTGCCCGGGGCTTCCAGTCCCTCTGCGGGTCCTGCTGCGGCGCTGCAGCCCCCGCCGCCGCTGCTGCCCTCGGAGCTGCATTGTCCCTCGGGGCACGCATCGAGGGCTTCTGCCGACACGGGCAGCAGTCTCGTCTTTCGTTCCGTGCAGGCGGGTGCATCGCAGTAGGCATTGAATGTCAGATTAAATCAGCTCTGTACGTAAGAATACACGCGCCCTACGCTGACTGTCACTGTTTGAATGTGGCTGGGGTCTGGCTTTCACAACTCTACGAACGTCCACGAAACCGAAATGCGCAGGTTAGTGGGGGCTAAAGCACCTACACCCTGGCAGCAGTAATATAAGCCCAACAAAAGGCAAGTCGTACTGGTCTTGCTGACGTAGACTTTTAATGTAATTGATTTATTCACAAGAGCCGGGCGTGAAGGCTGCGGCTGTAGAAAGAAGGAAGCATAGCTTGGAAGGAAGGAAACTAAAAGGCAAAAAAAGCAAACGTGGTACGTGTCAGCTGCAGAGAGACCCCACACCGGAAACTTTGAAAATGAACAGAGCAAGCTCCTGGATTTGTTGTGCTAGAGCAAGCTGTGTCACCTCAGGTTGTTCCAAGCACTGCACTTCAGAAAGCATTCCTGTCATAAATCCGGGAGTTGAGAGCAAGTCGGTGTGCGGAGCCTGGTGCCGAGCTGGTTTCCCCCAGACTGCAGTTCTCCGTGGGAGTGCCAGGTCGCTGCTCCGGAGACGTCCGCCGTGTTTTGTGTGCAAGCCGTGCAGTCTCTGCAGGGGAAATCTCCCCTAGGAGAGGGAAAGGAGGACAACCAGTGTCCTGGGAGGGTGGCGGAGGGCAGCACCAGCCTGCGGGATGCAGGGACCCTGCCAGACCCCGGCCCTGGCTTCACACATGAGGCTGTAGGCAGTTGGAGCTGTAACCCCCAGCAAACCAAGGATCAATTTAAATCATGGCATCTAGTTTGTAATTACATACCACAACTGCAGCGTTGCATTCCCCAAGGTAAGTGAAGCCGTGCCGGGGTGGCCATGCCGGTGGGACTGCAGGCTCTTCTGCGGAAAACCAGCTGTCGCTATGCTGTGGACTGGTGGAAACGATGTGGGAGCTCGGGGCAGGACAGTTACACATCTGCACGGTCTCTACAGTGGCTTTTTCTCTTGCATGTAGACCTCTCGAAGGCAGGTGCTGGATTGGTGCCCATCCCCTGCTCCGTTCAGGTGCTTTTGGTTCTGTGCAACCCTCTGACCCTGTGCAGAGTGGGAATCCCTGCCGCGGGGAAAAGCCTGGCCTCATGAGCACAGACGCAAACCTAGAAACTGGGAAATTCTCTGATTCTGGAGCAATGAGATTTACTGGTTCCGTTGTGGGTTTTGGGGAGGCATTTTGTTATTTGGCTTTCCCTTTAGCAGCAGTAGCAGCAGCACCGCTGTGCAGCTCCCGGGGCTGTGAGTGCGGTGCGGTGCCTGGGCTGGCCCTGCCGAGCACCCCTGGTGCCACCGGCCCCGCAGCACGTCGGCTTCGGCTGCGGGGAAGGGCCGGGTCCCACTCCTTGTCCCTCACCGTCTGTTTTGTCTCTTTGCACAGAAGCTGGGGCCGATCCACAGGACGCCTGCCCTCCTCCGCTCCCCGAAAACGTTGCCACCGACGTTCTTACTCGGCAGAAAACGATACGGTTCCAACTCACCGAAGATTAATGTGTCGCACCGTGCTCAGCCCACCGAAACCTTTACTTGAAGCTGCAGCTGAAACCGAGAGGCCGTCGAAGTTGGCTGCGTCGCATAAACTTTCTTCCCCTGATCACAGATTGCCCATCTCCCATCTGCCACATTACGTCTAAATACCTTTTTTTCTGGTGTCCAAGGTTTTTATAGAACTAAAAATTATGATGAAAAATCTGGTGGCAGCAGCTGCAGTCCCAAGTCATGTTAAATGTCGCCAGTGGTGAGTTCACAAACTGTAAACATGGTAGCTTATTTCACCTGAACAAATAAATGTTTTACTAGACGGCGTGGGCTGTTGGTTGATCCGGAGGGTTTTCCCGGCCGCAGATGTGCCTGTCTGGGTGCGGTGCTGGGAAGGGCCCCGTGCCGGCTGTGGTGCGTGCACCCGGCGGCGTAACGAGGGTTCGGGCTCAGCACAGCACAGGGGACGGCAGGGGTGGCTGTGTCTGCAGCGCGGGGCTCTGCGGAGCCAGCACAGAGAGATGTGACCGTCCCCAGCCCAGCTGCGGCCACCGCTGCCCCTGCCCAGGACTCCGGGCTGGGTCCAGCGCCGATGCCGAGTGCTGGGCGAGGGCACAGGCTGTAAATGGAGAGGGAGCCCCTGTCCCTGTCCCTTCCTGCTGTGGGGAAAGCCCTGGGGCCTCCAGAGACCCCCTCTCCTGCGGGTTACAGCAGCGCGGGCTCCTGCAGCACCATGTGCCGGGAGTGCCATGGAACAGGCACAGCACTGTGTGCCGGGAGTGCCATGGAACAGGCACAGCACCGCGTGCCGCTGGCTCTTGTGCCATGTCAGCCCTCGCGTGGGGCCGGGGGACAGCTGGGGACCCGCCTGGGGCTGCACCAGCCCCTCCGGCCACGCTCCAGCCCAGCGTGACAGCGGCTCTTCCCGTCACGCCTTGCTTACCGAACAAGACCAAGGGTTTTTTCTGTTTTTATCTTTTCTTCCCCGTCACGAATCCCATATGGCTTACAGATATTAGTTACAGCTTCTATGAAAACTGCAGTGAATCAACCAACTTTAATATAACTTCTGAAGAACAGATCACAGCTAGTGTAAGTACTTGCTGTCGGCACGACTGGCTTCACGTGGGCTGTGCGAAGGGCAGGCGGTGGAGCTGCCCAGACGCAGCTCCCCGGGGCCGGCAGCTCCCCCCGGGGGGGCTGGTCCCACCGGTGGCTTCTGCCGCGCCGTGCAGATGGTGGCCCTCGGGCTGGGCAGATGGCTGAGCAGGCTGCCCGTGCTTTGCCCACACCAGCGGGGACACCAACATCTCCCCAGGTGAAGGCAACCCCTGGGAGGAGAGTCTGCGCTGAGCCGGGAGCTTCACCCTTTGGGTTCCCTCTTGCTGCTCCCCCTCTGATGGCCGGCAGCCGGGCTGCAGAGCCGAGAGCAGCACCAGGGTCCACCCCAAGGCATCGATGATGGGGACCCCAACCTCAGGGACAGAAAACTCGGTGCTCGTCCAGCCGCACAGAACCCAGGGGTAAACGGTCTGTGTTTCATCCAGAGCACGAGAATGCCATGCCAAACGGAGACTTCAAAGGGAAAAAAACATTGATTTTGGTCAGGAGTTGGACTCATCGCTCCTGTTCTCACAAAGCGTGACCAGGGATCTTTCTGGCGCTGCACGTAGCCTGGATTTTTTGTGGATTATAACAGCAGCACATAGTGCTCTTCCCTTTCTTAACTGCGTAGTCTAATCAGGGTTCGAATTCTGGAAGAGGATGGGCCCAAAATAAACTACTTTTCAGTAAAATGTTTAGTGGAAATTGAATCCACAATCTCACCACCTCTCTTACTGCAGCCCCTGTGGGTTACAGGAGAGCTGACCTTTCCCAGAGAAGCCGGTGACATTCAGGGCTGCGAAACAGCAGGGCAGAGTGGAGCCGTGACTCGGGAGTGAGTGACAGGCAGAGCTGAGCGGCGGCTGCTGCCGCCTTTGACGCCCTGCGTCAGGCCGTGCAGCTGCCGAAGCCCTTATTAAACCTACAAGCTCCAAACTCTTGCTGCATGGGCTGTATCGGCTCTCAGGATTTCATTTCACATTAATATCATGTTATTACCCTCATTCAATGGCTCCAATTTCAAGCTTTCATGCACATAGCAGAGCTGCTTTTCCCTTGCCGATTCCTTTTTATATTATTTTAATTAATTGTCAAGGTAAGTTCCACCTGTCAGCTCAATGTTAGTTAGAAATCCAGCTTTCACTGCGGCGAGATCGGCTGAAGCTGTGAAAGTTCAAAAGACAGTCTGCTGTCAACAGCTTGGGTTTTCTGTACAGAATTTCACAATTTTGGGTGGGATTTTTGGGTGTTAGTGGATTGTGGGAAGTTGAAGATCCCCTGGCAGCGTGGTTTCTGGCACGGGATCGAGGGTCCTGCCTCTGTTAAGTGGCAGTTTCAGGTACTTCACAGACAACCGGAGCTGTGGCAGAGCCCAGCTCCGTCTGCCTGCGCTGGGTGGGCGCAGTTCCCGCTCGGTGAAACGCTCCAAGGCTGTCGGGCTTTCGTTTCTGGTGGTACTCAGTTCTCCAAAGGCGGGACAGCTGGTGTGTGCCGCTCTCCCTGGCCAAGCGAGCTCAGCCCAAAGAGTTTTTGTTTCCTTGGCGGTGAGAGAGGGGGTGAGAGGTTGTTCTCCTGTGTCTTTGTTGATTTTTTAAATTCTCTGCTCTCTTACTGCCCTTGCGTCTGGGAGGGTGGAGGGTGGCAGTGCCGGGGGCTGCGGGCACTGGGCTCCCTGGGGGTGTGGGAGGGGGCCCAGCGGGGCCCAGCCGGGTGTCTGCTGACGGGCTTCCTCTGAGACCTGCCGCCTTCCCACCCCTCTGCAGGAGAGGCTTCCTTCCCTACAGGGATGTTTTGTTGTGCAGTTCACCGAAACCAGAGAAAATGTAACATCAAATACGTGCGTCTAGCATTTCTGTCAGGCTGAAACCAGTTATAACCGGTAGGTAGAAGGCAAGCACTTAGAAGAACATTTCATTTGTAATTACATTTAAAAAACATTCTTGAAAGAAAACAAAGATTAGTTGTAGCTTTCTGAGAAGGCTTCTTTATAAAATTCAGATTGACCTGACGGTCGTCGCACAGAGCTCATGGAATACACTCAGCAAAGCAGCGAGGGCAGGTGCCTGGGGGACTCGCGGCTCCGGGCGGCCACAGCCCCTGGGTGCTCCCAGCTGGGTGCCGGGACGCTGCGCGGAGCCTCGCCAGCGGCACTGCCAAGCTTTTGAAGAGGTTAAATAGTGAGCGTCTCTGACACCGCAATTAGAGTCATCTCTGGTGAACCATTGTGCTGTAAAGCACAACTGTGAAGATGGCTATTTTAGAAGATGCTGCGTTCTAGTTCCCATTGCTTCTGCTGGATAAACTTTTGTCTGCAGCTGTGTGGAATAACAGTGCTGCTTTTTAAACAGGGCTGAAATATATTTGTATATTTTTGCTGATGTAGTAGACAAATGTAGTGCACAAGCATCTTTTCTGTCCCTATTACTCCGTAACATTAAATGAAGAGATAACTAGTTTAGCTGGTATGTGAAGATGCAGGTTATGCTTCAAAGTGATACAGCAGGGTGCAAATTGCAAGTAACATTTTTGACAGGCTGCAATAAACCGAGCTTAAAAAATCCCTGCAATATAGAAGAGCTGAAGCTCTGCTTCTGTTTCTCATTTGGAAACGGAGGCAGCATTATTAACGGTGCTTTGGCTTCGCCGGGGGACACGGGCGCGCCGGCTTGGCGTGCTCCCGCCCCGCCGAGGTGAGAATGCCTGTCCTGCTATCCCAACGGTGCCGGGCCTGCGGTCCGTGCCCTTCCCCGGCCTGTTCCCAATTAGGCACAACTGCTGCCTAATGGCGCGGCAGAGCAACACGTTGCTGTTGCTGGGCTGCGGCTGGGGTGAGTGGGGATTAATGCCAGCTCCGTGCGTGCTGTCCCTAAGGCGAAGTCTGGCTTGAAGAGTGCCAGGGGAGGATGGTGGGACAGGTGGTGTCTCAGACGAGACCTCCCGCTCAGCGCTGCTTGCAGCTGGTGGCAGAGGTTGTGCTCCCCTTGCTGTAGTTAATGGCAGATCATCAGTTTCTTTCTGGCCCTCACTGCTCAGGGACCTGAAATGTAGGTGCTAAAACAAGATCTAGACAGTGAGGCAGGTGAAGAGAGGGGACTTTTCTTCTGGTTTGGTCCGGGTCAGCTGTGGGGTTGGACCTGCTGCCTTCATCCCTAAATGCCTGGGAACACAGGGAAACGCTCTGATTTTTGTGGTACTGAAGGGAGAACCAGGTAAACGGAACCACTGAGGAATAACCCCGCAGAAGCAAGCAGCGTGCGTGCTGCCGCCCTGAAACTGTGAAGGGTGGGAGCAAAGCGTCCGGGCACGGGGAGGGAGCGGCGCGGTGGGGGATGGCGCAGCCGGCTCCACTCCTGCCGTGGGAGAGCTCCGGACGTTCACCCGCTTCCATTGACTCTTCACACTCAGAATTACCACAGGAGTGCAGCTATAGGTTAATTGCTCTTCCCAGAGTAACGAAATCATGTGACCTTTTGAAGTTAAGATAAATGTATACTTATTCCATGCGTAGCTCTAAAATACAAATCTGTATATTACAAGAAGTAGCGCAACCTTTAGCTGGGCATCCCAGCCAAGCAGCGTGCTTTTTCTGCTTATCAGCTAATTACTGCAAAAGCATTAGCACAAGCTGCCTGTACTTAACCCTGTCCTTAGCGCTGGGGTGTGGGGAGGGGTGTGTGACCCGGGAGGAGGGAGCGTGAGGTGATGCGCGTCCCTCCTCTGGCTCTGTGAAAGCCTATTTCCACAGTTCCCTTGCCCAGTTCACTCGTGCTGGGCAAGTCGCACGCTTTGTTCTGCTCTTTCTGTGTTTGCTCCATGAAAACCCATCCAGCTGCTAAACATTTTCTACCGTCACCCCTCTAAATAAACAGCAGCAGAAGGTGCTGGTGCGTGGTGGCAGATGGAGTCGATGAAATGGTGTCTCTGCTCAACATCCGCAGGGTGCAGAGCAAACGCTGCTGTTCTCGCCCTTCAGGGGAGGTGAGTTGGGAGCTGGGCCAGGCTCTCGCTCCCGCTCCTCGGCCGGGGAAGGGCTCATGCGGCATCTTGCAGCCAGCGCTGCCCAGGGCTTTGTCAGGGGCATTTCCCGCTCTGGGGGAGTAGCCTGGGGGAGGTGGCAGGGACGGCTCTGGCCACTTGCCCCATCTCCTCGGCTCCTGGGAGAGGAGCTGGCCCGGACTTCTCCTGCCCTAGTGACCGGCCATGCCTGGGCCAGTGGCAGCTCCGAGCTGCCCTCGGGGTGCAGGGACACCCATCAGACCTTCCCGGCGAGGAGCCTGTCTGAGTGCCTTTGGGCATCATCTGAACACCGTGCGGGTCAATGCAGAATAGGACGGCGCAGCAGAGACTTGCAGGAGGTGCACAGAGGGTTGTGTGTGCATGTTTAGATAAACGGTCTTCCTTGATCTTTTCCTTGCTCCTGACTGCCGTGCTGCTGTAACACAGAATTCTTCCAGGCAGGCTCCGTGTTTGGCCTCTGAACAGAAATGAAATGCCAGTTCTGAAGCCTTTCAGAAACCAGTTCCTCCCTTTCTATTCTGTTTTGCTTTTTTAGCCAACACCTGGTGCAACTCAGAGATTAACTGGTTTCCTACCATGGCATTAAGTCTTTGTCTTCGCACCACCCAGACGACCCACGCTGACCGATGCCAGGCAGAGCTGAGACGCCCAGGGAGCGCTGGTGCCGCCGCCACAAACCGGGGCTGGGGGCGGGAGAGCCAGCGTCCCCTCCCGGCTCAGCCCCCGGCACAGGCAGCCCTCGGCAGGCCGAGCTCGCAGCCCCGGAGAGGCAGCGCTATTTTTACGCCTCGCCTGCCCGTCGTGCCGGCGTGGAAGCCGGCGCGGAAGGAGCGTTCGTGTGGCTCAGCCCACGCAGATGTATTTTTGTGCTGGAGGAAGGTGTGGGTTTTGTTGCCGCCGCGTTCCTGGAGTGCCAACCGGCTGGCAAACACAGCCCCCTGCACGGGGTGACAGCTTCGCCGGGGGTTCGCCTTCCCGGCTTCTGGCAGGGCCGGGGTTTGTGGTGCCGGGGTTTGCAGTGCCGGCGGGATGCTCGGCTGGCTGCCCTGCCTGCGCGCAGGGGTCTGTCACTGTGCGGGGGGGGCAGTCACAGCCTGGAGATGGACACTGCTGAGACCTGTCCCCAGGAGAAGGACCCCCGCCCCAACCCAGCGCTGTCATGAGCGAGAGCGGGCACAAAGCCCTCAGCCTGAGGGGCACCGGCTCCGCTCGGGAGGGGCGGGAAGGACTGGTGTCTGGGAGAGCTTTGCTGTGGCTGGTGAACATAGCCCTTGGAGCTGAGGGCCAGGGGGCTCTGCTGAGCCCGGACAGTGTGTCCACGGTCCAGACAGCAAGGCTGCAGACCGAAGGACACCAGTGCAGAGCTGGGGGACAGGGCTGCTGCCACGGCTTTGCACAGCAGTGGGGACATGGGACACGGGGCTCCGGTCTCACAGGACAGGCTTGTCTCTGCTCCCCAGGGGGACTTCTCCTCCGCTGCAGGCCCCTCTGGCTCGCGATGTAGGAGGAGGTGGGCTGGCGGGGGGGTGTCCAGGAACGGCATGATCAGTGGCTTATGAAAGAGCAGGTGATTTAGTATTTGGATTAAATATAAACCACGAAGTGACATTTTGGGACTGAGGGCTATTAAATATGCTGATAGTCTTCTAGTGTGTTTTAAGGAAAAAGGGGGTGGTGGTTGAAAGCAGAAAGGCGAGATCTGCTCGGTGTCTGTGCTGGCCGAGGAAGCACACAGCGGGTTTGCAGAGCGGCCGCCCCGGAGGAGGGAATGGGGGATGCCCGAGGTCGTGGGGATGGGGCCCGGCAGCTCTGCTGCAGGACTCGACTCTTCTGGAGACTTCTTCCAGGGCGGACACCTCTGCCAGGAGCGGCACAGGTCCTGCTCAGGCAGGGGGCTCCTCAGGGGCTCTGAGGCCATTTCCTACCATTCTGTCATTCCCTGATAAGAAAAAGTACTTCCCTCTAAACAGAAGTCTTCTAACTTTGAAAGGAAACCAACTGAACTGAGGGACTCTTGCTCCCTCTCCGTTCAAAACCCATTGCGTTTGCCTTTGCTGCTTCTAAGGAGCTATTTTGCCCGGTGTGAAAATGAGGAGTGAGACATGGGATGAAGCCTCTTGTCTCACTCTGCTACCTGCAAATTTTCCTTGAGCTGGATTGAGGGGAAAAGAGTCTTAAATCGTACTGGCAATCCCTTTTGAAGGCATGAATGGAAAGGGGGAGTTCAGCTGCTAAGAGAATGCTGGTTTTCTCACAAGGCAAACGTGCACAAGGAGGCACTTACGGAGCGGTAAAACAAGAGACCCCGCTGCCCAATGGTCTGTTACGGAGCGTCTACTGGGCACACACTACCCTTTGCTTAAAGAGGCTTTCCTTTGTCACGTTTCGCTATCTCAGCTACAATATGCCACCTCAGGCTGGTTTGGAAGATGCTGTTGCAGTTTGGGCGACTCACTGACTACAAGTGTAAGGAAACCATCACAGGAAACACTACGAAGACTGGGCATGGGTCCTGGGCCCCGTTTTAAAACGTAATTAAACTGTGCTGACAGTAAGGTGAGTGCTTGCGATGCTCCGCTGTTGAACTCTGTGACAATAATTGTGGTGACCCTGCTGGCTTCCAGCTTGTGTGGCTTCTCCAGGCTGAATGTTCCTGGGCTCCGGGGTGTATCCCGCTGCCGGAGGAGTCTCCCCTGGCACAGCAGGCTCTGCAGGCTCCCCCTTTCCCATGGCAGGCATCGAGGTGCCACCGCTTGCGCTTGCCGTGACACCTGTCCCCCACCACTGCTGTGTCCACGCTGCCGGGGAGGAGCTCACTGCCGCTGCTGCCCGTCGTCCCGCTTGGCCCTGATATCAATAATAACCACGGAGCAAAATTAAGTGTCCTTAATAGACTCTTGTGGGGATCTCATCAAAAGGCATTTGCAATTCTTCAGGCATTTTCCTTCTGCTTCATATAAAGTGTATCTGTGGCGTGAAACAGCAGTCGCTTACGATGAAACACTTATTACCATTCAGAGCAGCACTGGCCACGGTGAAGCCAAGTGCATGAAGACAGCAGCGAACACCGCGTGGGTGCTCAGTCACGGGTGGCTCGGGGCGGCTGCTCCCTCTGGCATCTCCTGGGGGGTGCCTCCTCCTGCCCTCAGAATTTTGTAGTGGCTCAGCTCTTCTCGATGTGTTTCATCACCAAATTAACTAACAAATATCTCATTGATTTTCGTTTTGCCATCACTAAAGACGTGCCATGGGCTCTGTACCGAGCTGCACAGCCCTGCGCCAGCCTGGCGCGGTGTGGGATGGCGTCGGCGGTTGGGTGCCTGTTGCCTGAGTTTGTTTTGGCTGTAGTTTAACTTGCTTTCTGTTCATTACCTGCCAGGGCTAACGAGGAGCTCTGCTGGTTGGTGTGAACCATCTGTGACCCTGTAGTTAATGGAAGCGTGATATGGAGGGGCACATCGCAGGAGGGTGCCAGCAGCCCCGGGTCCTGGTGGGTCCCCGGGGGAGCAGAGCCCTGGGGCTGGGAGCTCCCCTCGCAGAAACACCGGGGAATTCACCTAGAAAGGTTCTAGCTGTATTTTTAATGAATTTTTAAATAATGGTTAGATAATTTGGAATGTAAGTGTTAGCACTGTCGTAACTGGACTAATAGTAAGTGCTTCTCATGTTTTGAGTAGGCTGGTAAAACGTTAATTAGACTAGCGATAAATTCCTGGCACCTCAGATGTGTGCTCCCTTTTGTCCATAACAAGATTTTGAGTATAACAAATGAAGTGTATATATTTTTATGGCAAGCCATAACACTTCCTCTGAGGTATCTTAGGTTTCACTGGGTGATTCCAGCTAATTGTCCTTGAATTCATTATAGAGAAAACTCTCTGCTGTTATTTGAACAGACTGAGAATTTTAGACAGGGAGTGACCATTCCATGGCGATAACCTGCCAGAAATTCTTATTGCAGGGTCCTGGGTTTAATACCTTGGCATTCCTCCTTTGTTTCTGCTAATGTAGGGCAATAATTATCATCACTGTGTCACCTGCCTGGAGTGGGGCTTGTCTTCTGAACTTCACTAGGTAGAAAAGTCCCTCTGTATTTCCTAATCGCTGGGTTGATGTTTTGGGCCGCTGCGGCTGAAGCGGGGCAGGACGGGACCCGGCGCCAGCAGCCTTTCGAGGGACAGTGACCTTCCGTCCACAGCAGCTTTGGTTCATAATTTACAATCCATTCACTAGGATTATTTTGTAAACGTCTGAAAGCAATCGCTTAAGTGCTTATATACACACATGGAGTACATAAACATAGGAAACAGATTTGCAGAGGTCGGTGCACAGCCATACTTCCTACTGGGGGCATATCTCTTTGAAATGGCTTTTTTTTTTCTTGTTGGCATTTCAATGAAGAAAGGATTTGAAATACAGCATATTTTAAGGGTATGAATAATCATTCTCACTATCTGATTTGTGTTAACTTATGTAAAGGCTGAGTTTAGGCAAGTCATCTTGTCATTTGAGGGTTTTCTTTACCCTGTTTTTGTTGAAGGTTTTTGATAAGAAAACAGA